>NC_048604.1:97090705-97441955 GCF_003668045.3 Cricetulus griseus
GCACACAGATGAAATGCCAGGCAGTCAGGATAAAAAGAAACTGGAAGCAGCCTAGATGCCTCTCAACTGAAGAATGGATAGAGAAAATGTGGTGCATTTACACAATGGAGTATTACTCAGTGGGAAAAAAAAACAATGGAATCTTGAAATTTGTAGGAAAATGGATGGAACTAGAAGAAACCATTCTGAGCAAGGTAACCCAATCACAAAAAGACAAACATGGTATGTACTCACTCATATGCGGATTTTAGACGTAAAGGATTACCAGCCTACAATCCACACTGCCAAAGAAGCTAATAAACAAGGAGGACCCTAAAAGAGACATACATGGTCCCCTGGAGAAGGGGAAAGGGTCAAGATCTCCTGAGCAAATTGGGAGCATGGAAGGAGAGGGGAGGGAGCTAGGAGAATGAGAATGGGAGAAGAGGAGGGATGCAGAGGACATGAGGGAGCAGAAAGGTTGAGTCAGGGGAAGAATAGAAGATAACAAGAATGGAGATACCATAATAGAGGGAGACATTTTAGGTTTACAGAGAAATCAGGCACTAGGGAAAGGTCTGGAGATCTACAAAGATGACACCAGCTAACAATCCAAGCAACAGAGGAGAGGCTACCTTAAATGCCCTCCCCTGATAATGAGATTGATGACTGGCTTATATGCCACCCGATAACCCTCATCCAGCAGCTGGTGGAAATAGAAACAGACACCCACAGCTAATCACTGAACTGAATTGGAATCCAGATGCAGAGAAGGATGAGTGATGAGCAAGGAGTCCAGACCATGCTGGTGAAACCCACAGAAACAGCTGAGCTGAACATCGGGGAACTCTTGCTCCCCAGATTGATAGCTGGAATACCAGCATGGGACTGCTCCAGACCCCAGGAACATGGGTTTCAGTGAGGAAACCTCAGAAATCTATGGGACCTCCTGTAGAAGTTCAGTACTTATCCCTAGCATGGGTGTGGACTTGGGAGCCCATTCCACATAGAGGAATACTCCCAAAGCCAAGACACACGGGGGTGGGCCTAGGCCCTATCCCAAAGGATACAATAGACTCTGATGACACCCTATGGAAGGCCTCACCATCCAGGGGGAGCAGAAAGGATATGTAATAGGTAGGGTTTTAGTTGAGGGGGGTGGTAGGGGAGTACAGGAGGGAGAAGGGAACTGGGATTGTCATGTAAAACAATCTTGTTTCTAATTCAAATAAAAAAAATCTGCAAAAAAAAGAAACAATCCTCCAGGAATTCCATTGGAAAAAAAAAATAAATGGTAAGTGCCTCTATTACAACCTAATCCTGATCTGTTTTTAACTGTGTTGAAAAGTATTTTTTTCCTATTGACATTGGTGAGAATCCCACCTCTCTGAAAGCAAAAAAATGGATGAGATTTAAACAATAGTTTTCAATTTTCTCTTAATTTTGCCTTAGTTACTGTTGAAAGAAGAAAATTTTTTTTTATTTTTCAACACCCATAGGCCTCATGTAATTTTTCGACAGTGACAGATACCTATCTATACCACCATTAGAATCCTTAGTTTATTTCAGGTGGCAGTGGCACCTGTTCTCCATGCTGATGGTACAATTCTGGACACTGACATCTACATAAAAATTTGCTGGAGATCTTTGGACAAAATTTTGCTTTCCCAACAGAAGTGCTGTCCCTTCTGTTGCTTTAGTCTTCTTTGATCTTGGAGAAAAGACTCCAGACTGGGAGATGGGAAGGTCAGTCTGTGACCACACATGAGGGTGAAAGCCACATTCAAAGCAGGATAAAATGAAAGAAGATGGTCCTTGAGACATGAATTGTAAAGCCTGTATCTGCCTGTTTCCAGGCCTCCTCCCCACATCTAAATTTCTTGTATGGTGTAGAAAATAGCCGTCTCTTTTTTTAAAAATCTCTTTAAAACTTACTTTTTCGTTGTATGCTTGGGGAGTATATGCTCCTGAGTGAAAAAAAAGAAAGTCCACCATTTAGGTCATCGACTATTCATGCATTCTGATGAGGCTCTGCATGATAGGAGTATTGATTCCTAAAAAGCAGTGTTAGGAAACTTGGGAGGCAAAGGTTTAAACTTTGTCTAGTTCATTGTTCCAGAGATGTTATTTCACAAATACCTACTACAGTGGAGAATATAGCTCAGTCATAGATTGCTTGCCTTGTATACACAAGGCCCCAGGTTCAAACCCCAGTTCCACAAAGACAAACAAACAACAAGAACAACAACCAAAACTAAAACCCTTTACTATGTGTGCACAACTGTTTGAGGACTGAAGTAATCATCTGTAATCTAAACTCAGCAGTGATCTATTCTTATAAAGCTGCTTTTCCAATTAAGGTTCAATAGTTACATAATTGTTTGTTCAGTAACACATAATTATACATGCAGATGTGTTTCTAGCACTCAAGGTCATAAAATGGAATTGTGTCTAGAACAGATTGATACTTACCTCCCTTCCAGTTTTCTTTGACCTGGCCAGAGTACCCAGCATTACTGCTATGGCTGTTGACCATTCCCATTTGTCTCTTGGTCCAAAGGACTTCCTAAATGTCACAGAAAACACCAGAAGATTACATCCACAGAAAGGCAGCACAAGGCCAATAACTCCATGGCACAACACAGAACAAACTCAGCAGCACCCTCTGGCATCCAGCTGAGACTGGCCTCCAGAATCCACACCTTTGCTCAGCTTCTTCACCCTCCACCCTTGCTTCTTTCACATCTCATTGATTGCTTCTAGAGCAATTCCTCACTAAATCTTTGTTACATCGCCCAACCCACCACATTAGGCTCTACTAGTGAGAGCTTCGTCCAAGATAGTATCCACCTCCACTTTTCATTTTGAATAAAGAATGTAACTTACATTTCCTCATTTGAACAAGCCACCAGAAAGCCTCCTTGCTCAGGTTAAAATTAACAGAAATTTGAGAGGTTTTCTGATAGCACAACCATCACTCAACTACTACTAAATTTGGTTTTTTTTTATTGCTGTGAAGAGATATCATGACCACAGCAACTCTTATAAAGAAAAGCATTTAACTGGGGCTACCTTACAGCTTCAGAGGTTTAGCCCATTATCATTATGGTAGGATACGGTAGCATGCAGGCAGACATGATACAGGAAAAGGAGCCGAGAGTCCTGATTCTTGATCTTCAGGCAACAGGAAGTGAACTGAACTAGGCATAGCTTGAACACAGGAGACTTCAAAGACCACCCCTGTAAGTAACACACTTCCTCCAACAAGGTCACAGCTCCTAATAGTGACACTCCCTATGGGGGGATGATTACATTCAATCTATCACAACAGGTATGTTGTTTCTAAGAACTATAATGTTGTAATAGTTCTAATTGCTCGTCCCAAAGCATTTTGCTTGATCCTAAACTACCTACTGGTAAAAGACTTTTAATATTGAACTAAAAATTGAGATGCCACAAAAAAATAAGAATAACAATGATAATTTGCATTGGATCATATATACATATCAGGATACTGTTGGTACTTCAAGAACAATGTGAAATTTAGAAAGTGTCATCATAATTTTGTCTTGTTTGTATTTGCATTTATTGTCAGCAAAGACTATTCATGCTTTGATTTGTTAGACTCACAAACAATAGCACCTAATTTTCTTCTGTTATTGTCATTTATTTTTATTTAAAATATTTTAATCATGTTTTCTCTCCTCCAACTCCTCCTTCCAGATCCTTCCCACCTCCTTACCCACCCAACTTCATGCCCTCTTTCTCTTTCTCCCACCTCTCTTTTTCTCCCAAAACAAAAACAAAACAAAGCAAACAAAAAACCTAATGAGACAAAAATGCCAGAACAAAACAAAGCAGTACTGATGCACATATATGTACTCACAGAGACTACACAATATGCATAGTGCCTGCACAGGCTCCAGCCATATGAAGTTGCAGCCCTGAGAGGGAGAAATAGACACCAGGTCCCACTCATAACCAAGAAGTTGTTTGCAATTGATACCTGATGGCAAAGGGTACAACAGTTTTCTCCAATGGAGTGTCACTGGTTATATCATTTCTATTTTTTATAAATCTTTTTTAAAAGATTTTATTTACATATTATGTATACAACATTCTGCTTCCATCTATATCTGCTCACCAAAAGAGGGCACCAGATCTCATAAGGGATGGTTGTGAGCCACCATGTGGTTGCTGGGAATTGAACTCAGGACCTCTGGAAGAGCAGTCAGTGTTCTTAACCTCTTAGCCATCTCTCCAGCTCCGGTATATCATTTCTTAAAGCCCCAAATTATATTATGTATTTTAAAACAAAATAAATTAACATCATGTCATGAAACCAGTATATATTTACTCTGAATTTAAACATATATTTAATTTTTGTAGGATTCTAATGTATGTTCAGTCCCAGAATTATATGGAAAGCAATACGTCAATTTAAAGCTTGTTTGTCAACATAGTCAACTTTTTATTAAACAACTTACAGTAAATAAATTGATCACTTTTTCTACACGAAAGCAGGAAAATTTGACTATTAAAGGTGAATAGTAGTAAAAATTGCATCATGATGTATTTCACAGTGTGAGTTTTAATTGTTTCTTAGTATAAAATTAAGTGGTATTTGTTTAAAAATGAGTCCTTTAGGCTGGGCGTTGGTGACGCACGCCTTTAATCCCAGCACTCGGGAGGCAGAGTCAGGAGAATCGCTGTGAGTTCGAGGCCAGCCTGGTCTCCAGAGAGAGTGCCAGGATAGGCTCCAAAGCTACACAGAAAAACCCTGTCTCGAAAAACCAAAAAAAAAAAAAAATGAGTCCTTTATCATTCACCATGATATATCCTATTTGTTATATGTCTATATACATATAACATTTCTGTATACATATGTAGTATATGTATTACTATATATATACATATATATACATATGTATATGGGGCTAGAAAATGGCATAATACTGTTCAAAAGGTTCAAGTGACTAGAACATGGGAACATTGTGATATGCAGATCTTTGTAATCACATAGAATTTTCCCAAAACAAATTGATGTGAATTTGGAGCATGCCTGAAGAACATCATCTTTCATTACGTTAGTAGGCAGTTGGCTAATAAGTCTTAAGGATATCAAAGTAATCACTGCCCCCCCTTTCTCATTCCTTTATTGCACAGCCCTAAGGTGACCTTTCCTCAAGGCCTGTTGTTAGTGTCCTGCAGTTCCTCTGCCCTAAGGCTTGTTACACTTCATTTTTTTCTAAGCAAAAAGAACTGGATATAACCGAGTGACAGTATGAGTTGTTATGGTTTGGATATGATTTGAGAATGCTGCTCAAATGTTCCTGTCTTATAAACTTGGTGCTAGGTGTGGCGATATTAAGAGAGTGGGTTCTCTAAGAGGTGTGTCCTAATGAGAAATCATTATTGGCAGCTCTTTACTTTCTGGCTTCCTATATCTCACCATATCATGTCTCCTTCTTATGTGCATTCCCACCGCTATGTCATCTACTATAAGCTCTTCCTAAAGGCCAAAGCAATGCAACCATTGACCTTGGACCTTTGGCCTTGAAAACTGTGCTAAATGAACTTATTTCTCATCAAGGCTGGTAATACAGGCCTATAGTTTTAGCTACTCAGGAAGCTGAGACAGCAGGATGGATCATCAATTCAAGGCCAATCCAGGCTTAATTCAAAGAGAGTTCAAGGCCAGACTGAGCAACTAAGTGATATCCTGTCTGACAATTTTTATAACTAAGATATGGCTTGAGGTGTAAGTTCAGTGACAGAGCACTTTCCTAGCAAGGCTTTAGGTTCAATCTCCAGTACTGCTAAAGAGGTCAAAAAACAACTTCTTTATAAAGTACTCAGCCTAAGCTATTTCATTACAGTAAAAGAAGTCCAAAGCTGGTGGGAAATAAACAAACCATACAAGTCTCTTGACTGTAAAAACTCGAATCTTTACTTACAGATTTTCTAATTCAAAAATTGTGTACAAGGATCTGTCTCCAAACTCAACAACTTGATCATTAAATATTCAAAACCATAGAAGGAAGGAATTGAACTAAATAACCCTTTGAGTTCCAAAAGTACATGTTTCTAACTAATGCAATTGAATATTAACCCAACCTAAATACTTCTGATTTCCATTTTTATAATGTTAAAATGAATGAAATTCATACTGCAGATTATGTCTGCACTACAAGGACAACACGATGTATAAAATGAGTGTAACCAGAGAGAACTGTGTGTTAAGAAAAGCTACCTAATTTGTTGCCATTTGGACCAACTACAGCAATTCCATAATAACTTGGATTTGTTTTCCTCCTGTAAAGCATAGCATGTGGTGATATATTGCTTCTGATTTAATAAAACTTGCCTGGAGATCAGAATGCAAAGCTAGTCACAGCCATAGAGGCCAGGCAGTGGTGGTACACACCTTTAATCCCAGGACTCAGGAGACAGAATGCAGATGGATCTGTGTGAGTTCAAAGCCACCCAGGGCAACATGAGAGTGAATCAGTCTAAAAGAGAAACAGAGCTCATGCCTTTAATCTCAGCAATAGAGAGGTATATAAGACAGGAGCAAGGTCTCAGACCTGGGAATTAGTCTCCAGCCACATTGAGGACAGGATCTCCCCAGCCGTGGTAGAGGTAAGAGTTCTCTGGTGGCTCTGTTGCTTTGCTTTTCTGATCTTAAGCTTGAACCCCAACATCTGTCTCTGTGTTTTTATTTGTGCTACAATAGCATTCCATCCTAGTGAATCTCTGAAACCAGTAGAAACCTTCTTTCTTAGTCTTGTTCTTCCATATATGCTAACTAACCGAGAGATCAAAGCCTAGAAGTGATTGACAGACTAGTCCATACAGTTTCATACCTCTGCAAAGTTCCTCTGGACCTTTCTTTGTAATAGAAGCATGGCCACATAAAGATGGTACTTCAGTTAAATTCTGCATTTATTTATAACACCAAACTATTTTACATTGTAATACCAATATCTGGTTATTGTATAGGCTGCAAATAGACTAAAAAATCCAATTCTGGACTACCAGGTGGCAGTTTACTTTGGTGTTTTCTTATGGCCTAAGAAACCCTACATTGTATTTAAGAAGTTATCACTGTAAAGAGTTCTAATTGCATGAAATTAGCACCCTGTGGTTAGAGTACTATCCAAAGGGTGGAGCCTGAGACTCAAAATTGGGAACTCTAAGCAGCACATTTTCTTTCTGAGATTTCACTGACTTAGAGCATTCCCTGGACAAGTCAGCCACTCTTCATTTTCTTACTCCACTTTCAGATTTCCCAGCTTCACAACCAGCAGTTCCAAAACCAGGCCCTGACCAAAGAGCTTAGTGATTCTAGAATGAAATGAACCATCAACCAACCAACCAAGTACAGTTGCTCTCTGCCATGCTGCGTTTTTCTTTCTTTTCTTTCCTTTTTTTGAGAAAAAGGACTTCCAGGGCTTTTTATACTTCATTGTCCAAAAAGTCTCCTTTCATAAACACAGCTGGAATTTTGCCTATTCTAAATGATGCAAAGAATCCTTCTTAAATCTCTGGAGTCACTTTCCTAAGGTCTAAACAGATTATTAGGCAATAGCCTCTTAGTAACTAGCCTCAAATACATTCCCATTATTTATTTTATTCAATGCCTACATCCACCTTATAAAACAATTTCTCTGACTTCAGAGTTCACTTTTGGAGATTAACACATGCTAGTTCTTATAGTACTGTAGTCCTGACCCATGGGATGTTCCTTTTCTCCATTGATGTTTCCAAACATGCAAGATTTAATGTTCCATTCCCTAAGAAATGTCTTTAATTTTTCTCAAATGTTTTTTGCCTATTAGATATAGTATGAGAGGAGTATGTTGTTACCTTGACCCTACTTTGTGATTTAATGTAGTTCTCAATCTTGGCTATATATCAGAATCACTTAGACAACTTAAAAAACATTGCTATCAGGGCCCTCTCTCACTCCTACCAAGTTCTACTTTAATTGGTCTAGGGTGCAGCCTGACTTAAAAGACACAGAATCAACTGAAACAAGCAAATTTAAGTATGGACACTAATTAGCTGTATGGCCTTGAGCAAAAGAAATATTCATTTACCCAAGTAGTAGTCCATAATAGCTTTGCCATATGTAAGACAGTGTTAGAGACCTTATCTCCCAGCCTCCAACATATGTGAATTAGGCTCAACTATTCAACCATTCTTGTAGAGAATAAGCACTGAGAGCCTACTACCCTTTGAGCAGTGTGCTGTGTGTAAGGGATATGACCATGAATCAGATAGGCAAAATTCCTGCCTTCCTGAAGCTTGCAGTTTTGTTGGAGGAGGCATGATCACTTAAAAGTAATGAAAAAGTAAATAACAATGACAAATAGTATTTAGGAAGGGTGAAAGGATGGCCTAGCAGCCAATATGGAAGAAATAGCGAAGGTGGTAGAGAAGGAAGGAACAGATTCTAGAAATACAGAAGGTAATAGCATCACTAGGACATGCTGATAAATGTCAATAGGGAAGTCAGACCCTCACATTAATAAGATTGATGACTTGTCTTCTAGGGCAAAGAATGTAGGAAAAGATTTCAGCCACCCAAAGACTGAAAGCCTAGAGTTAAGATCTATAGAACAGAAAAAATAGAACCATTCCTTTCAGACAGAAATTGGGCAGAGAAAGAACCCTGGCTAAGCAATCCAAAGCCACTTTTAAGTGCCACTTCTATACATAACCAGGACTTTGTATAGGTGACTAAAGAGCCTATTTCCATAGGCCCTAGGCTAAGCAACCTGGAAGAAAAAAAACAAACAAATAAACAGCTGTACTGTGATCATGCCACAAGGTGAAGCAGGACTAAAGATGCAGGGCCTTGCAAAGCATCTCAGCATTTAGGGATGAAGGCTCTATTGTCTGTCTTCTAGACATGGGCTATGCTTGTATCCTTACGATGAGATAGATGATAGAAAGACAGATAGGCAGGCAGGCAGGCAGAGAGACAGACAGGTGGGGAGAGAGAGAGATTAAAGTGGGGGAGTTTCCCCTTTCCCTGCCCCCTTCCAGAATGTAGGTCTTTATGGAGAGTGGACAGAATGGCACCCAGGAGAATGTGTAGAGGAGCTCTAGTCACTAGATCATACTTGGTTCTGTTAGGGAAAGAGGGGTACTTCCTGGACTAAGAAGAACCCCAAGTAAATGATACTCCCAAAGCCGGGGGACATGGGGGCAGAAAGTTGACCTAGGCAGGGTTTCCATAGACAGAAACCAACTTGAAAAAGAACAGCAACTATCAGAGAACTAAGAATGCCCACAGCAGCTAAATTCCTCAAGGGTTATAATGCTTTGGCATCTTTCCCTTCACTACGTGAAGTTGTTTTGTTTTTGCTTTTTTGTTTTATCCTCCTTTGATGTACCTCAAGCCTTCAAAGTTGTCTGGATACATTGTGGACGAAAGTGACAATTGTGACACTCAATCACTGCCCAAAATCACTGCCCAAACTCACAGAGACCCTTGAGGAGAGAGCAGCAATTTACTGATGAGAAGGCCCTCCAGGAGGTTCAGACTTCCAACAGTGAAGGCCATGGTTCTCTCTGTGAAGTGGGAAGTAACACATGACTCAAAAGTGGAGTCATGCTGGTGACAACTTTCGAATGGATTGGGATTTGATATGTCCTTTCTCTATTATTGTGCAGTGTCAAATTATTAAGAATGAGATGGAAACTTCCATTTGATTTAATGAAGCGAAACACTAGGCGCAGTGCCTGGTTCAAAGTTGGCACTCAGTAATTGATAGCCATTATGATGGTTATAATTATGACTCTTGTGATTATTGAGATTCTGCTGCTATTGAGATAACTGTAGCCTTACATGATCTAGGGATGGTTTACAAAGAAGTCAGGCTTGGGATTTATATATGGAACATGGAGGGCTTGGGCCACAGTTACTAGTCTAACTACAAATCAGTCCTTATCCTTTCTCTCAAGTAAGTATGCCCTACCCCACTGAAGTTCATGGATGTCACACTTAGACCATAAGTCTGAAGCTCATTTCATGCCACTGAGATCCCTTTAGTGTTGATTCCCAAAGAGTCACATGGTGCTCTGGAAGACCTATTGTGTATTATCTTAGAGCCCCGAGGGTGCCAGAGGATTGCAGAAGGTAAGAGGAAAAAACATAAAAACAGGTAGAGCTAGTGGGTGGGGGTAAGATAGAGAAGACAGAGCCAGCTAGGGTCTGAACAGGAAACTAATGATATATTTAAATAAGGATTATTTGAAGAGTCATTTTTAAATCAAGAGACTAATTATTCTCATGGCCCAGGAGATGGGTAAGGGTGCTTGCTGCCAAGTCTAATGACCAGAGTTCAATCCTTAGAACATACATAATGGAAGGAAAAAACAGACTCCTGCAAAGTTATCCTCTGACACACATACATACACACATACACACACACACACACACACACACACACACACACACACACACACACGCACACGCGCGCGCGCGCACGCAGCATGCAGGGTGGGGGAGAGAGAGAGAGAGAGAGAGAGAGAGAGAGATGAGAGAGAGAGAGAGAGAGATGTTTAAAAGAAAATGATTACACAGTATCACAGTATCAACAAATGGGGACAATTCAGGACAGGGCAAATACAGAGAGAGAGAGAGAGAGAGAGAGAGAGAGAGAGAGAGAGAGAGAGAGAGCTATTATCACCCCATATCCAAAGGAAAACAAGAAATGGGGAAAATAGATAGGAAGATAGGCTTCCTGGAAAGAACCCATGACTTTGGGGTGAAGGACAGAATCAGTCTGGAAAGGGAGTTGAGCACAGTAAATGCCTGGACCTCAGTCCTCCCAACCCTCATTCCCCGAATCTCCTCCTAAGATTGAAGCCCCACTGGAAGCTTCTGGATAGGTAGTCCTGGTGCTCTAACCCACAAAGATGGAGCTTCCAGATCACAAGATAGGGAAAAGCAAGGTAGAGACAGACAAGCCAAGGATCCATGAAATAGCCCAATGGGGACAAGATGAAGACTGGTATTGGGTGGGATTTTTGTCAAGATAGACTCAATAGTCACAGGAAAGGTGTAGTGTTGATGCTGTCCCAGAAATGGCTATGAGTTCTCTATCCCAACTCTCTCTTTGTCCTTGGGGCAAAAGGCAAGCTTGGTTCAGGAAACAACTATGTCCAGTAGTATGAGTAAGAAGAGTGAAACCTAGTCAAGAAATAGTTTTTCCTTGGGGTTTCCAAGAGGACCACAGAGAATGAGGAATGCTATTGTAAAGGGTGGGTAGGAAAAGGTGCCAGGCAGAGGAGTGGAGAAAGCTAAAAATACTTATAAAGGAAATTGAGTAATTTGGCAGTAAAATAATAGCATACATTAGAAAGTGACTATGCAAAGTATCAGGAGGGTCCTTAATAAAGGGTCTTAACCCTAAAAATCCAGGGGTGATGGAAGATAATGGGGTCAAGTTGAGGTACCATATTTTTCCTAGTTCAAAGTTCTGCCTTCTTTTCTTTTCACCCATCTTCTGCCTGCAATTCCTATAGATGATTCCCTAACACAGTGGGGTGTGTGTGTGTGTGTGTGTGTGTGTGTGTGTGTGTGTGTGTGTGTGTGTGTAATGCACATGTGCATTTCTCCGTCACAAAATAATCAGTACTCAATGAAACACTTCTATTTTGGGGTCATTACCATCTCTAAAACAAGATGCAGACAAGCAGAGGGAGGCAGCAAGGGACTGCATTTAATCTTCTCTAATATTGCACTGTGAAGGAAACCGGGGAATAAAAACATAGTCATTTAGAAAATGGTTGATGAGTCACTGATTGGCACAGTGTAGAGAAAAACAGCAGTCATTATTCCTTTGGAGTACGCCTGTTCTTTAAAAATAGACTCATCACTTTACTGGCTGGGGGCTTCTGGGCTTTACAGACTGGGGATGTGGGCAGAGCTTAAGGGCCAGGACAGTAACTGCCTATGGCAGGCAGGACCCTCCTCCTCTTTGATGTATCCCAGCCCTTGAAATTCCTCAAGATTTAAGAGGCAGAAAGACAGCTTTGCATGCCTTATTCGTCCTGTACCCTTTTCCTTGAGACCTTAATAATACTTTTAGGGAAAGCTCCATCTTCAAGGGAACCAGGCCAAGTAGGAAAAAGGGCACTTTTGTGACCATAATTTTGTCAAAGTTCCAACACTCCATTACATATAGAATTTCTTTTCCAGGTCCTGGTCTACCTGGGTCTTCCTACTTTTGACTCCTTTGTTGTTTCCTGGCTGTTGTGTAATGGCCAGTGGAGGTGGAAAGGAACATGGTAGACTATGTACCAGAGGAGAAATTAATGTCCTGACTACATACAAAAGTTTGGGTGTTTTCTCTTTTTGTTCGAATGTGTCATAGGCAAACAAAACAATCTTAAATTAAAAAATCTAGTTACTAATGGCATTGTTCTTTTCCGGATATTTCTTGAACCTCATTGTGCCAATCTTGGAAATGGGTGCAAGGAGGAGTACAAAACCCTTGATTCCTCTGGAGTTGGAAGGATAGTGAGCCAGCCTTGTCAAGGAAGAGAAAATAATGGTTCTGGAAGTTGAAATGAGGCAAAGGTCAACCTGGGTAGACTGGAGAGAGGGAGAGAGGGACAACTGTTGAGAAAAATGGAAAAGGAAGATGGCTGGACAATAGGAATGCCATGCATTCTTTACAGTTTGTGGTAACTACAAGAAAATTTGAACAGTTTTTCAATGATTTTAGATGACTGAGATGGTTTTCTTATGAATGTGCACTGAGCCGAGGTAGACAAAAAAGTGGTCCAGTTTTATGGAGATCACAGACAGGAAGCACATCCCGTTTGTGTATATGCCCTTCTCCCCACTCTCAGGCACACAAACAATACTTTTATGTTATCTTTGGGGTTATCTTTGGGTTTGTCTCTTGCTTAGTCAGCTCCTCTCGCTCATACTAGGCTAAACTGACTCTGCTCCAAGTGGAGATAAAAATGAGAAGTTTGATGTTAGACCAGCTTTCAAAAAAGTGAAAACATCTGCATGGCCAGAACTAATCCTTACCTGGAAGTCTATTCTCATAGAACACAGGAGCAGGCAAGAGCAGAATGTTCCACCTTTAAGTCCCTCTTTTCTTCCGATGATAAATCAACAACAACAACAACAAAAAACCCAGCAGCCTACAGACCATTGATAGATGTTTCTGTTTTAATTAAGAACCTTTAAGTATGGGTACTTGAGACAGCATTGTCTGTACAACACACTTTTCCACTGATAGGCTCCTTTTTATTTGCTTTTCTTCAGATTAAATAAAATGTACTTTGACTTTATGTACTTTGCTAGTCCCTCAAAAACCTGAGCATGACTTTCTGTCATATACCTTCTCCTTTTATTCAACCAAGATGTCACTCTTCTAGAAGAAAACTATGCTAAAAGAACCATCCATCATAACTGAGCCGTATTTATCCCAGGAATGTAAGGCTTCCATAGATGTTTAAAAGTCATTTGACAAGACTTACTACCCACTATGATAATAACTCTTAGCTAAGGTAAAGAATATCTCCCATAAACCAACAACCAACAATGTGTTTAATGTTTAATGATATTTTAAAAAAAGAAGTAAAACAGGGCTGGAGAGATGGCTTGGCAGTTAAATGCATTTGCTGCTCTTGCAGAGGCCTCGATTTGATTCGTAGCAGCCACATGGCATCTCTCAACTATCTGTAACTACAGTTCCAGAGAACTCATTACCCTCTTTGACCACATAAATACAGGCACTCACAATACACTAAAAAAGTCAGTAAACAATTGTTTTACAAGATAAAAACAACAACAAAATCTAGAGGCACTCCCATTAAAACAAAGCAGAGGACTGAAAGATCCCTAATGCCACTGCTGTTGTTCAACATTGCCCTTTAGCTTCTACCCACTGTAAGATGTTAAACAGCAGCATGAAGAAAACCTCATCAACATTCCCAGATGATTTGCTTGTGCGCCTAGAGAAACCAAAATAATCTAATGAAAAATCAATGGTCCAAATAATCAAATTCATTAAAATGGGCCAGTTATGAAAAGAATATATTTGTTTATATAATCTTTCTCATAAGTTTGAAATGCCTCATTTAAAAACACGTGGAGAAAAGATCATGTTTATGACAGTGGCATATATATTTTAAGTGTACCTTTGAGTGTGCATTCCACTGCACATTCATCTGAGACTTCCAGCAACAGAATTGACCCTTTCATTAAGTATTCATTATGATCCAAGCCCTGGTACATATGTGCATACTTTGTACATTTATATAAATCCTAATATGTAGTATAAAGGAAATGCTAGCATATTCAATCTGTGGTTTCATGGATGCCATCACTTAGGATGAGGTTTAAGAAGTCTTTTTTGAGGGGCTCAGGGATGTCTCAATTGGTAAATACCTGTCATGCAGGTCCTCAAGCATGGGGACTTTGAGTTCAATCCCCAGCACCCACCATGTAGAAATCTGGATATGATTATTTGTATGTGATTGTAATTCCAGTGCTTGAGAATCAGAGACAGACAGATCTCTGTGACTCACTGGCCAACCAGCCTAGCAGACTTGATAAATGAGAGCCTGTTTCAGAAAACAACATGGGACTGAAGAAATGACTCAGAGGTTAAGGGCTTGTACTACTCTTGCAGAGGACCTGAGTTCAGTTTGCAGCACCCATGTCAGATGAGTCACAACAGCTTGTAACTCCAACTCTTGGAGGATCCAATTTTTCTGGCCTCTGTGGACATATATAATTAAAAATAATGAGATAAACATATTTTTAAAGAATTTCAAATAAAAATAATAAAAGAATTTCAAATAAAAAAGTGGATATCTCTTGAGAAATGGCACTTGAGATTGACTTCTGACCTGTAAACACACACACACACACACACACACACACACACACACACACACACACACCAGCCTTCCCTACTTCCCACACATAAATGATGTCTCCTTTTGAAAGTAAATTTATTTGGCTAATAAAAAAAGTTTTGTTTTAAGGGGTAAGTTGGCCAACACTAATCAGTGATGTGTTCAAGAGGTTGTGCTGGCTCCTCCTCACATACCTACTCAACCCCTCATCCTCCTCAACTGTAGAGAAAGACACTGACCACATGGACCACATCATAGACTCCCTTGCCCCTGGCTCTTCTCAGCGGAGCCCGAAAAGGAAGCTGTGGGTAGGATTCTGGGGCATTTCTTCAGTCTGCTGCATCATCTCTAGCAGTGACTTTGCAGTCTGTCTGGCCCCTTAACTGGTGTCCACAGACCCAAATCCTTTGCTAAACTGTATCCCAGTTATGTACGTGCTTTTTCACCTTACATCCTTCAGGCACAACATGATAACAGTTACTTAGCACTGCTAGACCTGGGTCCTGTGATTTCCCTTAGCTGGCTTTCTTGAACCCTTCCCACACTTGTGTAACAGATCCCTTTCCTAAGCTTTGCTCAGAATTATCCTGAGTGCTACAGTGATATTGTGAATGACTCAAGTTTGGGAAGTTGCAGTATGCCATTAAGCCATCATAATAATCTATTCAGAAGAGTATCATTATCCCCAATTGACAAATGAGGAAAACACAACTTAGAGTCTAGGTGACTTAACTATTGTTACCTTGTTAGTAAAAAGTAGGCTGGACAGACTGTCTGGTGGCTGTTTGAGGCCATAGCTTTCTTAGGCACAATACATCATCACAGTGCCTATAGGGTACACTGGAAGCTATGTCTGACCTTGCTGCTATCCATCACGTATTGTCATTGCTCCAAGTAAAATGCAATAGTACCTCTGGCCAACTGTGACCTAACTCCTCAAGTTTCTTTTCTTCAAGCCAAATGTTTCAGAAGGTGCTGGTCCAAGGATTGATTTGTTACGTAGCCTTACACTCAAAAACTCCCCAAGTATCTAATGTCTTGAGGATTCAGGAAGGAAATGGCACCTTATCTTAATCTTTAGAATCCTACAGAATCTGTATCTCCATGGTTAGTGATGTCCTCCTCTTTGTGGGAATAATTCCATTGCATCAGAAGGGCACACTCACCCAAAATGGCAGACTCCTTGGTGATCCCAGCCCTGAGTAACCCACAAGTGTCCTCACAACATTTCAGCCAACAATGACTCATGCTTTTCCTTCCGTGGATTTCAAAAGTCTCATATGCCTCAGTACACTTTATACAAGCATCTTTGGGGTGAGGAAATTTATACTTTACTCCTTATATAAAGAGAGGAGATCAAAGGGGTTAAATAATTTGGTGAAGCTCATTTAAAATTTTACTGAGAAATATCTGAGTGTTTAACCTTTTATTTGGTGTTTCTCCTTTTGCTTTCTTTCTGGGAGGCCAGCTAATTTCACAAATTCAAATCTTCAACTCTATTTAAGTAAAAACTGGCCTTTTCATATTTAACACAATATAAGAAGTTCAAGGTCCTGGATGGTCCCTAGGAGGAAGTGTCCTATAGTGAATAAGAAGTGGAACTTTGACAACACAGACATCAGAGCCTTGTGGATGGTACCTCAATTGTCATCTTAGACAAGCTTCTTCTCTTTTCTTTTGTAGAAAATAGTTTTCCTTCTTGCAATAAATTCTGACTATGGTTTCCCCTTCCCCAACTCCTCTGAGATCCTCCCCCCCCATCTAAATTGACCCCCTTTATGTGTCTCTTTAGCAAACCAACTGGTTTTCTCATTGCCTGGCGTTGGTGGTGCACGCCTTTAATCCTAGCACTCGGGAGTCAGAGGCAGGCGGATCTCTGTGAGTTCGAGGCCAGCCTGGTCTCCAGAACAAGTGCCAGTATAGGCTCCAAAGCTACACAGAGAAACCCTGTCTCGAAAAAAAAAAAAAAAAACGGAATAATAGTGATATGTCCTTCATAGAACTATTGAGAGAAATAAATGAGCCCACACCTGTAAAATTTTAAAATTAAGTTGAACATACAGTAAACACTCAATAGTTTCTAATTATTATTATTGTTGTGCTTTAATTTCTATAATATGCACTGAAGAGATTGAAGGATACACTAGTCCTTGAATACAAGTGGAATGATGTTAAATGAGCATAACCACTATGTGATAAGGTTTAACTGATGGATACTCCAATAGAAGTACAGAATGCCACAGAAACACAGACGTTGGAGAGATTATTTCCACGTTTATGTCTTGATAAAGGTGGCATAGCAACAGTGTCAAGTTTATCCTGAAGATGAAGGGAATTTTGATAGCTTTGGGGGAGGAGAATCCTGGATAGAAGAAACAGTGGAGACAAAGTGCCAGGGGAAGCTGGGTCAATGTGTTCAGGGAAGAGTAGATGGTGTTACTTGGCTGGAACAAAATATACATTGGGAATGAAGGGAGCAAAGGACTGGAAGAGTTGGCATGGAGAGACAAAGCAGAAAATAGGCTTGAGGTGGATGAACACATGGTTGTGTAACAAATGAATGACTGGGATGAATAAAGAGCTGCAGTGGGGTCAGGAATTCTGTGTCCTACTCCTAGTTTCTATTAATTGGCCACATGACCCCAGAATTCATCCGCTTCACTTAGGGATACTGAATATTGAACTAGACAATGAATAAGACACTCTCTGTAGATTTCACTGTGAATTGGCAGAATTTTAGTGGGCCATCTATAGCCTCAGTCAAAATCCATAATTAGGTAGCAGAGTCAGAGACACTAGTGATAATGATGTCTAGGTTTAAGCCACCATGTTAGATATTTTTCAGGAACTCTCAAACTGGAAGCTAAGCTACCTTTTATCCCACCTAATTTGGAAGGGGCACACTTTCTTGTGAAACCAGAAGTGTATGTTTCTCTTAACAGAATAGAGACATCCCATCCCCCACCCAAGAAATGGGATTATGATACATTAAAGAAAGGAGACCCCATTATTCATCTTGGGAGCAAAAGCAAAGACTGCAAGTTTAGCTTTTGCAATGATGCAATGGATTCTCGAATCCATTGTTTGCATAACAATAAACACATTTTGGGGAGCTTCTAATCTTGGTAACAGGAAAATAGTAATTTAGACCAACACTCACACAGAAGACAGATTTTTAAAAAATGGAATGAAATATGAGCCAATTGAAATCCAGTCGGGAAACAAAAATCTTCAACTTAAGTAAGATAATTAATGTGAAGAATTATTAACTAGGTATAAGATTGTTAATAAGGTAATTGAAATGGTAGCAAAAAGACAGTTCTAATGTATTTGTAGTAGCACCTGCTAAAGAGGAATGAGCAAGGGAACAAAGACACAGGCTGAAATAATTAAAACTTAGAAGCTTGGAGGAGGGTCCCATTGAGGGACCAAACCACTTAGTAAGCAGCATCAGTGATGCATGTGTTTGGTTGGGAAGAGGATGGGGGCCATAGGAGAGGAGTTGATCTGAAAATTCAGTTTTAAGAGCTATGAGAAAGAACTGCCACACCAGGAAGCCATGTTTCTGATATGATGTTCCCAGAAACTGGAAGGAGAGTACCCTTCCTTCTGTCTCCTGATTTCTAATCACTTCTAGTGGCCCATATTGGTAGACAGCTTGAAAAATAGAAGTGAGTCAGTACAGTCTCAGCTGCAGCAACAAAGAATTTATATATAATTTAGTAGAGAGGGTTGCTGAATCAGACCTACCATGACACAGAATAGATAGCTTGAAAAACATAAATATATTTCTAACAGTCCTGGGGGTTAAAGCCCAAGATCAAAAGTGTTGGCAAGTGTGAATTCTTCTGGCATGGTAAAATGGCCCAGTAGATAAAAATGCTTGCCTTAAAGCCTAACAATATGTGTTCCATCCCCCAAATCTACATGGTGTAAGAAGAGAACTAACTCCCACAACTTGTTCTCTGATCTCCACAGGTGTGTTTTGGCACATCTGTGCTCACTCCTATATGTACACAGATACACACAAAATAAATAGACGTAAAACAATTGAAGACTTAATGAGGACCCTCCTTTTGACTTGCAGCTAGATGTTTCCTTACTGTATCCTTGGATGGCTTTTTGTCTGTGCATGTACATCTTCCTATTACATTGAATTATGGTCCCACCCTTATGACCTCATTTAATTTCAATTAATTTTTACAGGACCTGTCTCGGAATACAATCACACAGGGGAGTTAGAGCTTCAGTACATGAATTTGAGGAAGACACAATTCAGCTCATAGAGAAGAGATAGATCACTAACTTTCACAAAACAGATGAAAGGTCTTAAAAATTACCAAGGAGCTATAAACTGGGTAGCTGTTGTCAGGTTGAGCTCTAGAATAAAACAGATGCCTTAGAAATTTATCAAAGAAACTCAAAAAGCTCAAAACACTCTGACAGTAGCTTTTGACTTGTCAAATGGTCCTGATTTGGGAGTATGCACCAAGAGGCACTTTTAGCATATTCATGAGGTTACAAAGTAAAAAGCTAAATGTGGGGGCCCAGATAAAGCAGCACTCTGTTTCCTATGCTTTTGGTGGTTGTGCTCTTCAGAATGCCATGAAGGATGTAAATGAGCCCTTAGCAGGGTCTCCAGCTTGGTTTTCCATCATCTGAGAGCACTGAAATCCCAATCATTGACCGTGGATAAAAGCAGTCCTAGAGTGAACTCACCTATAGATCCCAGAAAATGCAACAGCAGACCTTCAGAAGAAAGCAGCTCCATACCCGGTAACAAGCAACGAATGCGAATAATTTCCTAAGTACAGTCACTGCACACAATCACACATAACCAGGGACACGATGAAACAAGATAGTACAGCCCAGAATACTTATACAGCAGTCAATAAGAAAAAGTCACAGATAGACAATACATATAGTATTGTTAGGGAAAATTGTAAAATTACTGTTTGCTGTACTGAAGGTTGTAAAAGCAAGAGACAGAACTGTAGGATATGGCAAGTTGAACAGGAGAAAATAAAAGATTTTGGAGCTGAGTAATGAAATGATCAATATTAAACATGCAATTGATTGTATTACTAGCAGCTGAAGAGAGAACTGATAGTGGGAAATAAGATCACAAGAAATTACTCAGGATAAGTTAAGGAGGCACAATCAATACACAGACAAATGAACTGAACATTTTTCAAATGAAGAAACACAGATAGCCAATAAATACATGAAAATAACTGTTCAACTTACTTAGTCATCAGGGAAATGCACTATGAAAATCAGTATGTAAGTTCTTCAAGAAACAAAACGAGAACTGCCATATGATCCATCTATACTCTTCCTAAAATATACATAAATCAAAATTGCCATGTTTATCACAGCACTATTCACAGTAGCCATGTTATGCAAAAAGTTAAAGCTTTAAAGTCAGCCTATGTGCCCATCAATAGATAAATGGATAAGAAAACGTAGCATATATGTACAATACAGTACTTTTCAGCCACTAAGAAGAATGAAACCATTTCATCTGCAGGAAAATGAAATCATTATGCTAAGCAAACTAAGCCAGACTCAGAAAGACAATTATTGAATGTTTTCTATCCTATGTGGAATCTAGGAGAAAATGGATATGAAAGTAAAATAAGGAGTGTAAAGGAAGAAGAAAGGGACCACTAGGAAGGGGAAGGGAAGGTACTTGTGGGTATTAGACAAATAAATATAACCAAAGAGCCTTATATGTGAAAATATCATAACAAAATCCACTATACTGTAAAATTAATATACACTAATAAAAAGAACCAAAATCCAAATAAAGTCTGTTTACAAGAAACACACTGAAAACATAAAAATAACAGGCAAATGAAAGTAAATTAATATATACACTGCCCAAACCTAAGCAACATCTAAAGAAACTATGGTTGTATCAGACTTCAAAGGAAATATCTCCACAATAGTAATGTTGAAACTCACCAGCATGATATAACAACTTTAAGCTGATGTGCAAATAGCATGACCTTCAAAATACATTAAGAAAAATTAACATCACTACAAGAATAAATTGATAATCACCATCCTAATGATTGATAAAACCTCTAGACAAGAAAAATCAATAACAATAAAAAAGAATTTACCAAAACAGCTAACAAATGTTACACTATTGTTTCTAACACTTCCATGATGCACCTTTATTTGCTAGTACAAAAATGGATACTATACATATAGGTAATTATGTCATTTTAATCTCAAAAGTTACAAGAAATAATTCAAGCTAATATACTGTGATACAAAAACAACTCAGCAAATTTGAAAAGATCAAAGTCTTGAAAATTGTGTTTTCTAATTAAAGGAAAGATAATGTAAAATCAATAACAACAATATTATTAAAAATATCTTATAATTTAAAGTTAAAACACTCTTTAGTTCATCAGTTCAAAAGAAAATCACAAGAAGTTTTTGAAGGAGCCAGGCTAATTCTCTTGTAAAATATTCCATGCCTGACTGTTTCCTCATTGTGGGATTTAGGTTAAATCTTTCTGTTGAGAAAACCACATAGTGAACATTGTAGGCTTTCCACTGTCTCCCACAAGAAGTTACATGGTACATCTATCCTATTTTTGGTGATAAGTTTGATCACTAGGTTAATGAGACATCAAGTATCTCCATTTTTATTTTGTAACTAGTCTGCAGTATTATAGTTTGAAATGACATAAATATTCTCAGCTAATGGCAGAAGTTTTTTTTTAACTATATAGGAAAAATACTACCTATCAAATTAAAAGGATACAGGAAACAGAGGGGGTTTTAGAACTCTGAATGAAATTTTTGTTTGTTTTCTTTTGTTTTGTTTTTTGAGACAGAGTTTCTCTGTGTAGCCTTGGCTGTCCTGGAACTTGCTCTGTAGATCTGCCTGCCTCTGCCTCTGCCTCTGCCTCTGCCTCCCAAGTGCTGGGATTATAGGCATGTGCCAGGATTGAGTGGACATTTTTGGTCCTGAAAAATCCCTTAGTAGTTATTAGTGAAATGGTCCTTGTAATACGTTAGACAAGGGATAAACTCAATGAAAACAGAAGAAAACCGGTAAATGGAAAAGATTGAAATAGCAAACAAATATTCATTCCAGAGGACTTAATAAAGGACAAAGAAAACTGATAACTCTCCAGCCAAAGTAATTCTGAAAACTAGGAGACAGCCCAAATTACCTGAGTCGGGACAAAAGGGCAGGAAAGTATGCTAAGAGCATGGGCAGCTATGCTTGCAGAGAACTCAAGTTTGCTTCCTAACCCACACATATGTCACAACTTCCCATGACTCCAGATCCAGGGCGCCTGACAGCCTCATCTGGCCTCCATGGGCACCTTTACTCAAGTGCACAGAGACACACATGCATAATCATAAGTGTGTTTGTTTGTTTGTTCTCTAAGTCAGGACTGAAAAAAACTATAGATGTGAAATTGGTTAAAAAAACTTATAAACATCTTTACACCTCTTCAAAAAGAAAATCTAGATGAAACAGATAATCCCTACAAAAGGCACTAAATAGAAACAGGTAAGATGAGGAATAGAAGAGATTAGCAGCCAGGAAATATAAAAGGAGTTTAATAAGTGTAAACCTTTCAATAAAAACAGTATAGAACTTTTTGGACTGGTATAATCCTTGGGTCTGGTTAATTTTGATATGTGATTTTTTTAATTTACAACTTCTTTATACAAATATGTTTGTATAAATAAATTTTTGAAAATTGAAACTAATTAAAAAAGAAAACCCTACATTTGAATGTATTCTGTACTATGATCAAACAATTAAAAAAAATAAACTGCTTTTCCTCTTAAACCTTTCCAGAGTACAGAAAAAAGAGTTAAAGTCCAACTTACGATCTGATCCTAGACAACAAAGCTGGAAGTAAAAAGGACGGAGGGATTTTTTAAAAAGGCCTTAATGCAATGATAGTGAACAAATCCCGGCACCACATGGCAAAGTTGACATCATCTATCCTTGAAATGCAAGGCTGATTTAATATTAGCAAACAAATAGAGTGATTTATTTGCTAACTACCAGATTAAAAGGGGAAATGATACAACTCATTTCAATAGATGCAGGTAAGCAATTTATTTGTACAATTAGTGGTCATGATTGGAGATTTTTAGCATTTCAATATATAGAGATAGGAACTTTATTTGTACAGCTTCTACTGACAATTTGAGACTCTTAGCAAATTAAAAGGAGATAAAAACTTTCCAATAAAAAGTATCTCCACAAACAGCATCTATAATGATGAAGTGTTGAAAGCTTTACTGTACCCTAACTTTTTTTGCATTATGGGAATTTTCAAGCATACACAAACTGTAGAAATTACACTAATGAATACTCATGTACCTGCCACCTTGAAAACATTCCCTCTGGTATTACAAAGAAGACATGTGGGTGGGGGAGATATGTTGGCAGGTAAAAGTGCTTGCCTTTCAAGCCTGAATACATTTCACTTCTCTCTCTCTCTCTCTCTCTCTCTCTCTCTCTCTCTCTCTCTCACACACACACACACAAACAATAATAATAATAATATATTGATTATTTTAAAGAAAGAATTAAGATGTATGCTTTTTAGAATATTTTTCTGCTCAATGTTGTTCCGGAGGCATTGGCTAATGTATAAGCCAAGAATAGCAGAAAGCTTGCAAATAAAAGGAAAAATTAGGAAAGTAGACTATTTACAGATTATGTCATTGTATGCAAAAAGTCCAAAACAAGTTCAGCATACTAGAGTGTACCTATAATATCAGCACTTGGGAGGTGGAGGAAGGGGAACCCAAAGCTCATGATGCACCTCAGCTACACAGGGAGTTGGATGCCAGCCTGAGCTACATCAGACCCATTTCAGAATATGGTGCCAGTAGGAAAAATACAAAATAAGAAAAACCAACTGCATTTGTATATGCTAGCAATAAACAGATAATGAAATTGTTTTTAATGACACAATTGGTAATAGTATCCAAAAATACTAGCTGCCTAGGATTTCTTAACAAAATATGTATAAGATCTCCATTTATAGAACCCAGGGCCACCAGCCCAGGGATGGCACCACCCACAGTGGGCTGGAATTTACCACAAAAAGAAATCAATTAAGAAAATGCCTTCCTACCTCACCATCCAGGGGGAACAGAAAGGATATGTGATAGGTAGGGTTTTAGTTGGGGAGGGTAGGGGAGGAGGGGATGGAGAGGGAACTGGGATTGTCATATAAAACAATCTTGTTCCTAATTCAAATAAAAAAAAATCTTCAGGAAAAAAAAAGAAAGAAAATGCCCTCCTAGTCTGCACACAGGTCAATCTGATGGAGGCAAATCCTCAACTGAGGCTTCCACATCTGACATAACTCCAGTTTGTGCCACTTTAACAAAAACAAACAACAAGCAAACAAAAATTATCCAGTGCAAAGGCTTGAAAAATTGGAGATGATATTTATCAAAATAAATCAGAAGCAAAGCATGGTTGTATGTGTTTATAATCCCCAAATTTGGGCGGCTGAAGTGGGGGCACTGATAGTCCTAGGTCAACCTGAGCTACATAGAGAGATCCTGTCTTAAAAAAAAAAACTGTAAATAACAGTGCTGGAGAGATGCCTCATGGTGGAGAGCACTTGCCAATCTTCCAGAACCCTGAATTCAGTCCCCAGCACCCACACCAGACAGCTTATTACCACCTGTGACTCCAGTTCCAGGGTATTTGATGCTTCTGACTTCTGCGGGCACATTTACAAACATGTCACACACACACACACACACACACACACACACACACACACACACACACACACACTAAAAATAAATATTTTTTAAAGTAAATAAAAACAAAACAAAAATTAGAAAGCAGCATCACAAAGATACCCTTTTCCCAAGCCTACGGATTTTGTGCAGCCTCAGTAAAAGTCAGAATATCTCTCGATTGCTTGTTTTGTAAGACTCAATGGGTGGATTTCAATATGCATGTGTAACAGGTCAGATCCTCCTCTAGAAGTCTCAGGCAGCTCAGATTTGTGCTTGTGATCCTACCTGGTCTGACTGCATTCTGACTTCCTCAGTTCCTCTCAGCTTCTTTCTGTGTAATGACAAGGATTGGACCCAACCTGTCATAGAGAGTAATCCAAAGAAACACGAAGAGTCTTCCTAGCTTTAAACACTCTCTCTTAAGGATGAATTCAGCCTGCAAGTACCATATGCATGTGTGTAGGAGACAAGATTCTAAGGACCTTGTGTGTGCTGTTTTCAACCTCAGGATATACCAAACATCTGTATGTGCCCAGTGCAACTCTAGGCACTGGAGACTAAAGATAAGTAACATGCACCAAACGCCCAAGTAGTTCAGCATCCAGTCAAAGCCACAAGGGTTCCTTTTCTCTCTCACACCTTTTCTTCTGCCTCCCTTTCTTATAGTTCAGCTCATCTTTCTCTGCGATCTACATAGATCAACATATGTCAGTCTGTCAACATATGGCATGTTTTGCAAACAGATAAACAGTGGCACATATGCAACTGTATATTCTCAGCCTGCAGATGCCCCAGCTTGGATTCATCAGCCTAAGCAGAAAGCATTTGGTAATTCTCAATAAAAAATTCCAGAATACACAAGCAGCCCATGTACCCTCTGATGAGTGGTTAAAATAAATTGCTCCTTGTCTTCCTTTGTGCCAAAGCCAGAATGTTGTTTCACCACCCTTTCAATACAGAGGCATTTAATACCAAAAGGCTCCTTCCTCACTCTCAACTATTTGGGATGCTCTGAGCAGAGGTCAAGTTGCCTATTAAAGAGTTTTTGTTTTTCCATTTGGCAGTGACTC
The DNA here is from genome assembly GCF_003668045.3 of Cricetulus griseus. NCBI lineage: Eukaryota > Metazoa > Chordata > Mammalia > Rodentia > Cricetidae > Cricetulus > Cricetulus griseus. The sequence goes on from NC_048604.1 coordinate 97,116,415, forward strand.
ACTATCTCCTCTGAGCCAGTGGATCAGTCTTAGTGAGACATTGATGAACCACACTTTATGAGACTTACATATAACTGACTGCCTAGAAGTAAAAATAAATTGATGCAGCAGACTATAAGGGCCCCACCCATCTCATCCCTTGCTATTTCACTCCATCCTGGACTAATTGTCTAAATATGCTTTTGTGGGCTTTCTTTGCTTATGGATTCAGTAGGCTGAAGGGGCTTCTGAGCCCTCTCCAGCATCCTTCAGATGATGACTGTGGGAAGATGATGGGTAAGTGATTCAGATTTCTTGCCTCTTGGTAGGATAATTAGGGTCACAAGAACGAAGTTCCCACTTACAAACATGCTAGTCAATTCTGTATTGACTGTTTACCCTTTCCTCTTTCTTTTCCATCCCTCCCTGCCAGTGTTTCCTGAAATCATACATCAATTTGCTTTTGAATCCATGTGTCAGAGTCTTTGAATATCCAAATCATGACGATCTGTTATTCAACTCACAATAGTGAACTTTCACAATTTAAAATTGTTGCTACATGCCAACTAAAACAGACCTCAAGATGTTGGATACGCCACACCCAAATTCCACTTGGTTCTACTCTGTCTGGTAAGAATTTGTCCCAGCAACAGTATCCTGTGGCCAGCTATGTAGAAATGGTCATGGTGGAAAGGGTAAGAAAGCTGGATACTGTTTTCTATCACTGTGTAGTTTCCTGCCTCCTCCTTATTAAGATCATATTTTGTTCTGTTTCTTTTTGAAAATTAAATGGTAGACAGAAATAGCTAATGAAAAGCAGTAATGAAAAAAGTGATGATGACTCTGATTACCATAATAGAACATCTGAAATTCCATGTTTACTAACTCTGAATTAACATTTAACTTCACCAAACTCAAGTTAGATTGAAGGAGTCAAAAGTTATTTATAAAAAGTAGCCGCTGACATTTTAAATATGTACTATTGTATTTTTAACCCAGTGTGCCAAGAGTTTCAGGGAAATCTCAATGGTAAAATGGAACTGGTTATAAGTCGAATATACAGAGGAAAGAAACAAGAGTTTTCAGCTAAACGTGAAGCACATTGCATCTCAGCCCTTGGTCCACTGAGCAGAGCTCCCAGAGCTTCTGTCATGTGCAGTGTTGCGCTGTAGAGTACAACAGTTATTAGCCTCACAGGACTATTGAATATGGGGGATGTGGCCAATGGCCAGAATAGGTTCTACTCTCACTCAATTCACACATTGTAACAATGGGTATGTTGTCCAATACTATTTTATGAGTTTGTTATAATAAAGGCTGTTGGAGTTCCTGATTTTGTTCTTTCTTATCCTTTTCAGTAAATCCTGGCTTGAGTCCATTGACCTAGGACCTCTTTAGGGTTGATTTCCTGTGGTTTCTCTCCATACCTGATCCTTATCCACCAAATCCAAGACTTTGAGGATCAGTGGTATAACTTCCCTCAAGAAGGAAGAATCACAAGGTTACCCAACCTCAAACCAAAGTCCTCTATGACCCCTTTGCTATTAGCTCAACCAAGGGACAGGGACATTAAAGAAAATGTGGCTGGCTGTGTTATCTTACACAACCTCCATTGTACCTCCTACCAGGGCTTGTTCTTTCCTATGAGGAAGATTTTGGCAAATTAGCACCTTGGAACAGGTAGGCTGGAGCTGCCATTTGCACAGATTGCCTGAGGCCTTTACCATCTTCCTCCACATCTCTTTGCCACTACTCCATTCCTGGCACACACCTGCCTCTGTTTACTAGAGGACATTCCTGGGGCTGACTGAACATACTTTACCTGCACAAGGAGAGCCAGAAGCACCTGGAAACCTGTTGTGCAATAAGTCTCTGTCTATTGATTATCATAAGAGTGGAGAGATATCTATCAGTAATCCATCTCCTTTCCCCTAACAAGGACCCTGGCTATGCCCAGAGCAGGACTCAGATCATGTTACCCAGTTCAGAACTTTGTTTACACTCTTCCCATTCTGGGAATTCTTTTGCTATTCATTGTTTACACTCTCCCCATTCTGGGAATTGTTTGCTATTCATTCCTTTGCTATTCTTTTTAATTCTTATCTCAGAGTCCATTACTAGTAAAACCTAACTCAAAACAAGCATTCCTTTAAAGAAATAAAATTTAAATCCTATAATACACTGGGGGAGAGGAGAATATTATTTTCACATTTGTTTTTAAGGGAACCAGTGGGTGGAAACATTCTGCAATTAAACATTTTAAAATATTTTGAGACTAGCAGAACAGATCCATTTTATCTTAAATTCACAAAAATAGTTTTATCTATCCAATGGGTGTGTTCTTAATGAGTTCTGTCCAAACATTTAAATCATTGGCATAGTATGAGGCCTTCAAAACGTGAAAGGATAGAAAGGGATGCTTTTAGATTCCGCACGTATTTTCTGCATAGGCCCTATGTTTGAGGTGTTTGTGCCAGATGAAGAAATAAAGGTAACAGTGTACTCCAACTTGCTCTCAATTTAGCACAATTTCTGATAAGGACTCGTGACCCCTTTATCACATTCTTGACAACAGGGATGTTTTAAAGATGGCCCTGGAGCCAGGCATGGTAGGTCACACCTGTAATCCCTACACTTGGAAGTTTATGCAGGAGGACAAAGAGTGCAAGGACAGACAGCCTTGCTACATGAGACCCTGACTCAAAAAAAAATGAAACACTGAAGATGGAACTGAGCTCTTTAAAATCTTTTTAATCTTAAAAAAATCACCACAGATGAGGAGATTGTTCTGTGGGTAAAACTGCTTGTTGTGCAATCATATGGATCTGAATTCCAATCCCCAGCAACCACACAAAAAGCCGGGCGTGGTCTCTCATGCCTGCAACTCCAGTACTGAAAGAGACAGGAGGATTTCTGGGTCTTGCTGACTGCTAGCCTAGCTCCAGGTAGAGTGAGAGACCACATCTCAAAGCAGTAAAGCAGAGAATGTTAGAGCAGGATACCCCATGTTGTCCTCTGGCTTTTGTAATGTGCTCAGGTGCATGCAATTGTGAGCACACATACACAGACATTGCCCCCACATACACAGACACATACATCAATTAAAGGGCTATGTCATGACCTTGTTGCTTTATTACATGAAAACCTATGAAACTCCTTGCTTTCAGTCCTCAACAACCACCAAAACCCGAAGATACCGAGTCCAAGATATCAAGCTGTTAGAAGAGCTATAAATAGCAAGATCATTTTCAAGCCCGGTGTACTGAGTAGAGTTTTGCTTTTTGGTTAGACACATAATGCATTCCATATCAGTCTGGCAAGTTGTGTTTGGAGGTTGCATTTTTAAAAACTAAAACAGGCTTGTTTTAAATTAGTGCAACAATAAATCCATCCTTGTTTGGCATTTTGGCTTAAAATATTGGTGTACCACAGCTAGCATCTAGATTTGGGAGGGGCTAAATTAAAACATATTTGTCTATTTTATGTTCTGTACTATGTTTCCTGGTGTTTATCAAGTGTCACCGAAGTTAAACAGAGAAGATAAGTCTCTGGCAAGGAAAGAAGGTTTGATGCCTCCTATGGGACATAGTATCTAATATGGATTCTGATGTACCCAGGAACAACAAGATAAGGAAAACAGTACATGGTAAGAAAACATGCACTTGTTTTCTGCTCAGATTTTGTACCAAGTCCTTGAGTGTGTGTGTGCGTGTGTGTGTTCTTGTTTAACAAATCTGTCCAGAGTCAAAGGATATTTCAGGTGATAATTTCATGGGTAAACTTGTCTAGACTATGATATTCTGTTGTGTGATCACACTTGAGGCTGATCAGCGGTTCTCAACTTGTGGGTCATGACCTTTTGGGGGTCAAATGACCATTTTACAAGGGTCACCTAGAACCATCAAAAACACTGATTATGATTATTAACAGTAACAAACTTATAGCTATGAAGTAGTGACAAAAACAATTGTGTGGTTGGGGGTCACCACAACATGAGAAACTGTATTAAAGGGTCACAGCATTAGGAAGGTTGAGACGCACTGCTCTAAATGTTGCTGTAAAGGTATTTGGGGCTATGATTGATGTTCATATCAGTGCTGAGGTTCCAATCCAGGACCTTGTGCATGCTAGGAAAGCTGCATTAATAATGATTATTCTCCATAATGGGAGTAGACTTCATACAAACAGTTAAAGACTTTAAGAGGAAAAAGGCCGATTCCTCAAAAAGGAATCAGTTCTGCCTCTAGACTGTCTTCCTACTCAAGACTGCAACCTCAGCTCTTGCCAGAATTTCCAGTCTGTCTCAAGGATCTGAGGATTTCACAGTTGCCAGCCCCCACAATTTTAGGAGCCACTTTGCCAATTCCTTAAAATAAACTTCTCTCTTTTTCTCTTTTTTTTCTCTCTCTCCCTCTCCCTCTCCCCCTCTCTCCCTTTCCCTCTCCTTCTTCCTCTCCCTCTATCCCTTTATCTGTCTCTTTCTCACTCCTCCTTCCTCTCCCCACAACTGGTTCTATTTTTCTAGAGAACCTTGACTAACACAAATATTTTCCTTTGAAATCTTCTAAAAGTTTTGGACTTCACAACTATGTTTTTAATCCATCTGGAATTTTTGTATTCATAATTTACTGCTCTACAATATACTCCCATGTGCCCTGGGAATAATCAGAGGTAAAATGTATGTATTTACCAGACCTCCTGGGTTGGGAGTTTGAGTTATCGTTTAAAAAAAATACCATATACTTCTCACTGTAGAGACACTGATTTAGAATATGTTAGATCTAAAACCAAGTATTTTGTTATTTCAGATAATTTTAAGTTCATTATCTTCAAAAATATGTAAATATTTTATATGCTTTATACAGGGAATATCTTAGAATGATATTGAAGACACATCCATTAAGGAAAAACCTCAAGCTTTTTGATAATGTTAAATTGTTTTACAAATTTCACATACTGAGCTTAAAAATCCACATTTAAAGTATATCTATATAAATTTCAAGTCCCTGTAATGAAGCAGGACCATGAGGAAAGTGAAAAGTAGAATGGATAACATGTATGGAAAAGGATGAATATCTACATCTCAAAAATATTCTAAGTATTACAGAAGCAGGAGAATAGATTGATGAACTTAAACTTGAAAACTTCACTGGCCCCATTGAACTCCTGGCCCCAGCACTTACAAACAAGTCCCTGGTGGTATATTCCAGAGATAACTGCATATCCATGTTTATTGTGGCATTCTGCACAGCAGCCATGATGGACTCAGCCTATGTGCTGGATAATGACTGGATAAAGTGTTGTGTATATACACATTGGAGGGTTTTTTTAAGATTCATTTATTAATTTGTCTGTGGAGGAGTGCTTGCCTGTGCACATGTGATGTCCAGAAGTGAGCATCAGTTGTTCTTTCCTATCTTTTGGCCTATTCCTTTGAGGTATGCCCACCGCCCCGAACTTAGGGCATATGCTTTCTCAATAGGCTGCAATCCAGCAAAGCCCACCAATCCTCCTGTTTCTGCCTCCTCAGAGCTGGGGATGCAGGTGTGTGGGGGATGGCCAGTTTGTGGGTGCTGGGATCCTAATGTTGGTTCTATAGATTGTGTAGCAAGTGCTCTTAAGCACTAAGCCATCTCTCCAGCCTCACACAATGGAATTTTATTCTGTCATAAACAAGAACAAAATTGGGCAATCTGCAGGAAAATGGGTGGAACTGGAAATCATCAGGTTAAATGAAACGTGAGAATCACAGTTACTCTCATATGACATGTGTCTTGCATCATATATATGACATGAAAGTAGGAGTGTTCCTAAAAGAGGAAGGGGTACAGTGGGAGATAGGTGTTGTGGGAATGCATTCCACCTATAGATTTGGGGTACTGGCCTTGGGGCATGGCTTCTTGTCTGGGGCATGACCTCTTTTAAGGAAAGAGAAGCTCTCTCTCTCTCTCTCTCTCTCTCTCTCTCTCTCTCTCTCTCTCTCTCTCCTGTAGTGGATTGCTACTTCCATTGAACCCAGGGCAGAATGGAAAACCATGGTGGCTCTCTACCTTGTTGTTATTTGTGTTTTCTAATAAATCTTTGATATCCTTTTATTTGGGCTCTCATGGATTCACATACTTTCACCAATACATAGGGAAAAGAAAGGGTAAGCAAATACAAAGTGTATAATATATAATGCATGAAAATGACATAATTAAATATACCATTTGGACAATGAATATATGCAAAAAGGGAAACTATCTTGATGGGTATATTATCAAACACTCTGCCTGTTTTTGTCACCTCTAAATGGGAATAATAACTTTATATACTCATAGAGAATATCATAGTAAGAAATGGCAAATAAAGGCTTAAGTATATTGTAAGGCACTAACAGATATTAGCTTTTTAATTAAAAGATAACTATCACAGAAAAAAATGGATAGAGGGTAGAAGCAGAAAATACTTAAAAGCAATAATAACAATCCAATACAAATGGTGATGAGTCAGTTTTACTAGCACAGGCCTGTAATTCCAACTACTTGAGAGGCTGAGGCAGGAAAATTGCAAAGTCAAGGACTGTCTGGTGTACAGATTGAGTTCAGGAACAGCCTGAACAACTGAGCAAGACCCTGTCTCAAAATTTAGATGTACATACAAATAGAACTTTTGCTCAGCATATGAAAGGCCTTAGGGTCAATCTATAGTACTAGAAAAAAATATAGTGATGGAAGATATGAAAGTGCCTCACTGAAGATTAGGAAATTAACAAGGTAAAAGGATGGTATCATTACAGCTCATATTGACAAAGATTGAAAAAGAAAGTTAAGCCATATTTATGGTTAGAGAAGCCAATAGGTATTTAGATTCCCACACATTACTCATGGTTGTAAAGGTAAATAACTGTTAATCTACAACTATTAACTATTCGAGCTGCAGAGCCTCCTCCCTGGAATCTGAACCTCTTTGCAACCCTGCAACTAGAGAGACTTTGCTCAATGCTCAGAACAAATATTTTGAATATATCTATGGATTATAATCTTTCAATATTCTGGAAAAATGTCAGAGGTTGAAATATATACAGCAGGGGACTGATGAGGAACATGTATAGAATTGTATATATACAAGTATATAGTGTGTATTACAAAATTGACAACTGAGATAGTCATACAAGAACATTCGTTAGGGCTGGGGATGTAGCTCACTGTCAGAATGCCTGCTTGGCACTTACAAGGCTGAAATTCAATCTTCAGTACCACACACATCATAAGACACTGGTTAAATTTGTCATGGTAAGGCCATACAATGGAATTGTTCTAATGTTCCTATGCTTTTGTTTTCATTCTAATGTTTCCCAAATTTTCCTTATTGGAAAAAGTTGTATGATTTCTTTGTTTGAATGTAAAGTTTTTCATGTATTTGTATGTGAAATAAATAGACACAAATACATATAATTTTTAAGAGTATTTACCTGTAGTGAATAGGAAAAAATGGCATCAGATTTTTCCTATTGCCCATGGCTTCCAAATTTGACATTGATAGTCCTCCCATCCAAAGATATCTGTGTTTAGCCATGTAACCAACTTGGCTAATGAGACATTATATGACAAGGATAATTTGGATCGCCAAAGTATTTAGAACCAGAAGTGCTTCAGATTTAGGGGTTTGGGTTTTTTTTAAATATTTGCATAGATTTACTGGTTGAGCATCACTAATCCTCAAGAGCAAACTCCCACTTCCTCTTATATTAATCAGGAAGTGGATGCTTATAATCTAGACAATGAAGAATCAATGTCTTTGTTTGTGTTTGGTTTAGGGAGTATTTGCCATGCACCAGGCACTCCAAATTTTACACATCTCAGTCCTCACTGTGAGTCAACTGCAGACAATACTGTTACAGTTATTTCGATTTTCTGCTTGAGGAAAGTGGGGTCTGGAGAGTTTAAAGTTACTTGTAAAATGTCACACATCTAATTCTAGGCACATCTGTGGTTGATTCCTAAATGTAAATGTGAAAGATCATTTCTCAATGAAAAGCTACAACTCTGGGATACCCTGGGTGCTCTTTGGTCTGTCTTGAGTTTCTTACCTTTACACAATTGCTCTGCACAACAAAATATTGGCATGGGTGTAGTAGGAAAGAACTCCCATGTTAGGTAGAACTCCTATGGTCCCTTTTCCTGTTTCTTACAAACTGTCATACAGTTTGTTAAAGAGACTGGGAGGTGTTAAAACATCTAACCAAAAGCAGATTTGTCAATTGACAAGGGATTTATAATGTGTGCTTTCCCACTCCACCAAGACCACCAACTAAAGAGAGCTATTTATAATATTCATTGTCCCATATTCTATTGTGCAAGAGACATTTTTAGAGCATATATACAGCACAATCCTGTATAAAGTATAGTCATACCCAAAAAAAGTATATAGACGATGACAACAATGATGTCTTTTTTCAACAGAAAAAAATGTAGCTGCAAATATAAAATCAAAACTTTAGAATTAGATTAGACCTTGGTTAAAATCCTGATATCACTGTTCATAAGTCATAACTCCTTGAGTAAATTAATTTTTGGTGCCCTTGGTCTTTCCTGTGTCAAATAGAGGTTGAAAGGATTGTTAGGAAGGTTTTGTTTGTTTGGATTTAAATATGGTCTCATTATATAGTCCAGATTTGCCCTGAAATCAGAGCAATCCTCCTGTCCAAGCTTCCCAAGTGCTACAACACCCAGCTTTAGTGTAAAGATTAAATGATACTACTCTTTCAAGGAGGGAAATCACCCCTGAATACTCTAAGTCCCTTCCAAACCAGCACAGCCACAGTCATTGACTGTCAACGCCTGAGGACAATAGAAAGCAGGCCTGGGCCTGTCCCCTTTTCATGACTGCCTCCAATGGTCATAATTACCCAGCATAACAGGCTTGTCTCCCAACAGAGATGATATGTCCAGTCCTGGATAATAATATGAAGTCTGCAACAAGTTAAAGTGTAAACAGGGAAGAGTGGTGTTGAAAACAAAACAAAAGAGGGAGCAGATTTTTGCTAAGGAAAGAAATGAAACTAGCAGAGAGGTCATAACATCTGTATTCCCGAAACAAATGAAATCTAACAATGTATGCCTACAAGAATCCGGCTGGTTTTTTTTTTTTTTTTACATTATATATAAAGAGTTTCTTGACTAACCATCTTCTGCACTTTTCTTGAGAGAAACTGTTTATATTTCTTTATGTCGTTGAGCTCATACCATGCCTCTATTTTAATCAGCTATTCCTATTCATACCATTCATTTAAAAGACAGACAGATGTTTCTTTTTTTTTTAAATTCGATTTGGCAGTGACTTTGACTGGTGTTCCAGGCACCATAAGTCAGCTCAGTTTTAGAGAAAGTTTCAATAATGAGTGCTATGGTGTCAGAAACACCTTTGGCAGACTGAAGGAGTCATGGCCACCAGTTTTATTTGTCTCCCTGTATCCATGACCTTGCATATATAGTCCCCATCTAGATGAACTCTAGTCTTGGCCATATGATTTATTTTTGCCAATAGAGCAATAACAAGTGTGATGTAAGCAACAGTTTGCAAAATATTTTCACACCGAATCTACTCTCTGTCCTGTTACATGAAAACGCTTATTTAGATATGCTTGCTGGATTATGAAGGAGATCCAGGGCAGGAATTCTAATGGCTTCTTCAGGAAATATCCTAGTGGCCCCAACAGAGATAAAGACTCATCCATCAGAGTCCAGTCTTGATTGCCAAACCACAGAATCATGCTTCTTCTTTTAAGCCACTAGATTTAGGTGATTTGTTACACAACATCTAATCAAAACAGTGTCCCCATGAAGGAAATATTGTAACAGCAGCATCAAGGCAAATGCTGAATTCCATCAGGATAATTTTGTTTACACAAAAAATGGAGCTAATATCAAACAGAAAGTGATCAAATATGGGATCCACCCTCCACAGGATGTTGCCACCATGGTCCTAAAAAAACACCTGAGCAAGTATAGCTAGAAAGATGAGCCATAGGATGTGGGCCTTATTCTCCAGGAATGTGAGTGTAGGCTGGTTCCAAGTTCCTCAGTTCTTGGAGTCAACTGCATAGACACTTGAAATGATGAGGATTTTTGAGAATAGTGAGGGCCTCCAGCTCAACACCACCTAGAACTTCATTTACTACTTTTCATTTTGTTTTCCATAAAGATTCTGAAGTCTTTGGTTAGAAAATCAACAAACTCTTGAAAATGCTACTTGCTTTTATGTTATTTTTCCATCTGCTTTTCCTAAGGGTGTATTCTGTAAGATGTCACACAAGTCACTTCTGTTCTCTCTTGGAATTTTACAATATTTCTCTCCCAACCATATTAAAGACCCTTTACTCCCATTTATGCTACTGATTCCAAAATATGTTTGACAATGGAATTCTTTTATTGCAAGTAATGCATAGCAAAATTGAGTAATAAGTGTTTCAGGAAAAAGACTGCAAAATCTTCGAAATTTATTATAGATCAATATAGTGCATGTGAGTCTGTGCATGTGTGTGCGTGCACACACACACACACACACACACACACACACACAGAGAGAGAGAGAGAGAGAGAGAGAGAGAGAGAGAAGCACACCAAGTACAAATATGAAGGATTGTGCATGATTCTCCCTCACAATTGCCTCTCTCTTCCCTATAGTTAACTATGACCTTGATTTTATTGAAGTAATTACTTGCAAGTTTTTTCACATAATTATGCATCCCTAAGCTGTAGGTTTAGGGATGTATTAGTTACTTTTTTATTATCACTGTGATAAAATACTTGAAAGAAGCAACTTAAAGGAAGGTTTTATTTTGGCTCACTGTTCAAGAGGTACAGTTCATCATGGTGAGGAAGGCATGGCTGGTTTCACAGCGACTTATGGCTGTGTTAATAGAAGCATAAAAATGCTTACTTACATCTTAGCTGACCATGAAACAGACAGTCAACTAGAACCCAGACCACACTATTTCCCATAGTACTTGCTCCCAGTAACCCACTTTCTGGAAAGACCCAACCTCCTAAAAGCCATATAACTTCTCAAAACAGTGTCACCAGCTGGGAACCAGCCATTCACCAAAATGAGCTTAGGTGACATTTCACATTCAAACTGTAACACTGGTATTCTCCCCTCTCAAAAAACAAACCAAACTGTACAGATGGAATCTTATAATGTATAATGCATAGCATGTATCTGCACCTTTAACCCATAATGTCAGATTGTTTCCCAACAACAGTACCAGCTAATATTCCTACCAGCATTGTATGAGATTCAGTTGATCCATGTCCTTGGTGATAATTGATAATGTCTGATGTTTGAATTCTTGTTAATCTGTTCGGAGCACAACAGAGACCTTTAACTTGTACTTTTTCTTATGAGTGATGATGTTGAGCATGTTTTGTTATTATGTGTTTGTCAGTCATTTGTGTACCCTTTTATGAATGATTCATACTCATATCATGTTTATTTTTCTACTGAGCTTTTATTTTTTCTTAATCTATAGGAGTTTTTTGTATTTTCTACATAAACACCCTTTGTTGTAAGAGTTGTCGAAGAAGCTAATAAACAAGGAGGTCCCTCAGAGAGACATACTTTGTCCCCTGGAGAAGGGAAGAGGTTCAAGACCTACTGAGCAAATTGGGAGCATGGGAAGAAGGGGGAGGGAGCTAGGAGAATGAGAAGGGGAGAAGAAGAGGGATGCCGAGGACATGAGGGAGCAGAAAGTATGAGTCAGGGGAAGAATACACGATAACAAGAATGGAGATATCATAATAGAGGGAGACATTTTTGTTTTACAGAGAAATCAGGCACTAGGGAAATGTCTGGAGATCTCCAAAGATGACACCAGCTAACTATCTCAGCAACGGAGGAGAGGCTACCTTAAATGCCCTCCCCTGATTATGAGATTGATGACCGACTTATATGCCTTCATCCAGCAGCTGGTGGAAGTAGAAACAGACACCTATAACTAATCACCGATCTGAACTGGAACCCAGATGCAAAGAAGGACCAGTGAAGAGCACAGAGGTCCAGACCAGGCTGATGAAACCCACAGAAACAGCTGACCTGAACATCCGGGAACTCTTGCTCCCCAGTCTGATAGCTGGAATACCACCATGGGACTGATCGAGACCCCAAGAACATGGGTTTCTGTGAGGAAACCTCAGAAATCTATGGGACCTCCTGTAGAAGCCCAGTATTTATCCCTAGCATAGGTGTGGACTTTGGGAGCCCATTCCATATAGAGGAATACTCCCTGAGCCAAGACACACGGGAGTGGGCCTAGGCCCTATCCCAAAGGATACGAAAGACTCTGATGACACCCTATGGAAGACCTCACCATCCAGGGGGAGCAGAGAAGATATGTGACAGATAAGGTTTTAGTTGGGGGGGTAGGGGAGGAGGGGTGGGAGAAGGGAAATGGGATTGTCATGTAAAACAATCCTGTTTCTAATTCAAATAAAAAAGTTGAAAAAAAAGAGTTGTTGAAAATATCTTCTTTCTATAGCTTTCTTTTTGCCTATTCTAATGTCTTTTGATAACCCAGGTTCCTCTTTCAAGTGTAATCAAATGTATCAGTTGATTTCCTTTCACTCTTGGCACTCTGTATCTCTTTCAGTCTTGTGGGTAACCATGGTTAGTGATGTCCTGGGAAGCTTGCCTTTCGGTGGTCAAGTCTTTAGCCACCAGTACTAATCCCAACCCAAACTGAAAGCTCATGACAACCAAGGAGACATGGAATGCCACATACCAGCAGGAAGATAACAAGGGCCCCAGCTAGTGTCTATGTATGGAAAGGAAATTGGTAGTATCACCAGGAAGGGGAGTCAGTTAAGAAGCCACATTAATTCATAGACGCTTTATTTATAATAGCCAGAAACTGTACACAACCTGGATGGCCCTAAACCGATGAATGGATAGAAAAAAAATGTGGTACATTTACACAATGGAGTGTTACTCAGCTGTTAAAAGCAATGCCATCATGAAATTTGAGGGTAAATGGATGGAACTAGAGAAGATCATCCTGAGTGAGGTAACTAAGACTCAGAAAGACAAACATGGTGTGTACTCACTCACAAGTGAATGTTAGCTATAATGTAAAGGATAATCATGCCAAGGTCCACAGACCCAGTGAGCCTAAGTACCAAGGCGGGGTCAAGGGGGGATGCAAGAATCTCACTGGGAAGGAGTAATAAAATAGATTTGTTGGGTGGACTGGGGGTATGTGGGGTTGGGAACTGGAGGGATAAGGTGGGGGGAATACTGGGAGAAATGACTGTAACTGGGGGCATTTCAGGGTAAGGTGGAAACCTAGTGCAATCTATGAGAGTAACCCTAGCAAAGACTCCTAGTGGTGGAGGACAGGGAGCCTTAACCAGCCATCTTCTGTAATCAGGCAAAGCCTCTAGTGGAGCATTGGGACACCAACCCAGCCACAAAACCTTCAATCTACAGTGTCTCTTTTGCCTCCAGAGTGTTCTCAGAGCCTAGCAGAATGTCATCAAAGAGACCAGAGAGACTTCATCCAGCAACTGATAGCAGCAGATACAGAGTCCCACAGTCGAACATTATGCAGAGCTCAGGGAGTCCTGTGGAGGAAGGGGAGGATGGATCAGAGGAACCAGAGGGGACAGAGACACCATGAGAACACAGCCTACAGAATCAACTGAGTGGGACTCATGGAAGCTCACAGAGATCAGGGTGCCTGAAGGAGTCTGACATCGGTCATCTGCATGTATGTTGTGGCTGAGTAGCTTGGTGATCTTGTGGGTTTCTAACAGAGGGAGTGGGAGGGACTGTCTCTGACTTTTTGCCGTCTCTTGGGACCCTTTTCCTCTTATTGGGTTGCCTGGCCTAGCCTTGATGTGAAGGTATGTACCTAGTCTTATTGTAGCTTGTTATGCTGTGTTTGGTTGATGTTCCTGGGAGGTCTACTCTTTTCCTGGGAGGTTGATGGTGGATCTGGGGGAGAAGGGAAGGGGGATACTGTGGGAGGGAAGGGAAGGAAAAATGTGGTCAGGATGTAATATATGAGAGAAGAATAAAAGAAAAAAAGAAGCTACATGAAGATCAGTACATGTATCAGTATCTCAGAAGGTAATAGAACTGAGAGAATCACCACTTTGGTAGACCACTACTTTCATCTTGAAAGACCTTGTTGTAATTAGTAATAAACTGACATCAGTACCGAAGGTGACCTTAATCACCTCTAACCAGGTGGTCTCTGCTAGTCAATGTGACTCTCTTATTGGGAATTGTGGTTACAAACCCAAGAAAATGTGACGAGAACACAGAAGAGTTCCAGCACAGTAGCGGGAACTAGTCTATCCAACTCCAGGAAGAAGTTTGTAACAAGGGCTGGCATTTGACAAGACATATTTTAGCATGTCAAGTAGACCTGTGGTAATGCTGGAGGTTTTCCAACCCGAAGGTTATTCAGATATCTAGCTATCGTTGAAACTGATCAAGACAGACACAGGAAGCAACTTTGCAAGCTTTTCTCACACCCTTATCCATGAGTCCCATCGATGACCCAAAGGGATCCTGTCTTAGTTTGCTTTCTGTTGCCGTGATAAACACAATGACTAAAAGAAACTTGGGGAGGAAAAGGCTTATTTCAGCTTACAGGTTATAGTTCATCACCAGGGGAAACCAAGGCAGTAAAATCAAGGCAGGAGCTTGAAGCAGAAACCATGGAGAAATGCTACTTACTGGCTTGCTCCTAGACTCACATTCAGCTGCCTTTCTGAGGCAGCCCAGGCCCACCTGACCAGGCTGGCACCACCCACAATGGGGGTGGCCCTCCTACATCAATTAGCAAACAATAAAGCTCCCCCCAGAGACATGCCAACAAACCAATCTGATGGAAGCAATCCCTTAATAGAGTTTTCCTCTTCTCAAGTGTGTCAAGTTTGACAACCAAGATTAGCCACCCCTTCCCTGGTAAACCCCATGCAATTCAAAGATAGCATACTATTCTATGGCTTTAATTGAGCAAACTGCTCCAGGTGCTAATGCAAGTCTTGGTTTCCTATATGCACTACAACATCTAGTTCCATGGAATTGCATTCAGTCCCCAGACATGAAAAGCTAAAAAGCAGGTTTGCACTCATCCTTTAAGCCTAACAGTGAGCTCATCATTCCACTCATTTAATTGGTTGCTTAATGTGCCAGCAGGGTGCCCAAAACAGCAAGGTCCACTAGATATCAGAGTGCAGATGAAGACTGCAAACCTAGTGAAAAGAACTACTGAGAGGCAGGCTACAGTCCTAGCTGGGATCTGCTGTCAGCCTGAGCTTGGGTCTATGCCTGTTAAGCTCTCCCCAGAGACAAGCAGCATGGAGAGCAACTACAAAAATTAGATTATCCAGAATTCCTTTTGACTGTCCATCACCTTGGATCCATCTGCAGGTTCTGAACAGTCAGCAATTTCAGGTTTTAAATAGTCTGTAAATTTCAGTTTCTGTATACTTTATCATCCACTCGTAACTTTTAAATTATTTTCATTCTTCCTTTCATTCAGCTGTTAATGCTGAGCTCCACATTTAGTTTTATAAGCGTCTCCATGTTTTATTTTGGGAGTTTGGACGCGTGAAATTTTTTTTGTTTGTCAAAGAATCACAAAAGTAGACCAACAATACAACTAAGTTTAGCTCTGCAATGTTAAACCTTATTCTTAATTAGATAAAAGTGCTTGGGAATTCTTTTAGCTAGACAAGGTTTTCTTCATTGTTATCTTTACTGTTGGTTTGCAGTCATGTGATGATGTTCTGGGTATCTGTCTGCTTTATTCTTCCATGAGAAATTTGATAAGGACAAAAACATTATATTCTTCTGGTACTGACCAAGGATAACTTCCTGGAGGTCAAGGATCTGCTATTTATTGGGTCACTACTATATGTAATTTTTTCTCTTTTGTAATTTTAATTGAAGCACTGCTAATCACTTAAGTCTTTTTGAAAAGCACCAAACTTTATTATCTAAGTCAATTTGGGGGTGAGGAGAGAAACACTATCAGGAGCTTCTCTCCAGAACAAACAATGATGTTCATTCCTCCACATGTCCAAATTAAAGTCTACTGAAACCAAAACTAATATATTAAATAGTTGACATATGTTATGCAGTTAATTCTCTTAGCATTTCTGAAAGGAGAAATTATATCCCTATTCTGTAACTGGAGAAACTAAGGCTTACTGGAGCAATGTAACTTAAGGTCCCACAAGGCAGACAACCAGTCAACAACAAAAATAAGATTTGAACACAAGGTTGAATCTACCCTGAAAAATCTATGGCTTTCCCAATGTAACATAGATCCTTCTTGTAGGAGTAAGGGATACAAATATGTTTGTGTCACCTAAAATCCATATGTTGTAATGTTAACTTCCAGGATGCTAGTATTAAGTTAGTTGGTTATGTATAGACAGATGTGATGCGTGCCCCACATAGCTCTCTCATTCTTTTTTTTATCATGTGAGGACTCATGAAAGTAGGCTATTTACAAACCAATATGTAAATCCTCCACCACCACCCAATATGCCACTACCTTTTTCTTAGAGGCCAAGGATTAAAGCCAGGCCCTCATGCATGCTAAGCATGCACTCTACTACTAAACTGTACCCACAACCCTTTACTCAGACCTTGATCTTAGAGCTTCTAGGCTCCAAGACTGTGAGAAATAAACATCATTGTTTACACCATCCTATTCTGTTATAGCATCCCAAATGAGGCAGCAAGCAGCAAAGTCGTTCTATGAAAAAGAATGATCTAGAGTGTTTCCTTTGCTGAATGATAATTAGTGAAAAATCTTAATCATCTCCTTCTGTCATGATGTGAGTTGCCCTAGAAGCAGAATCCAAGAGAAGGATTTGAGGGGGAGTGGGGAGATGATTCCAGGAAACACTAGTAGAGGAGAGACAGGAAGGGCAGGCAGCCAATACCCAAAACAGTATCAAACACTGGAGACAACTGGAGACCAGTCCTGCTGGGAATTCCTGGAGCTCTTTGTTTGCCCATAGCCTAGTTTCTCCACTCGCAGCTACCCCAAAGAGAGGAGAAGCAGAATATTTATTTGCCAACTCACATCCATCATTAGATGAGGGTGGCTTCTGCAGGATTAGTATTTTAGCACTCTGGGGTTGATTACAGACAGGACTAGGTGTTCCTAGGCTTATAGAAGTTCCATTGACAAACCATGACAGGTGTTTGTGATAAAGAGCTTTTGGAACACAGGTGGATGCTGAGGGACTATGGCAGAAAACCGATACCCTCTGCTACACCCTCCACCAATGAAAGCCCATGAAAATATAAACATGAGCTTTCTTTTAAAAAGGAGACAAGACTATAGAAAGGTTTAAAAAAAACCTACAAATGGCTGTGCAATGTAATATTCCTGAGACATTCACACTGGCACCTTCAAATCTAATTTGCCACACTAAGGAAATGACACCCCCACTACAGTTTAATAATTTAGCTATTATTCAACAGTGATTCTATTAACAGCCCATTCATTTTCTCCACAGCAGTTCAGCCATTGAAATTCACCCACTGTGCCCTGTGACTATTAGTGATACTGGGGGAACTATTATTTATGAACATGTTCCAAAAAAGATTTGACAGATTTCCCATGCAACCTGATACTAAAGATATGATTTCCAAATCTGGCTGCTTAAATGGCTGGCCTGGGCTTGATTTCAGAAATTCACTTATCACTGGAGTTTCATTGCACTTTTCCATTCAAAAATGGAGAAAGAGAAGGAAATTTTAAATATTGACTGAAGGAAGGGCTTTTTTGGTTGGCTGTTTTGGTTTGTTTGGTTTGATTTAGTTTTTCAAGACAGGATTTCTCTCTGTGTAGCCTTGGCTATCCTGGAACTCTCTCTGTAGTCCAGACTGGCCTCAAACTCATGGAGATCCTCTTGCCTCTGTTTCCCAAGTGCTAGGATTAAAGGCAAGTGTCCCCACTGCCCAGCAGGAAGGAGCTTTTTAATGCCCATTAACTCACATAATTCCTTTCAGAGACTGGCTCTTTATATTGCCTAAATATAAAAGAAAATGCAATTAACAGGGAGAAGGGAAGAACTCACTATTTAAAAAAGCAACAACCGAAGTTAGCTTGCACTTCATTACTGAATAGGTACTAAAGAGCAAATGTTCAAAAGAAAAGTGCTGCAAAATCGAAATAATTTTCTGTTTCTGCCTGGATTCTTTGTTTGATGATGTACAACTAATGTCCTGTCTTGTACAAATGTACTATAATTTAACTCATTTCCTTTTATAAAGGTAGTTTTAGACCAAGCAATGCAAGTAAAATTGGCCTTCAGAGTTATCAAGGTAGTTGCCATCTACTGAACTATGATACCTTCTTTGTTAAAGATGAGAACACTTTGAGTTGCCAGTGTGTACTATAGCCCCAGAATTTTGATTTTGTTTCATTGTCGCTGTTAGGAGGGACTAACTAAACTGCATCCTGATCATAGCACTACTTTGGGATCAGATTGACCTGTGTTAGAATTTTAGCTCTGCCACTCACTGATCTCAGTTCTTTTACTTGTAAAGTGGGACTGCCTAATAGCAAGATATTCCTCATTCGTAACAGGGAAAAGTGTTATTCAGTGGAAAACTATGCACTGCCTAGAGCATGAGGGTTAGGAAACCATTTCTGTGAAGAGTCAGACAGGAAATATTTTAGGTTCCATGACTTATATGTTCAGGGTTGTACAACTTAACAGAAGGAAAATAGACACCGACAATGCATAAATTAATGTGTTCCAATAAAACCTTCTTTAGAAAATCAGGCAATGGATAGCATTTCACCCTTCAGCTGCAGTCTGGAGCACATGTTTCTGGATTATATGACTCTAACTTTTCATTGCCATTGAACTATTTTTACAAGTGATTTACAATAAATCTCCTTAATAATGGAGACATGGAAATTCTGTCCAATTGACTTCTCTTTCCTACCCTGTAAGAACAGGCCATTTTTGCTTCTGTTTTCCTATTTATCTCAACATTTCTCGTCTATAAATGTGCCTGTTCCTTGGATTCTCACTCCTCCAAGTAGTTATACCATCCTCTCATGAATGAGTTAAATTTTTAGCCATGATAAGATAATGATAAAAACAACTCAGGAGTATTGTGACTCCAAACAAATCAAAAACAGCCTGTGGATTTATAACCAGTGAGTAGAGTGACTGGAAAATTATTCAATTCTCACTAAATCTACTATCAGGTTTTTGTTTTTTGTTTTTTTTGTTTTTTGTTTTTTCTCCTGAAGGCAAGTCAGGGTGATCAGATATCAAGGATGAGAGAATTCTAGCTAAACTAACTTGGCAAGGTTCTTGCTTAAATTGGGATAGGCAGGCTGACAAGGCCCAAGAATGAGGCTTAGTCAAAAAATTGCACTCAAAGGAGCCCGTCTAAAGTTTTATCAGGAGAAAAATTTTCGTCAATGCCCCATCTTCTGTTGAAGCATCAGAGGCCGTTTCTCACTTGCTTGCCTTTTGTTAAGCAGTTGACCCGTCGGTAAACTTTATTAGTAGGGCATCCAGTTGAAAAGTTGCCTGCATGTTTGAACACAAAAGAGTTCTGAACAGCTCTCACAGCATCAGTTCCAGGTAGGCGGGTCACCCCTTGCCCAGCTTCAGCTTGCTAGGTTTCTTTAGATCCCAGAGTAGGGACTGGGAGGTCAGTTACAGAGAATCTGAAGTCCCAGGAAGGAGGCGAACAGTAAGATTTTGATTCTTAGTGCTGCCATTTGGGACATGGGAAGAACAATTAGAAATATTAACCTGGAGAATTGCAACCAGATTATTAGAGGAAATTAGAAGAATTAACAATTTGACAAAGTGGGCATAGTATGCTAAAGTTTCTCTTTGAAACAAAATTTCTATCATTAACCTCCTTGTTTTTTTTTTGACAACCAAATACGGTTATTTTTGTTCCAGTAAGTCCTTTACATTTGGACTTCTTGTTTATACAAGAACAGCAGGAATGGGAACAGATGCATGGTCCTATAAAAGTCTGCTTTATTGGAAATTTTCATAGGGTATCTCGGGTGATATTCCAAACATCCCTTGAGGCTAGGAAGACAAGTCGAGCATTCACCCTCATGCTTCACTGATATTGCCCATAAATTTGGGCCAATTCCTCTCTCCTATGGTGCCTAAAATGTACTAATGTTCCTGGGTCATTCAGGATGAAAGTGGCCTTTCTTACATGTAAGTACAGGAAACTTGTGCTCAAGGTACCTGGCTGGCTTTTTCTAAAACGCTTAGGAAGTATTAGTTCCATAAAGTCAGTCTTTGCTCCTTCAAACTGACTGTTTACATGTGATTTTATACAACATTCCCAGATAGGACATTCCACTAAAAGCCTAACTTCAGTTGTGTTATGTTATAAGAAGGACACTTCTTATTGATTCATGTTGATAATTACATTGCTTTGGGGATGAGAATGCTTAATAAGAATTTCCAAATTCTAGAGCATCTAGGCCCAAAACAGAAATGTCTAATTTTAATTTACAAATGCATAGTATAATAAAATATGGGTTATAAGTTTCTTAAGAAAGTAGGCATTTCTATTTAGAATTATTATTATTCCTATTTACCTACTTAGAAAATAGGACATTAGCAAACCAGCAAATTCTAAACAAAGTTCATAAGGATTATAAGCACTCTTCATCAAGTTCATTTAGTCTTGTGTAGTTCATTCTTATTCTACTTGATCTTCGGTTAGCTTTATGAACTGGCTAGCCTCTCTAGTAGAGTTCTGGAACTCCTTAGTCTAGTAAATAGTCTCAAAGTCATTTAAACATGACCCCAAAACTCTGTTCACTAATGTAGCTGTCATACTTCATTTTCATAGGTCTCAAAAATAATCACTTTTGTTAAAGAGGAAGAACTCAAGCTTATGACTGTTCAGAAATGCTTTGGAGATTGAAAAGAATAAGACAAAAAACCTATGAATTACAAAGTAATTGAACTACCGGTGATCAAAGGTTTCCTGGGAATTGATTTGCCAAGGAAAGTGATTCTGTGGCATATATTTAAAAAGTAAGAACTAGGCTGGTGTGTAAGTAACTCAGTGACTGGCACCTAACCTGGATTCTAACCTTAACACTGAAAAGAAAACATGAACAGATCTTACATGGGTTGGTATATAGCTCAGCTGGCATACTGCTTCTCTGATATCCACAAAGCTCTGGATTACATTTCCAGTGTCTCATGAATTGGACATGGTAGTACTTTACTGTAATCTCAGCAATGCAGGCACAGAGATCAGGAGTTCAAGGTCATCCTCTTCTACATGGCAAATTAGAAGCAAGCCTGGGACACAGCCCCCTGCTTCAAAGAAAAATAATCAAATTGTAGTAATTTTTAAAATACTAGGGTAGAAAGTATAAGAAAAGACAAAAAGAAGACAAAAACAAACAAAAAACACCCAAGATCCACAACTGATAGCATCTCATCAGGATAGAACAGGGGTGGCCAGAATGATGACAAATTTCTACAAAGTTTATATGCAACCTATGGAAGAGTAAGCATTTTTTCTCAACTGATGATTTTCATTTAATTCAACATATCAAGTAACCATAACTATAATTTTTCACAAATCAAAGAAAAAAATCATTTGGCATGGGTATTATGGAAAATTTCAAACTCAGTTTGAGATCATGAAATTTTATTTTTAATTTGGTTGGCAAAGAAAAATATTGTGAGAAATGCCATAAGGATAGACTACTTGACTAAATAATATCCTAGGTCACTATAAAATAGTATCTTTTTACCATAAGCAACAAAAACCACTGTTTAAAGTAACATGATTATGGAAAACCTAAAGGTTTAAACAGTAAAATAATACATATTTCTCTCAACATTTTGATTATATAATTTCACTTTCTGCTGGTCCAAAAGGTTTCTGTTAAAAATTCTGATGGTAGTTGTTCTAGTTTCATTCTGTTGCTGTGACAAACATCATGACCAAAAGTAACTTAGGGCTACTAAGGAGGAGGAAAGGGTTAGCTTACATGTCCAGGTCATAGTGCATCACTGAGGTAAGTCAGTGAAGTAATCAAGCAGGAATTTGAAACAGAAACCATGAAAGAAATTCTGCTGGCTGGTTCACTCTGGATTATATTTAGCTATCTTTCTTAAATATCCCAGGACCACTTACCAAAGAATGATGCTGCCCAGAGCGGGCTAGACTCTCCTAAATCAATTAACAATTAAGACAGCTCCCCACAGACATGCCCACAGGCCAATCTGATCTAGACAATTCATAAATCAAGTACTTCCTTTTAGATGACTCCAGGAGATGTTGACAATAGAAGATAACTAGGACAATAGTCATATGAAGTGTCTTAGTCAATATTCTGTTGTTGTGAGTTAACACCATAACCATGGGAACTCTTATTTTTTTAGCAAAGCATTTCATCTAATTTGGGCTTGCTCACAGTTTCAGAGTTTTAGTCTGTTATCTTTATGGCAGGAAGCATGTTGGCATGCAGACAGACTAGTTCTAGAGAAGGAGCTAAGAAGTCTACATCTGGATCTGTAGGCAGCAGGAAGAGAGAGAGAGAGAGAGAGAGAGAGAGAGAGAGAGAGAGAGAGAGAGAGGAGAGAGAGAGAGACTGGAACTGGCTTGGGCTTGAAACCACAAAGCCCACCTCCAGTGACATACTTCCACAAACTAGGCCATACCTCCTAATCCCTCTCAAGTAGTGCCACTCCCTGATTACCAACCTTTCAAATCTATGAGTGTATGAGGGACAATCTCATTCAAACCACCACATGGAGAGTCACTTCTTAGTGATCTTTTTCCTCCATTACTGATTTAAAAGTTCTCTCTTTGCCTTTGCCCTTTAACAATTTAACCAGAATGTGTAGTGTATAATGTAAAACTTTTGAAGTTCAACATTGTTGATTGTTTGGGTTTTGTGAGTCTGACAGTCCATGTCCCCAGATTTGGAAAGCTTTTGTACATTATTTTTTTAAAAAAAAATATATGTTTCCTACCCATTCTGTTTGTTGTCTTTTTTCTTTCTCTTCTTTTTCACCTTCAAGTTTATAGGCTGGGCAGTAAAGTATGTAGGCTGGTTGTTGAGATCCTCATGGCAGTTGCTATGAATACCTTACCTTTTGTTTTGTTCTCATTTTTACTCTATGCAATCTAATCAATTAAATTCCTGACTTGAATGTATGAAGAAAGAGAGAAATGAGCCATTTGGTAAACACCCTCATAGACTGAAGAAGATGGATGTTCATTTTATTCTCTTAGTTCTTGGGGAAAAAAATCATAGTCCATAGAGTTGGAATTTTGTTTCTTGGCCTTGAGCTGTGTCATCTTGAAGGAGGGGTTCAATAGGTAAAGTAAAATTACCCACCCTTTCATTGTGGTAACTCTTGATTTTGTGTTACACGAGGGTGTTGGAATCTATAAACTTGATCCTGAACATCTCATAAAAGTATCTTATTTTGTTCATTCAGTGTTTCTGTTAGGGAATAAATCCTAGCACTTCCTGTTTCTCCATCATGTTTACATCATTCTCTTCTACAACATTTTCTTTATCCATTTGGTTTTTGTCTTACACTTCTTTCTTTCCACCCTAGGGAATGCTTATTCTTTTTCTCTTGTATATAGTCGCCATTTATCTTTTTATTAAATTTTTATCCCATGTACATCAAGTAAATGTATGTGCTCTTAACAATTATGTCTGGGTTATTCATGAAAATTACTGAAGATATTAAACAAAGGCAGCTATCATCTCAAGTTATTTCCTTGTTAAATATTTGACAGCATATGTACATCAACTAAGTATCAAAAAACAAAAACCTTCCAGGCAGTGTGGCTCATGCCTTTAATCCCAGCATTCAGGAGGCAGAAACAGGCAGATTCTGTGAGTTTGAGACCAACCCTGGCCTACAGAGTGAGTTCCAGGACAGGCTCCAAAGCTGTGGAGAAACCCTGTCTTAAAAACCAAAACCAAACAAACAAACAAAACTAAAAACAATATTATAACATTGAATTTTTTTTTTTTTGGCTTTTCAAGACAGGGTTTCTCCGTGGCTTTGGAGGCTATCCTGGAACTAGCTCTTGTAGACCAGGCTGGTCTCGAACTCACATAGATCCGCCTGCCTCTGCCTCCCGAGTGCTGGGATTAAAGGCGTGCACCACCAACGCCCGGCTAACATTGAAATTTTTTACACCGCTTCTTTACTGCTGTATTTCATATACACTAAGTAATGGATATAAAGAAATTTATTTTTACCTAAATCTGTGTTCAGCATCTTTAGCAAACAGGGAAATGTAAATGAAAACTGCAATGAGAGTCTGTCTGACACAGTCAGGATAGTTACATTATCAAGAAAACAACAAAGCATAAGGAATGATGAAGAGGCATTAGAATAAGGGAATTCTTACAGATAGTTCTTATAGATAGTATAACCTAATGAAGCCTCTATAAAAATCAGTATGAAGGCATGGTGGTTAATTTTGATTGTCAACTTAATTAATAAATTCCTAGAGTCTTAATGGTCATATCATTGGATATAATTTGTGGAGGCATTTCAATAGGGGATAAATTGAGGGATGAAGGTCTACCCTGAATGTGTGTTGCCATCACATGGGTTTGTATCTTGGACCGAATAAGAAGTGCAGGGGGAGAGAAAGCCAGCTGAGTACTGGCATTCTTCTTTTTCTGCTTCTTGATCTGTTCAAATTTGAGCAAATTTCAGGCACCATATCCTCCCTGCTATAGTGGAGTATACCTCCAAACCATGAGCCAAACAAATTCTTCTTCCCTTAAGTTTCTTCTTGCTAGGGATTTGGTCAAGCAACGGGAAAAGTGACTAATACAATAGGTTAAAAATCCTAAAAATACAGCTACTATACAAGCCAACTATTTTACTTCAGGATATATACCTAAAAGAATCAAAACTAGGCCAGGTGGTGATAGCACACGCCTATAATCCCTGCACTCGGGAGGCAGAGGCAGACAGATCTCTGTGAGTTCAAGATCAGCCTTGTCTACACAAGAGCTAGTTCCAGGACAGCCCCCAAAGCCACAGAGAAACCCTGTCTCGAAAACAAAACAAAACAAAACAAAAAAATGAATCAAAACTATACTAATATAGACACCAGAACATCTGTGTTTATCACAGCATTACTCACAAAGTAGCCAGTTATGGAATTAGGCTAGGTTCCCATCAACAAATAAGTAAAAAATGTGGTGTGTATACACAATGGAGTATTATTTAGCCATTAATCAGAATAAAACCATGTTGTTTGAGGGAATGCAAATAGGTCTAGAGATCATTATGTTAAGTGAAACAAGCCAGACTCAGAAACACAGTATCACGTTTTATCCCATAGGCAGAATCTAGATTATACAAAAGGTACGAAAGTAGAAACGGAACTGCTTAGGAAGAGGAAGGGAACAAGGAAGAGGAAGGACAACTTAGGATAATGGGGGCGGGGTAAATATGATTGAAGTATATTACATATGTATGAAAATGTCACAATAAAACCTGTTGTTTTATACAATTAGAAAGACATACCTTTTATTTGCTATTATCTTAAATTTGTATTTTTGTTTAATCTTTAATATCTACCACATATCATATTACTATATTTGACTAGTAAATCCAACTAAAATTAAACTGTATATTCATACTAAATGCAGCTAATTCAGAGGAAGACATACCTGGTATTCTTAAATCAATAATGTCATACTAGTAATATTTACCAAAGACACCTAAATTATGAACTAAAGCAAAAGACATTTGAGTGAGTTTTTGTGTTCCAGGGATGTTTAGAAATATTTAATTTATATGAGCATTTATTTATTTATACCAAACCAATTTGAATAGCACTTCTTCATAGAATTTTAGACAATAATTTGAAAATACCATCTGGCGGTAGAACACTGCCCCGGAAGCATATCTCATTTGCATATACATATGAACACACAAACTGAAACAACATATAGCTTCCTTATAGGGAACTTATACCTTCCAGCTCAAATTTTTATCACATGTCAGGTAAACATTCAAACTCAAACTCACTTGCTTGCACAAAATAGTTGGCTCTTGTCTTCACTCGACTTTATACTTTTATCTGAATTTTGTTTGTGGCAGATGGAAAACGTTAAGGTTGTCTATTGAATATGAAGCCTAACACTTTTAGCCAATATTTGCACAAAGAGATTTTTCAGATTTTCTTTTATCCTGATATGTAATATTGTAGAGGCTGTGAACTACATTTTGAAGTACCTTTTATAAATATCAAGCAGCTATCTAGCTGTTTCAGCATACCTTGTGTGGATAAAGTATCAAGTCTGTCTTCAATTAGCTCATTTCGTTTCCCTTTTTAGCCTGAAACAGTTACCATCAGGAGGCTCTGAGTCCTTTGAGAGAACAGTTTCCTTGTGGGGCAAGCAGCCTAAAGCTCAATAAGAAGAAGAAGTTGAGGAGCTGGAAGGGACAGGACATATTTGACAAGAGCTGAATGGAGGCATAGCAGAGATAAGGACCAGAGGGGCCATATCAAAAGACTCAGGGGAGCTGAACTGAAGGTCGAGGTTTTAAAAGGAAAACGGAGAAGTAGAGGTTCTAGAATGGAAGAAGCCTTAGAAGAGCTAGCTTGGGGAAACCTTGTACAACCAAATAATCTTTAGTAATACCGTCAATAAGTGTACAGAGTTAGTCCACAGAGATTGAGCATATAGTCAGCAGTGACCTGCGAAGGAAGAATTCAGTCCATTGAGAAGTTCCTGTGGAAGACACAGGATTCAACAAAGAGATCAAGAGCACACACACACACACACACACACACACACACACACACACACACACACACACACACACACACACACACACACACACAAAAAAAAAAAAAAAAAAAAAAAATTTCCAGACCAAGAATTAGGAAACACATCTCCACTTGAAATAAAGATCTGGAAGGAGAAACTTGCAGTCCCTGAATCAGGGAATGAATCCCCACCAGAAACAAAAAGCCAGGGAAAACTTCCAGTTAAGAGGTTCCTTTCAAACAAAGAAACCTGAGGTAGCCTTGGCATTACATTTAGAATCTTGAGAATCAAAATGTGTCTTTTGCCAAGCTTCAACATACTGTCACCCAGAGCACTGTCTGAAGAGTCAGATTTACCAATGGATCCTAACCCATCAGGAATAAAGAAAAAGGCTTCAGGTGCTGATCTGGAGTCCTCATGTGATGTCTAAGGGTCTAATGATGAATATAATCCTGTGCAAACCACAAGAAAAATGATTCTTAAAATTATTAAAATAGCAAAGATATTACCCAGGTTATTGTAAGAAGTGAGAATACTATAATCATGGGAAAAAGAGATCAGGCTCAACTTCAAACACAAGGACAGCTGAGTAGTTTACAAGTATGCCTGATTGAAGAGCACTCGGTTTTACATTCAGCTCATTGTCTCTGTTTCTGTGGACTCCTCATTTCACCCCTATGGGTTTCAGTTTTTCTCACTCATAATTAGAGACTAGAGAGTGGATAAGGGAATTCTTAAAAACCTTAATATCACTCTACGACTCTCACCCCTCATATAACACTAGAAAATCCCTTTGTCAATTACCACCATCCATCTTCTACCTGACAGAACATTGCTAAACCACATATATGCTAAATCTCTGGGCCATTTCCACATATTTCACACATTTTCTTCTGCTTGAAGCTTTTCTCTTTATGTGAAATTCCAGTCAATTTAGTAACTGGAGTTTATTTTTATATTTTGGCGCTAGGTTTCTGACATCTGGAACAACATCCTGTTAGACCCCAGAAAGTCCCCTCCCAGAGTGTCTTCAACAACAGCAAACAATTTACACCTACCCAGGACTCATCATGCCTAAAATGTCTTAGGGCATCTTTTTGCAATTAGCAGAAAATGAAACCCGAAGCACAGCCGGATGGAAACTGAGATTGGACACTAGTATTAAAATAGAAGCATTAATGCATACCAAAATGAAGCTGAAAGTGCCAATTCATGTGACATACTGTGCTTGGGAGGGCAAGGAGACAGGCCAAGTGGTTAAATGTTCAGTTTTGTGAGGCACTACATGTTCAACACTATGAAGCTTCTATATGTTGGTTAACATAGCAGAGACCCAGGTGAAAACAGAAGCCAGTCAAACACTCCTAGGACATTTCCCTGAAACACGGTCAGCTTACGCTAGTAACTTACCTGAGGCCACATTCATCCAGATGCAGACATCAAGAGGGGATGAGAGTGCAGTTGTCTATTTAGGAAGCGATCCAAGGAAGCACTTGTGAGAGAATTGGGGAATGAGATACAAAGAAGAAGAAAGCTAAAAATAGTACTATTATTTGACTACTGTTGGTGGCTAAAGCCCAACCCTGCTTGGGAATTCTGAGGAACTGTACAGAACATGAGGAAAAGAGTGAGGGTATTTATATTCCAACTCCAACCCACCATAGCTAAGTGCTGCTCCTGGAGGTATTGCTGCCACTCCGTCCAAAATACTGACACAACCAGAAAGGGAAATGCTATAGGTTCTTGAAGTAGAATGTCTTCCGAGTGTAGTATAATGGTAAATTCTGAGGGGCAATGGGGAGTACTAACAGCATCTGCTACATTAGCCCCAGTTAGAATCCACACTGCAGGGTAGTCAATTTACAATGGGGAGAAATTGTAGGCATATTATTTTGTGTTTGGATGGAAAGTTCTATAGATGTCTGTTAATCCCAATTGGGTTATAACTTCTGTTAGTTCCTTTGTCTCTTTGTTAAGTTTCTGTCTGGTGGTCCTCTCCTGTGGTAAGAGTGGGGTATTGAAGTCTCCCACTATAACTGTGTGAGGTCTTATTGTGATTTGAGTTTTAATAATGTTTCTTTTACAAATGTGTGTACCTTTGTGTTTGGGGGCATAGATGTTCAGAATTGAGACTTCTTCCTGTTGGATTTCTCCTGTGATGAATATGAAATGACCTTCTTCATCTCTTTTGACTGATTTTAGTTTGAAGTCTAATTTGTTAAATACTAGGATAGCTACACCAAATTGTTTCTTGGATCCATTTGATTGGAATATCTTATCCCAACCCTTTACTCTGAGGTAATGTCTGTCTTTGAAGTTGAGGTGTATTTCTTGTATGCAGCAGAAGGATGGATCCTATCTTGGTATCCATTCTGTTAGCCTGTGTCTTTTTATAGGCAAGTTAAGACCATTAATATAGAGGGAAATTAAGGACAATTGTTTGTTTTGGATTTGTTAGTGGTGGTGGTATTTTGTGTGGATTTACTCTGCCTTTTCTTTTGGCTTTTGGTAAAGTGGGATTATCTATTGGCTGTGTTTTTGTGAGTGTAGTTAACTTCCTTAGATTGGAGTTTTCCTTCCAGTACTTTCTGTAGGGCTGGATTAGTGGCTAAGTATTGTTTAAAGCTGGTATTGTCATGGAATATCTTGTTTTCTCCATCTACAGTGACTGAAAGCTTTTCTGGGTATAGTAGTCTGGGCTGGCAACTGTGGTCTCTTAGTGTAGGGAGAATATCTATCCAGGACCTTCTGGCTTTCCATGGGGAAGTCAGGTGTAATTCTGATAGGTTTGCCTTTGTATGTTACTTGGCTTTTTTCCTTTGCTGCTCTTCTTTCTTTGTTCTGTATGTTTGATGTTTTAGTTATTATGTGATGAGGGGACATTTTTATGGTCCACTCTGGTGTTCTGTAGGCTTCTTGTACTTTCATTGGCATGTATTTCTTTAGGTTGGGAAAGTTTTCTTGTATGAGTTTGTTGAATATGTTTTCTGAACCTTTGAGTTGGGTTTCTTTGCCTTCTTCTATACCTATTATTCTTAGGTTTGGTCTTTTCACAATGTCCCATATTTCCTGGATATTTTGTGTTAGGGATTTGTTGGACTTATGATTTTCTTTGCTGGATGAATCTATTTCTCCTAGTGTATCGTCAACACCTGAAATTCTCTCTTCCATCTCTTGTATTCTGTTGATTATGCTTGCATCTGTAGTTCCTGATCATTTACCCATCTTTTCTAATTCCAGCATTCCCTCAGACTGTTTTTTGTTGTTGTTGTTGTCTCTATCTCAGCTTTAATTGTTTCTTGTAATTTTTGGTTTGTCTTTTTTTGTTTTATTCTTCCATTTCTTTGAAGGATTTTCTCATTTCCTTTCTTAGGGTCTCTATCATCTGCATGAAGTTGTTTTTAAGGTCGTTCTCTTCTGCTTCATCTGTGTTGGGATGTTCAGGTCTTGCTGATGTAGAGTCCCTAGACTCTGGTGGCGTCGTATTGGTTTTTCTGTTGTTGGATGTGTTCATATATGGTCTTTCCATCTCTTCTTCTGGTGGGTCCATGTGGTGTCTCTTCCTCTCCTGGTGTGTACAGGTCCAAGGTTCTCTTCCAGTGGGTGCAAGAGGGTCTGATACTCTGATGGGTCTCACAATGGGTGCAGGCAGGTCGGAGGCACTCCCTCTCCAGGTGGGTGGGAGCAGGACTAGCACAGCGATGTCATCAAACTCAGGGTTGCTTGGTCCTCGGGGGCCAAGTCAACCTGCCTGCATACCCCAGGACAGGAGTTCCCAGAGCGGGCAGGCAGAAGTTAGCTGGTCTAGTTCTTTTTTGTTATTTGCTTGTCAGTGACAGAAGTAGGTGACAAGAGGCCAGGAGAGAATTGTAAAGTTTCTGGTTATATAAAAACTTTAACTCCCCCCAAATAAGCAGAGGATAGATTATCTTAGTAGCCTCAAGGTCTTGGTGTGATTAGCCTGGGTTCCTGTACATAGCATAGTACATGAAGATCCAGAGGTCAAGCTGAGATAGCCCTCTCCAAGGAAAAGTCCAGATCTCTCTTGTTCATTACTGCCTCCAGCCTCAGTCCACACCCATAAGAAGCCCCTCACAAAGTACCACTGAATAGTGATCAGAAGCAAGTGAGGGTTACAGCACACTTGTGATGAGGTCCTAAAAATCAACACTACCACCGTGGAAGTCATCCAAGTGAAGAAGTCCTGAGTAACCAGGCAAAAGGACAGTTAAACTAAGGGAGAATGAAACTTTGTCCCTTTCGCCTGATCTTTTCTTAACAGACCACTTAACATATTATCCTACCAAGACAGAAATAAAGGTACAAAACAGTGAAAAGAATTGTCCAGAAAGATCATTGTGTGTCGGGCAGTGGTGGCACAAGCCTTTAATTCTAGCATTGGGGAGGCAGAGGCAGGCGGATCTCTGAGTTCGAGGCCAGCCTGGTCTACATAGCTACACAGAGAAACCCTGTCTCAAAAAAAAGAAAAAAAAAGATTATTGTGTTTTCCTAGAGTGAGCTTCTCTAACAATGAACCCAACACCCACATTTAACAAGCGGCAATTTAGTTGAGGTTTTATTCCCACCATAAATCTTATCGTTTTCTACTCCTTAAATGCTGTCTTCTCTGCAGTACACTCAGCTCCATTTCCCAGCAGCAGTAGTAATAAACAGCATGCTCACCGATGAGGAGGTAAGGTTTCAAGGTGAAGCCTTTGGAAGCAATTCTTTTGTGATTTCATTTATGGCCATACCATATTTCATGGTACAGCTCACAAACTCTATGGGTGGCTTTGTGTTCTAGAGAAAGGGAAAGTGAGAAGCATCCTCACCCTTCAACTTTTACACACTCCTCACTCCCAATGGAACTTAGAAGTTAAAGCACCTTCTGGGTTTTTTTTTGTTTTTGTAAGTAGGACTTTAGCCTTTGCTGGTTTTCATACTTGCTCTACACCCAGTCATGACAAGAGAGATTGGAGATGTCACTGTCCCAGAAAGCATCTCCTACTGCCTTCAAGTCACCGTGAGTTACCTTCCATAGCAAGCACTCACTAGTCATTGAATGAGACCTGTATCTACTACCCACAACTAAAAGTTGAAAAATGGCAACTGTAGAAAAATGTTGTGTTGACACTTTCTTTGTCACTCTGTATACATAATTTGGTTCCACTGGCAAAGTGATAACTGACTTAATGAATGATTGGCAACCTTCATATTGGGAGATCAATGCCATCTAAGCAAAGGCAAACAATGCATAATAATTGGTTCATATCGTCCAAGGGGGCATGAACCATGCGAGAGGAGTCTAGATCAGTTTAAAATTTCATATAAAGTCAAAATAGTGCCATTTGTGCACACAGACTGCCCCAACCTCCCTGCCCCTCCCCACCTCCTAAGTTGCTTTAATATTTGCATAAGATGATGCCACTAAAACCACCAAATGCCTCACTAGAACCTGGGAAACAACAGTATTTCCCCCTGGGTCTATAATGTCACTTCTCACCTAGATGACCTTCAGGTGCCCAGTACAGCTCACCTTGAACATAAGAAGATGGGGGTGGGGGGAAGTGCCGGCCCATCTCCCATTCTTTCCCTGTATCTCTTCAGACAGCTAACATTGCACTCCTCAGTCCCAAAAGTAATGATTCAGCCACTGCTCTCTATCTTTGAGGTAGAGCTCAAGCTTTTACTAGTTTGTGTCCCCAGTGCCAGTCATGAAACTTCCTCTCCTGTGCAGGAAAAGAAGGAGGAGAGAAGGAGGAGGAAGAAGATACAGAAATCACACACTGGTGTTACCTCGCTTTATTCATCTGTGGGTTATTTTTTGTGGGGGCAAGTGTGTCAGTACTTTTAAAAAAATGTTTTTGTAAACAAAGGCCATATTTTGAGTCCCAACAGGAACTCAAAGAATAAGAATAAGTGAGTGTACAGCTATACCTCCCTGAACATAGCACCCAACCTTGTCTGATCTGGGAAGTTAAGCAGGGCTGGATGAGAGAATAAGCTAGTGAGTTCAGTTGTAAGTGGGTACGTGTACAGATAGAAGGACAGAGATATCCAATCTATTCAAGCAGCTCCCATCCACAAGAGCCTCAGTCTCTAGACCTGAAGCTGAGTGTGCTGCAAGGTGAGAAAAGCTATTTTCTCTCCACATGAGCTTGCGTATGGAGAGGTCTCCTACCAAATGGCCCGTGCTTTCTGTTCAAATTCGAGCTCTCTGAAAACTGATTGCAGTAAAGAAAAATGATTCTACCATGGTCTATGGCAGGATTCGACAAACCTTTTACATATTTGTAAATGTTTTAGTGTTTGGGGACAGTTTTAGTTTGCTTCCTATTGCTGTGATAAAGATAGCATGACCAAAAGCAACTTGGGGGAAGAAAGGGTTTATTTCAGATTACAGTTTACAGACCATCATGCAGGGAAGTCCAGGAGGACAGCGACCTGGTGGCAGGAGCTGAAAGCACAGGTAATGGAGGATTGCTGCTTCCTTGCCCACTTCTCATGGCTTGCTCGGCCTGTTGTCTTATATAATCCAAGACCAGGGGTGACACTGCCTAGCCTATAGTGGGCTGGGCCCTCCCACATCAACCATTAATCATGAAAGTGTTCCACAGACTTTGACAAACTTGCCTATAGGCTAATCTTATGGAGACATTTTCTCAAGTGAGATGCCTCCTTCCCAGATGACCCTAGTTTGTGTCCAGTTGACAGCAAAACTAACCAGCACAAAGACCATAAAACCTCTGATACTATACTGTTGTAACAGGAAAGCAGTCACAGAAAATACATAAATGAAAGATAAGCATAGTGGCCCATATGTATTACCCCAGCACTTGGTATGCCAATTTCCTGGCCTGTCACTTTACCCTTTGTTCTGCTCCACCTTCCTCCAGCCTGTATACTCATCCTCAGTCTGCTCTATGCCTTCTTTTTCATCTGAGATAGGATCACTGTGATGCCCATATCAAAGTAAGACAAGTAAAAAAGTAAGACCTGTATACTGTTATGATAATATTTATTGTTTGCATTCTCTTGTCTCTATGGCACATATTCTAATGGGTGCTAGGTAAATCTCAGCTAGTCTTCTGAGAAGTTTGCTACTCTCCTGGAGACTTTTCAAAGGGATCTGCTTATATGCTCAGAAAGGTCTAGGACAAGAGAATATAAACAATAGGTATTATTGTAACAGTGGGAAGGCCATTCATCTTACCTTGATATGGGCATCACAGTGATCCCATTTCAGATGGAAAAAAAGGCACAACAACAACCACCACCTTCTGGCAGAACAAGAAAGAGCAGACAGGCCCTATGATGCAATGTTCCTTTCCTTAGGAAGTGCCTTCACTCAGTTTCTAAAAGCCACAAGAAAGATAAGAATAGTGACTTTTATTGGGGAATTTAAGACCAAAGTACAGACCTTTTTTTGGTGTCTTTGGACAAGGTAAGAATGATAAATCAAACTGCTGTATGCTCTGATATTTCCCTCCTAAGCGAGCCACTGTTTAGCAGTTTCAGCAGAACTTTGGCTGCCCATTTTATTTTTCCCTTTCCCAACCTTGTTTCTCATATATGATCTCCATGTTCTTGGGTCTGTTAAGATAGGCTATGGTTTATGCTCAGATTCACATGGTGGCCCCAGTGGCTCTCAGCAAATGTGAGTGAGTGGACCATAAATAGCCCACTTTTGATGGCAAAAAATGCTTGGTTCTCTCTCATTAAAAAGGAATTAATACAGAAAATGCACATTAATGGTCACCATGCCACTGATAACACAGTTTTCTAGCTTTCCGAATCACTGGCAGGCAGGGCAGATGCCTGGAGAGCAGAGATGCAATGCTTGTTGCTTCACACTTGGGGCTTCATTGAACATCTGACAACCTTGAACTTTTCACCAGCAGCAGCTCTGCTTCTAAGCATGCACCATCTGGTCCCAGAGCCAACTGGTACTCAGTGAATGAGCAGGAATGAATAGAGCATTGACTGACCTGGGGCTTTAAAACTTACCTCCTGGGAACCTGTAGAAAGAAGAGGCCCAGAAGAGTGAGAAACAGGACAAGAGAAGATAAGGAGATGGTGTGAGGTAACATGACTGTGATGCACTGTGTGTGTGTGTGTGTGTGTGTGTGTGTGTGTGTGTGTGTGTGTGTGTGTGTGTGTTGTCGAAGAAAGAATGTTTAAAAAATAAAGTAAATAAATAAAACATGCTTGCAATGACCCCTTGTAATTTTAGCCCTAACGACTTCCTGCTTCCTTCCATTCCATTCATTTAGATCCTGCCACACCTTTTTAAAACAGTAAGTGTACTCATTCATCAATTCAATCACTACTCATTCAATAATAAAATCTATATGGAATCCATCATAAGTGCCAATACTTCAGTTAGAGTGGGGTAAAAGATAGGTGTGGTTCGTTCCTATTCTCCCATAAATTACAGCTGAGCAGACAAGACTGACATGAAACATTTGCAATTGGTTATAAGGAAAAGTTGATTGGGTGTAGTACAAGATGCTGTAGGAAAGATGGAAATATAATTTCCTACCCAAATCAGGATGCTTTTGAGAGTTAAAAAATAACTATCTAGAGCAACAGGTTAAATCAGGTTTGTCATGGGCATTCCAGGATGTATGGTCCCTCCAGCTCAGCTCCTCCACAAAGACCGGTTTCCTCTCCTGGGTCACACTGTTCCTCTTGCCCACACTTCTCCTCCTGCTTTTGCTCCTTTGTAGAGTAGCAGAATTAGGTCACCTGAGTGATTGAGCCCACTGCATTCAGTACTGGAAATCCAGTGCTAAGCAGTGCTGCCATCATCGATCTGTCATCATTCCCTCCTCCTCGCTGTTACCTTGAAGAGAACCTTACAACACTGAGGCTCTAAATCTTGAATCCTGTCTTTGATTCCAGCTCCCTTACCATGTTTCAGGAATGTAGCTGGACCTCTGCCCAAGCTGCTTTGTGATTCTATACTGCAGCAATAAGAGGAACAGGCTAGCTTTGGTGCTCTGGGTGCTCCTTCTTCAGGGATGAGGGGTTTCTAAATTCCAAACATCAGCCTGGTACAGATGTCACCAGAGGGCTTCCCCAAGCATAACTACTTGGCCAGCAACCTATAATTTTGTTCCACCTGTAAGCATGCTACTGTCACAGATTTATCTTTTTCATTATCATCTGTGAACCTGAAACATTGTCTCATTAATGACAACCTTGGAGCACACGGCAAATGCTGGTGATGCTCCATCTCAAAGCCCTAAGGCCACTTCAGGATTCACCCACAGTTACAGCAGTTAATTCCCAGTAGATTGGCTGCTTCTCACATCCAGCAAGGATAAACCCCATCCTCCTAAGGCTTTCTTCTGCCTCTCCTGAAGCTTGCTCAAGCCACACAGGGCATCTTAGCCACTGAGTGGTAAAAAGTTGAAAGATATGATACCCATGTGCTCCAGCGATTTGCTCATGCATGCTTCCTGGTCTTCTGACCCTTGGACAGTTATCTCCCATCTTGAATAGGACTAACCTTTACAACCAGTGTAAGATAGAAATAACAGGGGGCAACTTTTGAAGGCTAAAACAGAAAGAGTTTTGTTGTGTTTACCTTGGTCATTTTTGTGTCACCTGACCTTGGTTATTGTCATGTTGTAAGCACACCCAAGTAGTCTTAGGATAGAGCTATGTGGGCAGGAACTGAGGTTCCCTGGCTTCAGGCTAGCACTGAACTGTCAGCCAGGTTAGTATATTATTGTGAAAGTAGATCCTTCTGGCCAGTCAAGTTTTCCAGTGATTGGAGCCCCAGCCAAGATCTTTGCTTCAAGTTTAAGTCTACATTGCATGATTCTATTTATATGAACTGTCTTGAACAGACAAATTTATAGAGGTAAAAAATAGACTAATACTTGCAATAAGGACTGATTAGAAAGGGAAACAGGGAATTTTTGGATACCCTAAAACTGGTTTGTAGTGAGGGTTGCACAATTCTATTGAATTACCAATAGCATTACATATATCAAACAGGTGTCTTTTGTAGTATGCAGATTGCAGGTTATCAAGAATGTCTCTATGAAGCTGTTTTAAAGAAATAATAGACTGATATTCTCAGCTAAAATACATAACAATGAGAGGGGGAAAATGGGAAAGGGAAGGATTTCTGTTGCTTGGCACTTTTTATTCAAAAGCACTAGATTTGCTATTTTCCTAAAACACAAGTCTTCATATTTGACAGCAGCCAAGAAATAGGGCATATAGATCTATTATATATGGCAAACTAATACTAAAGGCAGATTCCCATGTAGGTTTTATCTAACCAATGGAGCCACCCTCCCCCTAGTCACACTACCCCTGCTCTGAAATGTCACCTCTGTGACTTCATAAATCAATAGTCACATCTAATTTATCATAGCACTCTAGGGAACTTGTCTTAAGAAAGCTATCAGCAACAGCCAGTCTCTGTTGGGTATTTAAGTTCAGTGGAGGAGGTTGAAGTATCCTAGTACATAAACATATTTTGAAAAACAAAATAACTATGTAAAGGCAAACTTAATGATAAGAAGGAAAAAGGAAGTCGGGTGTTGGTGGCGCACGCCTTTAATCCCAACACTCGGGAGGCAGAGGCAGGCAGATCTCTGTGAGTTCGAGGCCAGCCTGGTCTCCAGAACGAGTGTCAGGATAGGCTCCAAAGCTACACAGAGAAACCCTGTTTCAAAAAAACAAAAAAAAGAAGGAGGAGGAGGAGGAGGATGAGGAGGAGGAGGAGGAAGAAAAAGGATGATGCCTTCCTTCAGACTGACCAGGTCTCTGACCAGACTGACCAGGTTTGCAGTTCAGGGACTTGGAGTAGGGGGAAAAATGGTAGAGGAAAGAGGAGACAAAGTCACTTACCTTTGTCTATGTTTGTATATTTGTTTTTATGTGTTTATGTTTATATTGGTGCTTGCGTTCCTACAGCATGTTTATATAAAGAGCTTACCCAAGCCCACTGATTTCAGTGCATATAGAAACACTTTCAATGGATATGAAGAAAGATGTGAGAAGCACATTGACACATGAACCTGTACTACACACTCACTAGCTGCTCAATTCTATTAGTTTGAGCTACATAACAAATCACTTTGAAACATAGCAACTTATAACAAAACTACCTTGTACTTAGATCACAACCTCATGTCTTTCCTTGTAGCTCTTTTAGTGTGTGTTATTTCTCATTTGTCAACTAACTATGAGGCTGGGCGATCTAGGAAAGTCTCACTCATGTATCTAGCTTTGTCCAGTTATATTAACTAAGTTAATGAGAGCAGTTATTCATTTGCTACCATATAGAAGGCTAGTTTAGGTCTCAGGGTTCCAGGAGCCACAAGAGAGAAAATGCCAATGTATAAGTACATTTGAAGCCTCTGCTTTCTTCATATTCAATAATATCTCTTTGACCAAAGCAGGTCACATGACCACCCTAGACTCAAGGAGTAAAGAAACATCTGCTATGTCACTAGATGTGTAAGTGAGTGGGTTCTGTCATTCATAAAATCTACCACACCTGTTTGGTTTTGTATTTTAATTTTCTTTTTATCTGAGATCTGCGGGTTGTCACTCTTCTCACTTGCCAGAGAATGTGTTTTGTTCAACAGCTGTTTTAGCATCTATAGAATTAAATTTATTTTGAGATGAATAATTTTGCCCTGAGATTCATTAAACTCTAGCTCTTTCTCTTGACGGGGAATAATTCTTTTTTGCCCTAATCAGCTATAATTGCCATGGAGACAGTCCCAGAATCTGGTTACAAGCCAAATATAGGATGCCATTTCCAGGGACCTATTGACAGCATAAACTTAGCTCACAGACTATGATAATCTTGAAGTAAAGAAAATGGTGGTGCCGATGTCATGAAAGAGTGGGGAGTAAAAGCAGAGTAGAGAAATGACTCAGTTAATAGAATTGGCATTAGTGTCACCATAGAAAAACGCCCAAGCACATGCCACTGAGCACCTCTGGAGGAATTTGTAGCCTGGAGACTTTAACTTCATCTTAAAGATGATTCAACTGCATATGGAATGAAGTTTGACTAATCACAGTGGAGAGGAAATGCCCTGCATTCAATTATATACTGTCATAGCCAGTCAACACTATTGGCATCTGTGAAGGAAAAGAGGAGGGAAAATGTTGGATAATAGTGGTGAGTGGGACAGTGCACATCTGGTTTGGGAGAATTTTCCAGGAAAGGATAGAGACTAGAGGCTTTAATATCAGCTCCCCACTGGGAGATAAATAACATAAGAGAGGGAACAATATCCTTCAACTCATTCCCCTACTGCTTCACCCTGCTTCTGAAACACATTCAGCCCTTGCCTATCATGATATCAGGCAAAATGGTAAATAATCCTCTTGCCCAAATCCAATCAAATCACAGTATGAGAATACATACACAGGCAGGAACCAGGACATGTCAATGGAGAAGCAGACCCCATAGCATCTGAAGAACATTGTGTAACCCTCAAAGTATGAACAGAATAAATAGTTCACTAGCAACCTCTCTGGAGATTTAAATGTTTGCTCATTGGGATAAATCCTACCACTTACTCTTAAGATCTACTCTTACTTTCTTCCTGGGAAGACAACTAAACTTCATTTCATAGTCCCCTTTGAGATGAGGCTTGGTCAGATGGTTGAATTCTAACCAATGGAATGCAAAGGGATATGGTTATGCCACTGCCAGAACTAGCATTTAAGACAGTAGGCATGCTTCATCCACAGCATAATTCTCCTTCATACCATGTAAAACACATAACAACACACCTAGAGAAGGAAAGAACCACACAATAGGAGGACCTCAGGTTTATGATTAACTATGGAACAGAGCTGCTTTTCCAGTCTTGACCATATTCTTGAAAAACAAATATCCTCACTCCATAGTGAACTGTACCATTAGATATCTTTGTTACAACTTGTTGTTGTTGTTATTTATCCTTGTCTAATGCTTTCATTAATTCATTCATCCATTCAACCTAAATGTTGCAGGGTTGCTTTGGGAGAACCTCATCTGATTTTGAAATCAGCATAACTTATATGATCGGCCCTGAAATTGCTGTGGCATGATGGGTGTTTCTCCTGTACTTCCTTGGTGAGAGAGAACAGAACTGTTAACATGACACATAACTCAACAATGCTGCTTCAAAGCATCTGTTCTTTCTCCAAAGTTTATTCCCTGTGGCAATTGTCATCCTCATTTTACGTTCCTTTTCTTGCTTTATGCTTCTTCTCTCCCCACTCCTTCCCCTCTCTTCTTATCTCTGTCTCTCTCCTCTGTTTCTGTCTCTGTCTCTGTCTCTGTCTCTCTCTCTCTCTCTCTCTCTCTCTCTCTCTCTCTCTCTCTCTCTCTCTCTCTCTCTCTCACACACACACACACACACACACACACACACACACACACACACACTGTACTCCTGCAATCTCCTCCTCCTTTTAATGTTACCTTTTTCTACCATTCAGGTCACCAGAAACAAAACGTCCTTAGGAGCCACCCTCATTAAGAGGCAGGAAAACTGTGAAATAGCAACTATTTTAATATCTTTGAAACCAAGAGAAACATAGATAATTTACTCTAAAATGTGTCTATTATGAACCCACAAGACAGACACAGAACATCTAAAAGGAATCTTGAAAAACAACAAATGGGAAAATTCATAAAATCATCTGCTTCAGAATTATTAAAGGAAAAACTAAGACTACACCCTGTTCTTTTACTCATGGATGCCCAACTCGGTGTCCTGTGTTCTTTCCAGACCCTATTCCCATTCCCTGTTCCAAAATGGATCAAAGACCTTAACATAAATCCAACCACACTGAACCTATTAGAAGACAAAGTGGGAAATACCCTTGAATTAATTGGTACAGGAGACCGCTTCCTGAACATTACACCAGGAGCACAGACATTGAGATCAACAATTGATAAATGGGACCTCCTGAAACTGAGAAGCTTCTATAAGGCAAAGGAGACAGTCAGCAAGACAAAAGGGCAGCTCACAGACTGGGAAAAGATATTCACCAACCTCACATCTAACAGAGGGCTGATTGCCAAAATATACAAAGAAATCAAGAAGCTAGTCTCCAAAACACCAAACAAGCCAATTAAAAAGTGGGGTACAGAACTAAATAGACAATTCTCAATAGAGCAATATAAAATGGCTGAAAGGCACATAAGAAAGTGCTCAACATCCTTAGCCATCAGGGAAATGCAAATCAAAACAACTCTGAGATACCATCTTTCTCCTGTCAGAATGGTTAAAATAAAAAACACCAATGACAGTTTATGGTGGAGAGGATGTGGAGAAAGGGGAACACTCCTCCACTGCTGATGGTAGTGCCAACTTGCACAGCCACTTTGGAAATCAGTATGGCAACTCCTCAGGAAAATGGGAATCAGTCTACCACAAGATCCAGCAATTCCACTCCTAGGTATATACCCAAAAGAAGCACATTCATACAACAAGGACATCTGTTCAGCGATGTTCATAGCAGCATTATTGTAATAGCCAGAACTTGGAAGCAACCTAGATGCCCCTCAACAGAAGAATGAATAGAGAAAAATGTGGTACATTTACACAATGGAGTACTATTCAGCAGAAAAAAAAATGGAATCTTGAAATTCTCAGGCAAATGGATGGAACTAGAAGAAACCATTCTGAGTGAGGTAACCCAATCACAAAAAGACAAACATGGTATGTAATCACTCATATATGGATCTTAGACATAGAGCAAAAGATTACCAGCCCACAATTCATACCGCCAGAGAAGCTAGGTAACAAGGAGGACTCTAAGAGAGACATACATGGTCCCCCAGAGAAGGGGAAAGGGACAAGATCTCCTGAGCAAACTGGGAGCATGGGGAGGGGAGAGGGAGCTAGAATGAGAAGGGGAGAAGAAAAGGGGTGAGGAAGACATGAGGGAGCAGGAGGTTGAGTCAGGGGAAGAATAGAAGAAAACAAGATAAGAGATACCATAATAGAGGGAGACATTTTAGGTTTACAAAGAAATCAGGCACTGGGGAAATGTCTGGAGATCTACAAAGATGACACCAGCTAACAATCTAAGCAACAGAGGAGAGGGAGGCTTAAATGCTCTCCCCTGATAATGAGATTGATGACTAACTTATATGCCATCTTATAGCCTTCATCCAGCAGCTTGTGGAAGTAGAAGCAGACACTCACAGCTAATCACTGAACTGAACTGGAATCCAGTTGCAGAGAAGTACTAGTGATGAGCAAAGTGGTCCAGACCAGGCTGGTGAAACCCGTAGAAACAGCTGACCTGAACAAAGGGGACCTTTTGGTTCCCAGAATGATAGCTGGGAAACCAGCATGGAACTGCTCCAGACCCCAAGAACAAGGGTGTCAGTGAGGAGACCTCGTAAATCCACGGGGCCTCCTGTAGTAGATCAGTACTTATGCCTAGCATAGGTGTGGACTTTGGGAGCCCATTCCACATAGAGGGATACTCCCTGAGCCTAGACACATGGGGGTGGGCTGAGGCAGTATCCCAAAGGATATGATATTCTCTGAAGACCCCCTGTGGAAGGCCTCACCCTCCCTGGGGAGTAGAAAGGATACGTGATAGTAGGGGTTTAGTTGAGGGGATAGTAGGGGGAGGGGAGCGAGAGGGAACTGGGGTTGACATGTAAAACAATCTTGTTTCTAATTCAAATTAAAAAATGGAAAAAAAGTACATGAGGACCATCTACTCAATTCCTCCTGGAATCTCAGTACCCTAGACCCAGTAGGAAGGCAGTCAGGCAGAGGACTGGGGGGACTAGATAAGCCAGAGGCAAAGCTTCACAACTGTTCTGTGATTCAACAATTACACTCCTAGGCATGTACTGGGTAGAAACAAAAACTAATGTCCATAGGGAGATGTATACATGAATGTTCATAGTGACTTTCTCCAGAATAGATAAAACCAGGAAGTGACACAAATGTCTAACTTCATGGGAACTTATAAGGTATGCTATAGTACTATAATGGAACATGATAAAACAGTAAAATGAAATGAACTACCAACATACACCAGAAACTGTCCATAAAACTATTTTGTGGGTGAAGAAGCAAGAGTACATGTTGTATGTTTTCATTTTCATGAAGTTCTGGGGCATCTGAGGATGATTATGATAGAGATTATACCAATGATTGCCTCAGGGAAGGTGAGAGTTGACTGAAGAGGGGGTCCAAGGAAATAGTTTAAATGTGATTGATATTCTCTATATCTTCATTTGTAAGATGGCTACAAGATGGTTCCATGAGTATACTAGTTATCCCATAACCAAGTACAATGACGACCTTTGTATCTCACCACATGTAAATTAGATCTTCAACAAATACATATATAAAATACAGTAATTTGAAGAAAAATCTACTACTACTATTATAAGAAAAATAAACACATTAAACTTGATGTTCTCATTTCTTTGCACAGAGAGCAGATGTCTCCAGGTCTCATTCCTTTTTCTTGTCTCTCACCTTCATCTTGTTCTTGACCTTCATTCCATCTCTGATTACTACGTAAAAGGCTTTCTTCTGCTCCATCAACATTTTTCTGCCATATCTTTAGATGTGA
Organism: Cricetulus griseus; assembly: GCF_003668045.3. Classification (NCBI taxonomy): domain Eukaryota; kingdom Metazoa; phylum Chordata; class Mammalia; order Rodentia; family Cricetidae; genus Cricetulus; species Cricetulus griseus. Next base: position 97,159,799 of record NC_048604.1, read on the forward strand.
ATGTCCTGTGACAGAGACTATAGGAGGTTTAGGCTCATCCCTGAGCTATGTGCCTCCCTCAGGCAGCAAATGAGAGAGACAAGAATTTTAATTTGCATTTTTCTAATGGCTAAGGGTGTTGGACATTTTTTAAGCATTTCCCAGCCATTTGTACTTCATTGTTTAAAAAAATCTCTGCTTAGTTCTGTATCCCCATTTTAATTGGGTTACTTATGCTTTTGATGTTCAGTTACTTTTTGTTATTTTTTTTAGTTCTTTATATATTCCAGATAGTAAACCTCTATCTGATGTATAATTGGCAAAGTTTTTTCCATTCTGTAGGCTGCCTTTTTGTTCAAATGATGGTGCCCTTTGCCTTACAGAAGTTTTTAGCTTCATGCAATCATATTTATTGTTTATCTTAATACCCATGTTATCAGGGCCCTGTGCAGAAAGTCCTTTCCTGTGCCAAAGAGTTCAAGGCTATTCCCTACTATCCCATCTACCAGATTCAGGGTGTCAGATGTTATGCTGAGATTCTTGATCCAATTGGAGTTGAGTTTTGTACAAGGTAGTAAATGTGGGTCTATTTGGATTCTTCTACAAGTATCTATCCAGTTTGACAAGCACCATTCGTTAAAAATGCTGTCTTTTCTCCAGTGTGTGTTTTCGCTTCTTTATTAAAAATCAGGTGTTCATAGGTGTGTGGACTTATGTCTGGGTCTTCAATTAGATTCCATTGACTAATGTGTCTGTTTTTATGCCAATATAATACTGGTTTTATTACTATAGCTCTATAGTACTATGTGAAATCTGGAATGGTGATACCTCTAGCAGGTATCTTTTATTCTTCAGGATTGTCCTAGCCATACTGGGGTTTCTCATTTTTGTTTTGGTTTTGGTTTTTTGGTTTTTGATTTGTGTGTGTGTGTGTGTGTGTGTGTGTGTGTGTGTGTGTGTGTGGTGTGTATGTGTGTACATATGATGTTGAAAATTGTTCTTTCATGGTCTGTGAAGAATTGTGTTGTAATTTTGATAAGAATTTCATTGAATCTGTAGATTGCTTTTGGTTAAATGGGCTATTTCACAATATTAATTCTACTAACCCTGAGCACAGGAGACCTTTCTACCTTCTAGTGTCCTCCTCATTTTCTGTCTTCAAGGCTTTAAGTTTTTATTATACAAATCTTTCACTTGCTTGATTAGAGTTAATCCAAGATATTTTTGAGGCTATTGTGAAAGGTACTGTTTCTCTGATTTTGTTCTCAGTATGTTTGTTACCTGTATATAGAAAGGTTACCAATTTCTGTGTATTAATGAGATTTTATCTTACCTCAGTCAGAATGCACAGAGTAATAAAACAAACAATAGCAGGTGTTGGGGAGGATGTGGGAAAATGGGAACACTTATTCGTTGCTAGTGAGAGTACAAACTGGTATAGCCACTCTTGAAATCGGTGAGGAATTTTCTCAAAAAGCTTCATATTGATGTATCACAAGATCCATCTGTATCACTCTTGAGAGCATATACTCAAAATACTCTACATCTTACTACAGAGACACTTGCTCATTCAGTTCATTGTATTTTATCTGTAACAGCCAGAAATTGGAAACAGACTAGATGTCCATCAATTGATGAATGGATAATGAAAATATAATATGTTTGCACAATGGAATATAATTCAGTTATGAAACTTGCAGGTAAATGGATGGAACTGAAAACAATCATCCTAAATGAGGAAACTCAGAAAGATAAATTTTGTCTTACACGTAGGTGTTAGCATTTATGCATTCCATATGTAATAGGGGATGTCCTTCTGTATCCTGTGATTATATGTTTCTCTTATTGGTTGATGAATAAAGCTATTTTGTTCAATGGACAGGCAGGATGTAGCCGGGCTGGAAGTATTGACGGGGCTACCAGTCTAGGAGAATTCTGGGAGGAGGAAGACAGAGAGTGAAGCACAAGAGAGATTCCATGTAGCTGTTAAGGAAGAAAGAGGCCCGGGCATCACTGGTAAGCCAAGACCATATAGAGAAACACAGATTAATAGGAACAGGTTAATAATTAATAGAGAGCTAGCCAATAAGAAGCCTAAGCCATCAGATAAACAGTTTGTAATTAATATACACCCCTGTGTGTTTATTTGGGTCTGAAGGGCAGTGGGACAAGGCTGGACAGAAACTTCTGTCTACACATATGTATATATATATATATATATATATATATATATATATATATATAATTTGTACAAAAGGAGCTTAAATTGAGTTACCATATAATGAGGGCGACAATGTCCCAATTGTAAATCATATGCTACCAAATAAAATTCTAAGTGCCAGGAATGGATTACATGTTTTTGAATTGTTCATGAAAAGGATCCTATAGATACCCCCTCCAAACATTATAGGCTATCACCAATGTCATTGATTACCCTCCACAGCCTGACAGTAAAATCCTATTGTTTGAGATACCATATACTTATGTCACCAAACATGGAGAAGTCAAGCTGGTGCTCAGACTACAAGCTTCACCCCTACTGACTAACATTTACAGTGCTGGAAGGGACTATATATTCTACCAGAGGAGAAAAGTAATCATCAGTATCAGTCAGCTACAAACCCTGTTACATACAACAGTAACCACCTGCAGGATATACTGGTATAATAGTAATATAAATATTAATGGAGTAACCAACCACTTTTTTTACTGGATTTAAGACCCATTCCATGAGATGGAACCTATACCTGACACTCCTAAAGTACCCAAAAACCTGAGACTAGCTAGGTCATAGGCCCTAGGGGAAAACCTAATACTATTATGCTGCTAAAGAAACAGCAGTAAAATGATTCCTAAAGACATACTGCTATACTCATAGTTCAGAGCATACTCGGCATCATCAGAGAATCTTCATCTTCAGTAGCTGGTAATTAACAGAGAGACTCACAACAGGACAATGTACAGAGAGTGAGAGACTTTGGTGTACTCAGCCCTAAATGGGATGTCTATCAAACCCTTCCACCCAGCACTCAGGGATCTATGCAGAAAAGGAAAGAGAAAGGTTGTAGGAGCCAAAGGTGATAGATGACTCCAAGGAAACAGCATCTTCCAGACACAACAAAACAGAAAAACATGTGAACTCATAGGGACTGTGACAGCACACAGAAGACCTGCACAGGTTCAAGTTAGACAAAATCTGAGCACTGACAAGGGGAAGTAGTCAAAAAGTCTCACCCCTGGGCAAGAAGCTATTTGCAACTGATAATTTCTGGGACAGGGAAAATCATTTTTCTCCAATGGAGCCTCACTGGGTTTAGTAACCACATTCCGGAGAAGGCCCCATGACCAAGAAAGAGTAATTGACCAATTCAAAATGGACTCCATAGTTTTTTTAGTACACTTTTTGTTTTGGCATCTTTTGTCTTGTTGGGTTTTCTTTTTTTAAGATAATTTGTTTGTTTTGGTTTTTAATTGTTGGTGTGTGTGTGTGTGTGTGTGTGTGTGTGTGTGTGTGTGTGTGTGTGTGTGTTTAGAGAGGGGAAGAAATAGCATGAATTTTGGTGAATATGGAGGTGGTGAGGTTCTGGGAGGATCCTAGTGTTTGGATCTGACATGTTTGAGGCTCACATTTGGAAAACTTGTTCCTCAGTGGGCAGTGACATTTTGGGAAGCTTTAAACCCCTTCAGATATAAGTCCTAGCTGGCAGACATAGGTAACTAGGGATGGGCCTTTGAAAGTTCTAGCTTGGTCTGTTTTCAGACTTACTGGTGCTTCCTGGTCCCCCACCATGTGAAAAGCCTCTACTGCATGCTCCCACCACCACAAACTGACCTTCTCTGCCTGTTTTCCCATCAACTATGGTCTGAAACCTTCTATAGGTGTGAGAAAGAGTAACTCTGTCCTTTCTGAGGTTGTTCCTACCAGCAATCCCAAAGGAACTACTACAGAAAGGCCAATGCCAAGAGAGGGGAGGGCATCCAAAACATACAGATGACCCAATGAGATAGGAAAGGTTTTGAAGTTTTGAAGGATTTGAGATATGATAAAGAAGAAATGCTGCTAGGTTGGAGGGAAAGTAAAAGAAAGAAAAATTGTGAGTTGTAAGCCAAATATTTTCATATTTGATCATAAGAGAAATGGAGTTTTAGCATATGTCCCTGCTTAGTATCCTTAACGAATGTAGTCCTATTCAAAGCTACATTCTGAATATCCCCATATTATTTTATTATGTTATAATAGACACATTGTTAATAAAAGTTATTCATATTTATATACTCTTTTCATGTTCTTTATTCTCCCCAGACTCAACTGTTGTGACAAGAAACTAGGGCAAAGGCAAATTCAATATTCCTTAAAATGAAGGCAGAATGAAACCCCATCAAGTGAACAAAATAATGCACAAAAGCACGATTGTGCTGTGCAGCAGCCATTCAGCAAACTGACCATTTTGCATATTGTATTCTGAAAAATTGCTTTCCAGTCATGTAAACTCTGAAATATTCTAACTCTGCCATCTCTGAACCTTGGTCCCCCTCAGAGGACAAATGGGGTGGAGTGTAAGTCCACTCTAACTCTAGTAAACAGGATTTATAGGAATCACAAGTTTCATGAATTTGAAGGTCTGGGCTGTTTATATGAGTAAACAAAACTTAATAAATCTCAGGTTCTTGAAAAATATTAAAACAGAAAAGAACCAAGTACATTTAAAAATATGTGACTGAAATATAGAATGAAACATATCATTTTGTATGATCTGTATATGAAAATAAAATGAATAAAAAAAAAACAAAAAGGACCTTAGAGGTTGAAGAAGGAACGAAAAAGAAAGGAAGGCTTTCACCCGGTTTTGAAATGCCCCAGGCTTTACTTCAACAGTGAATTTCCAAGTCTGATGCTTGAGCAAAGTTGTTCTATAATAGGAGAGTGGCCATACAAATAGAGCAAATTTGAGACGCTTATCTCAGTAGCTAATTAAATTTGCCAGAAAAATCCAAAAATAAGCTTTGTTTGATTTTTATTTCTTAAAGAAGGAAACCAAACTGTGCCTGACAAACACAGAAGCAGATTTCCAGAAGAATAAAAGAAACAGGAGCAAATGTGGAAAGAAAATTGAAGCGTGCATCATGCCTGGGTAGAAATGGTAGGATAAATTTCCATAACTGGGTTAGTGTCATGGAAAACACATTATTGGGAGCTCAGGGATGGAGACTCATTCCTGCCATTAACTAAGTGTGGAGCAGGGAGAAACACATGTGATCTTTCTCATCCCCTTAAAAACATGTGACTGGATCGGAGGCAGGCACTTAGCACACATGTTCAAATCCTCTGAACCTCACCAGAAGATTGATAGAATGAAGACTGAGTCTAGTGAACAGTTTGTCTTTCAATTAATTAATCTTATTCTTCTAACAATTTCATGCACATAGGTAATAATATTTAAAATCTTATTATTTAACTTTCCCCACGTATATTCAAAATGCTACATAAGGACACTTTCATACAAATACATGTTGTCTGGTGAACATATTCCCTACCACGTACTCTTGCCTCCCCTTTCTCTATCCTCCCCCTTTCCACTTGGACCCTTGGAACAGAGGTTTTGTATGAAACACAAGTCTCATGGGTTTGCCGGTGGCTGTGCTGCATGTGAGTATGCAGAAACTCAACTTAGAGTCCTGAAAAACATTCAAATAGAAAGGAGTTTGTCGAGACCAGTGGACACTGTTAATCATTACTCACAGCTACCTTTGCTGTTGAAGGAACCAGCTCCCTTTTGGCAGCCATTACAGCCGAACACATGCTTGCCATAAACCTGCCTTGGTCACGTAGAGGTCAGATGCCTGTCTCGTGACAAGGAACCCATCAGAAGTTAGTCACTAGAAAGTCAGATGCCTGTCTCGTGACAAGGAACCAATCAGAAGTTAGCTGGTGGCGCTATGCTTTATGGCTCTGGGTGTGCTTTACGGACAAGCGCACAGCAATGACGTAGAGAGCATAGCAACCACCCTGGGAGGGCCTATGAGCCATAACAACCAGTTGACCAATCAACACAGGGCAAGCCCTCCAAGCCTGGAAGCACACCAATCGTGAGCCTGTGCGTACCCCTAGACACTCCCCTTACGCTGCCCTATAAGATCTTTTGGGAGACCCAAGGAGCGGTCTTTTTCTAGCTGTCCGCCATGGCGGGTGGGTGAAAGACCCGAGCTAACATGGGGTTAGTTCGTTAAATTACAATAAAGCCTCGTGCAGTTTGCAGCAAGCTCTCGAATCCACCTGGTGATTGTGGTGACCGCGAACCTGGCCTGAGACCCCGGATACTTGAGTTTTCGGGGGTCTAACATTTTGGGGGCTCGTCCGCGATTTGCGACCACCCTTCACCTGAGTGGATTCGATCTTGGAGGTAAGATGATTAGAGCTCGCAATTTATATATGTTCAATGTTCAATGTTTGCTTGTTTTGTCTCTTGCTGTTTTGTTTGGTGCCATGATTTGTATTTGATCTGCGCAGAATTTGTATTTGTAATTCGGACTTCTGGGGAAGACCCTGAAGTCCTGCCCTGGATGAAAGTCCGAGGGTTGCTTGATTTGATCTGCACAGAATTTGTAATTTGTATTTGATCTGCGCAGAATTTGTAATTGAACCATAGGGTAAGCAGACTTGCGAGAACCTTGGTTCCACCCTGGATGAAAGTCCAAGGTTTGGTTGTAATTTTGGTTTGGGGCACCATTTCTTTGCCGCGGTTTGTCCTGTCTAATGTTTGTGCTGTCATTTGTGTTATATGTTTCTTAAGCATCTCTTTCTGTCCCTGCTCTCCCTATGCACGTGGCATGCATGGGTCAGGGGGTCAGGGGTCTTTTCTTGATTCTCTGAGCACGTGGCGCCACCTCAACTGTGATCGGCAGATGCGCCCTGTGGACAGAATGCCACTCTGAGGACACCCAGGACCCAGGAGGTATGGACTCGGGCCAAGGACACTTGGACCCGCCTCAGTTAGCCGCCGAGTTCTGCCGCCGTCTTCCCGGCGCCATTGCCTTATGAGCAGCGTGGGCGGATTGGGTTGGCGTCTGTTCTTTCCTGTCTATTCTGTGTTATCATCATTGGTTTTCAATTCAGGATCCACCACGCCACCCCCTTTCTATCCCCACCTGCGGGTCTGAGGCATGCCCAGTAGGACTGTTTCTGCCCCAGCTGCCGTTATGGCTGTTTCCCTGCTCTGGGGGAACATGGCTACAAGGCTGAGATCTGCTACCCGTCTTTCTGTGCTCCACACACATGGTATGCAGGGGGGCCGCAGGAGTCTTTTTCCCACCCCTGGATTGGCCAAGGGTCTGGGGTTACCAGCAGCACCCCCACCCCAGGTCTCTCTGCCTTGAGCACATGGAGCTAGCTCAGGCAGATGAACCATCTGTCCTGATCCGGATATTCAAAAAAAAAAAAAAGGGGGGCCTTAAAGTTATTAAGAATTATAAAAGGGACTTTGACAAAATTTTTATGTTAACTAAAAAATAAAAAAAAATGTAAAAGACAAGTAATAAAGAGAAAAAAAATTATCTAAGAATGTCTAAGAAAGTCAGAGAAATAAAATAAAAGATTATAGAGAGTTAAAACAAATGGTAAAAGTTATAGAGGGTTAAAGCAAGTTGTTGGAGGTCAGAGAAAAAGATTGTTACAGAAAGTTATAGAGGGTTAAAGTAAGTTATAAAAGGTCAGAGGAAAGTTGTCAAAGGTCAGGAAAAAGGTTGTTACAAGTGAAAAAAAAAATGTAAACTGTGCTATGGTTTCTCATGTCTACAAACAGTAAATTTTAAAAATAATAATATAAGTTAAAATTTTAATCATATTAAGCTGATTTTGTTTTTAAAAAAAGTCCTGTTTATTTCTCAAGTAATTTATGTATACTTGTTTTAAAATGTTGTTTCCTGGTTTAGCCAGCACATGGCCAACTGGTCACATGACTTGACTGGTCGCCATTTTGCTAAAGTTAAAAAAGAATACTTAAGCCGCCATCTTGACTAAAGGTGACCCCATGGAAATTAGAGGTACCATCTTAGAAACAAGTTTTTCAATTAAGATTTAAAATGTTAATGCTTCTATATATTACAGAAAGACCTTAAGGGAATTTAAATTTCTTTTTAAAACCAGTTTTCAAATGTTTGTTTTTATTAAAGTTTGTACTTAAAGAGCTTCAATTTAGAATTATTCTTAAGCAAAGCCTGACAATGTAAAGTTCTTGTTTTATAAAAGATGCTAATCTGTTACAGTTTGTGTTTTCAGAAGTTAAGTTTAGGATGTTGATAGCACACACCTTTAAGCTCAGGGTGTAGATGACACACGCCTTTAATCCCACCATTCGGGAGGAAGAGGCAGATGGATCTTTATGAGTTCAAGGCCTGCCTGGTCCGGCAGATCGAATTCCAGAACAGGCTCCAAAGTCACAAAAAAACCCTGCCTCAAAAAGAAGTTAAGCTACTGTTTAAGAAATATAAGGTAGCTCTATACAGTTTTAAGTTCAGCTATGCTGTTTCAAACATTTTACTAAGTTAAAACCAGTTACAGTCAGACTAAAAATCATTTACAGAAATAAGACCTTACCTAGCCACCTGTGTGCTTCTTGTATGCTTAAGAAAAGTAACTAAAACAGACCTCTAATGCTTCAGAGATCTTCAGAATATGGCATTTAAATTGTTATCTTTAAAGTTTATAATGTCAGACAGACTGCCAGATCTGGACAGTGACCCAAAGTCTCCAAAGAAGATTATGAGGCAACCCAGTTCCTGCACCTGGACCAGTGAGCAAGATGCTCAGATGTGATACCTGCCGCCTGCCAGAACCTAGCCGAGACTGTGGACAAAGCTGCTGGACACTGGAAAATTGATTGCACCCCTTTGCCTAGACAAAACAAGGTCAGTCTTTTCCATGTCCCTCTTCCACAGAGAGGAAAAAAACTCTCACAGTATAGGCCTGGCGAGGATTGCTGGTCTTTAAGACACCTGCCTCCAGCGGTAATGGAGAAACTTGGGTTTGGCTAACTGTATATAGACTTACTTCTGACTGGCTTCTGTCACTTTTTAGTAGATTCGGATAAAGTATACTCTTCTCAGATCTCTGAAATATTACTGGTTGTCAGCTTGACAGCATCAGGCAGTCAGATCCACTATAGACTAGTCAGTATGTTAGCTAATAAAATAGTGACTATCTACTGTTCAGGCACAAGTTCAAAGTTTTTAAGTTTATTTTGGTTGTCATCTAAGTACAAACTTAAAGGGCTTTTCATCAGGCCAAAGGCACCTCTGTCCAATCCATACCTGGCACTCTGGACAGAAGAAAAATGTACATGCTTATAGCCCAAATCTGTAATTTTTGCTAAGTATGTTCCTGCTGTTTAAACAGATATCCAAATATCTGCTTTTTCTACACTGTGGGCTTCAGTAAATAAGCTTTAACCTCTGTTCCTAGTTTAAATATGTCTTAAACAGGTTTCTGCTTCTGGCAGACATCTGAGTATCAGTTGCGGACTACAGGCTGTTCTAAATAGACTGCGAGCCCTAGACTTGCTATGGATGTGAACCAGTTCAGCTGATATGGACACCCCCTGTCTCTGCAACAGTGTCTGCTAACCAGAAGCCCCTGATGGATTCCCCATTGCCTAAATTCCTTTTTGCTTTTGACTAGCATTTCAACCTTCTGGGGTCCCTAACTTCGTCCCAAAGTCAGCAGGAAGCAGTTTGGAAAAGAATTTCGCCGTCCATTTTCCCTGGTTAAAATGCTAAGTCAAAGGGAACTCCCTTGCATGGGGATGCCAGTATCTATCACTCCCTGATGGGGATGCTAGAGAGACAGCAATTCCATGATTGGAATTTACAAAAAAGAAAATGGGGGAATGAAGGAACCAGCTCCCTTTTGGCAGCCATTACAGCCGAACACATGCTTGCCATAAACCTGCCTTGGTCACGTAGAGGTCAGATGCCTGTCTCGTGACAAGGAACCCATCAGAAGTTAGTCACTAGAAAGTCAGATGCCTGTCTCGTGACAAGGAACCAATCAGAAGTTAGCTGGTGGCGCTATGCTTTATGGCTCTGGGTGTGCTTTACGGACAAGCGCACAGCAATGACGTAGAGAGCATAGCAACCACCCTGGGAGGGCCTATGAGCCATAACAACCAGTTGACCAATCAACACAGGGCAAGCCCTCCAAGCCTGGAAGCACACCAATCGTGAGCCTGTGCGTACCCCTAGACACTCCCCTTACGCTGCCCTATAAGATCTTTTGGGAGACCCAAGGAGCGGTCTTTTTCTAGCTGTCCGCCATGGCGGGTGGGTGAAAGACCCGAGCTAACATGGGGTTAGTTCGTTAAATTACAATAAAGCCTCGTGCAGTTTGCAGCAAGCTCTCGAATCCACCTGGTGATTGTGGTGACCGCGAACCTGGCCTGAGACCCCGGATACTTGAGTTTTCGGGGGTCTAACACTGTCATCTACCAGACCCTTGAACATGAATGTCAATGAGGAGGCCTCCGCACTCTATGGGGTCCCTGGTAGTGGATTAGTATTTTTCCCTGGTGTAAGAAGGGACTTTGAGAGCCCATCCCACGTGAAGGGATGCACTCTCAGCCTGGACACATGGGGGAGGGCCTAGGCCTGGCCCAGGGTGATGTGGTGGACTTTGGGGAGCCTCTGTCGAGTGCCCTACCCTGCCTAGGGAGTGGAGGGTGGATGGGTGGGGGGTAGGTGGGGGTAGGGGGAAGGGGTGGGTCGAGGGGGAAGGGATTGACATGTGAAACAAGTTGTTCCTAATTTGAACTAATAAAAAAATTACAAAAAAGAGAAACAAAACACTTTATATATGTGCTTCTGTGACCTGCTGCCATCCTGATTTCTCTTGTTTCTCAGCTACCATAATCAATACCACAAGTTTAGTATCCATTCTTCCCATGTAGTCTTTATACTGAGTACGAGTTTGTATTCTGTATACTAGGGGTTTTTTTGTTAATTTTATGCAGTTTGAATTGAAAATATCTCTTCTCAAAAAAAAAAAGAATCAATATCTTCACAGGGCTTCCAGCATGTCCACTGCTGCCAAATTAATAGAGTTTCCTTTCAAAATTAAATCTATCTATGCTTCTGCATTAGGCTAGTGGTTTCTAACTTGTGGGCCACAGACTGCTGAGAGACTGTGCAATTGCTAGAAAATGTTTGTTGAGCTGTATGCTTAACAAGCCTTATCTGTGGGCTCAGTGAAGTGTTATCTTATCTGGTGTCTCATTCCTAAGAAAGGCTGGAAATATCTGGCTAGGAGATTTCCAAAGCCTTTTCTGCTCTGGTGTTTTCTACTGCTAGGCTGGATGTTTCTGTCATCTGCTCACTTCCCTTCTGCCTCCTTTCTCTTACCCAAGATCCTCTAACACTGACAAGGACTCTTTGATCAAAAACAGGAATTCCTCCATCCCCTGTGAAGTGGGCAAGAAGCAAGCAGCACATTTCATGAGCTGTGTTACTGTAATCATGACTGCTTTATCTTTGAGATGGTCTGTGCCACCTTGAGTGTCATCTGCCAAAACAAGATCCAGGCCTAATCCTCATTTTTCAAGTCATAAGGCTAGAGTCACTTTCCAAATCATTTCTCAGACTTTCCCAAATGCTTAATACAGTCCTAGAAATAAATTTGGGTTTTCCTTTTTCCTTAGGCAGCTCAAGCTTAACCTACATCTTAGAAGGTACCTTGATATTATTCCTTGCTAGTTAAGTTATGTTAGGTAGTTTTCCTCATCTCTTTGACTCTGCTTCCCCTGTCTGCCCAGTTGGTGAGTTGTGGTGGTTAAATAAGATAATGTATGTTAATTGTCTGGCACAGAGTCTGCTACATAACAAGTATTCAACAAATTATAATTTATTCCAACAGGTAAGTCTGTTGGAAATTTACTATGATACCAAGTGTCTGTTAAGAATTTTACAGGCTAAGAAGGATGTGGCTTCATGGCAGAATATTTGCATAATATACACAAAACCCTAGGGCAGTGGAGAGTAAAGAGAAGGGAGGGGAGGGAGAGGAAGACAGAAAGCATTTTCCTTTCTGAGGTTGGTTGTAAAAATGCCATAACTCTTTTACTCTTTTACTCTCTTCTCCTTCTCCTTCTCCTTCTCCTTCTCCTTCTCCTTCTCCTTCTCCTTCTCCTTCTTCTTTTTCTTCTCCTCCTCCTCCTCCTCCTCCTCCTCCTCCTCCTCCTTCTCCTACTTCTGCTCCTCCTCCTCCTTTTCTTTCTCTCTCTCTCTCTCTCTCTCTCTCTCTCTCTCTCTCTCTCTCTCTTTTTCTTTCTCACTCTTTCTCTCTTTTTGACAGGGCTTCTCTTTGTAACAGCTCTGGCTGTCCTGGAACTCACTCTGTAGACCAAGCTGACCTCAAACTCATAGAAATCCACCTGCTTCTGCCTCCCAAGTGCTGGGATTAAAGGTATGAACCACCACCGTCAGGCTCTCTTTGCACCTTCTATTTATCCACTCTATTTCATCCATGTTTCTGTATAGTGGTCAACTATGTGAGCGTAATTACCTTAGGAGCTCTTGACACAGGTCTCAACAGGCTTTGCTGACTTCTATTGCTCTTGTGAACCTCCCTAGCTGCCATGTAAACAAATCTGCCTTGATCCATTGAGAAGAAAGGCACGGATTTAAAAAAAGACCTGTGTTCTCAGCTCAGGCTATCCTATGCCTTGCACTCACCAGCCAATGTGGCAGTTGGACCACATAGCAAGAATGAGCCCAACTGAGTACATATAAACCTGACTCAGAGTAATAGACCTGTCTAGCTGATCCCAGCATCCAAATTCTGCCCCATAGAACTATGAGCTAAACAAATAGCAATTGTTTTAAACCACCAACTTTTTGTTGGCTTTTAATAATATAATGAGTCACATACATGCTCTCTCACATTTAGATAGGCCATGTAAATAACCAACAAAATGTGAGTGAAAAGTGTCACTTACATGCCATAGGGGTTCAGCAATTGGTATTCTGCCTCACTCCCTCTTCCTTGGTTGTAGAGGTTCTAGAAGAGATGTCTCTAATGTGGAAAAGCCTGAGTTCCTGAGTCACCACATGGAAGAGAGGCACTCACCAGTCCCTTAGAGCTTTCTGTAACCAAGTAGTAAACTTCACTTGTGGTAAGCCACTGACGTTTAATGATGTCTATTATGGCAGTTGGTGTTACCTTAACCAACACACAGGAATCATAGGAATTATTCCAATTTACAATTGAGGGTGAAAACAAAGGGCATTGATAGCCATTAATAGAGGCTAGTTGGTATTTAGATGCAAACGGATGCCCAGAACAGCTTGATAATGGTATATTTGCTGGTATCTTAGCATAAACTAGGCTCCTTTCACCTAATCTTATATAAGAAGCATTCAGAGAGGACATTTGAAATGCATACCATGTAGTTTGAAAGCAGAAGGTGGACCATTGGAGGGATGGAAGGGGAGCAAAGCAAGAGGAAGAGGGAAACAGGGAGGAAGTGAGAGAGGGGGATGAGTAAGAACAAATGGTGGTGCAAATATATGAAGATGCTATACGGAAACCCACTACTGTGCACGCTATTTTAAAGCAGTTCATTTTTAAAAACTTAACAAATACCAGACTGATAGCTGGGAAACCAGCATGGGACTGATCCAGACCCCCTGAATGTGGGTGTCAGTGAGGAGACCTTGGTAATCTATGGGGCCTCTTGTAGTGGATCAGTACTTATCGCTACCATAGAAATGGACTTTAGGAGTCCATCCCACATGGAGGGATACTTCCTGAGCCTAGACACAAGGGGGTTGGCCTAGGCCCTATCCCAAAGAATATGACAGACTTTGAAGACTCCCTATGGAAGGTCTCACCCTCCCTGGAGAGTAGAAAGGGTATGGGATAGGTAGGGCATTAGTTTGGGGGCAGGAGAGGAAGGGAGGAAGAGGGACCTGGGATTGACATATAAAATAATTTTCTTTCTAATAAAAAGGGGGTAACCTAACAAATAAGTAAATAAATAGAATAGGGGTCTTATCTTCAAAGGTCCTAATCTGGATGATCAAGTATAGAAGTCCAAGACTATGTATTTTCAACTAACTCCCTGGGAAATTCTCATGCCCATGATTTTTTGTTTTGTTTTGTTTTAGAAACTCTAGTCTATAGCAAAGAGTAACATTCTCAGAAAACTCTGTATAAATCTGTCAAAATTCCTGGGCAGATGGAAGCCAAGTCTGGGGCTAGGGCTATTGATATAGTGCCAAGAAGCACTCTGAGCAGCTAGCACATGAGTCCTGTGGAGGATCCGCACAGACACCAGACGATACAGCTCAACCCACTGAGTCCACATGAAAAGGTTAACTGGCATCACCATGTAATAAATGTGCCAAATGTGGCTGGTTTGCTTGCATTATGGTAGCAGACTGTTTTCAGGTAAACAGATTGTGGAAACAGAGCACAACAGCAAGCCAAACTGAGATACTTCAGGGGACACTCCAGCTGTTCTTGCTTTTGTGCCTCCTTACTTTTCCTATTCCAAATATTTAGAGAAAGGAATATTCCATACCCATCTCCAAAACAGCACTGAATTGTTTCAAGATGAGCCACCAGTGACAGCTGCAGCCTTTGCCAAAGTCCAGTTCAACAAGAAGACTGCTGCCCTCTTCTAATAAACTTCATTCCTGGGGACAGAACAAGAACAAGTGGGCAGAAATTGTAAGAAGGGAAATATCAGCCCCGCCAGAAGAAAGAACATTTGAAAACTGAGGAAAATGAAATAGGCTTCTTTTGAGACAGTCGAGATATTTGAAGAATTGAAACCAAGCCTGGATGTACTTCTGCGTATTTACCAAGTTCTGTTTGTACCTACAGAGACAAATAAGATGAAGGCAGAGTCCTTGGCTCAATCATATTTAGCAGATGAAATGGACAAACATATCCATGGTTATCTCGTGGTACAATGACCATGATTGTAGTGCACCTGGATACTGCAAGAACCCAAAAGATGTTCTGACTTGGACAGAAATATGGGGCAAGATGTCCTAGAGGAAATGGTAAAAGTTGAATGGCATTCTGAGAATTGCATTCTGGGCAGATGCAAAAGAACAAGTGAGGGCCTGGAGGCATGGACCAGGATAGAGAGAAAGAGATGAGGTTGTAAGTTCCTTAGAAGGCAGTGCAAGATGCTGGAGGAGGAAGGAGGCAGGCAGGACAAACAAGAGGCAGGCATAGTTTGGGTTATGTGGAAATTTTTCCACTAAGGGAAGAAGATTTAGTTTTTATCTTGAAAAAGAAGATGCTGTTGGAGGTTGAGTTCTCAAATCCTTTGCAATGATAAATTACTTGAGTCTAGAAAACAATTTGTTTCCTCCCAAATTACTTTCTAAATTGGCCATGCATAAATAAATTCAGGGCAGTTTTAGCCACAATCAAGCATTTATAGGACCATGGTATGTGACTAAGTAACTAGGCTTCCAAGAGAACTATATTAATCCCTTCTAAAAGAAGCAGCCCCAAATAACTAAACTCTACCTCATAAACATCCCATCACCTGTTAGCACATTGTCACTGGGGACCAAATTTCTAGCACATGAGCTTTTGGGAGACACATTCAAACCACACACAACAGTAGCCATGGTTATCAGGAGGCTTTATTGAATCAACAGCAGAAAAGGTACTATAATAAGAGAATGCCAGTTAAAAGTAAAGAAAGCTGTTTGGTGTGAAGGTCTGTGGGGTTGGGGAAGAGATATACTCAGTACTAGGGTGACAATTTCTGGATAGGTCATCAAAAAGGTAAATCTTGGTCCTATTTCAGTATAAGTGGCTATCATCAGTTTCAGTTTCATTCTTTCTCTATTATCTTCCAACTCCCCTCTTTCCTCCCATTTTTCATATTGCAATCAACATTTATTTATGCAAAAGGAAATCCAAGTATCCTTTTAAAATGTATTCATGTTTATATGCATGAATATTTTGCCTGCATGTATATATGAATGTATACCACATGCATGCAATGCCTGTGGAAGCCAGAAGGGGGCACTGAATCTCCTGGAACTGGAGTTAAAGATGGTTGTGAGGTGCCACGAATCCAGAGCCTTTGTAAGAACAACAAATGCTCTTAACTGCTGAGGCATCTCTTCAGTCCCAGAAGTACATTTAATCATGTGATACTATAAACAATTACATTGTTACTCAAGAGAAAACCTTTGGAAATGAGAGAGAATACCCCTTCTCCATAATAAGTGGTTTTAAAGGCGGTATTTCAGTAAATGGAATTTTTTAAGGTATTTATTGTGTGACGATCGGTAGATTAACGCTGCATAAAATTGTCAATACCACACATTTAGCTGGCAGGCGCCTCTATATCCCATTTCACCTGTTCAGTGCTCTTATAATTGTTGGTTCCTGAAGTATCTGTCTTTCTACAAGACCATAGGTTTCCCTTGTCTTGTTTACCTGTGTATCTCAATTGCCAAGACACCAAGTAAGTATCCAACTATTTTTGTATTGGCTAGAATTGATATTTCAAGGGAGTATATGAGTATGTCATCAATAGGTGTCTTCTACAGAAAACTATTTATCTTTATTTCAAGCTTTAATAAGACATTTCTGATCTTCGATCTACAGGCCAAATGCATCCTAGTATACCTACAGATGTGGACCAATGCATTTGTAGATGACAATATCATGTCCTAAAGTTGATAGGCTGGACACTCCTGAAGAATGCTGTAACATGGCGCCCTGCGCCTCCCATCAGGAGTGAAGCATTCCTTCCTTCAGGTGCCTGGAATGTTGGCAGCTGAGTATCTTCCTGACAGAAGAGCTCTGCCTCCAAAAGACCAGGCCCTTCCCTGGGGGTGGGGGTGGGGCAGCATTCAGGGATAATGACTGCTTGCTGCTCTGCAATCCTCAATAGGAACAACAAAGGCCTTTGTTGTCACTGCACAGAAGCTCAAACCCTGCCCCCACCTAATCCTACTTCTTTATCTTCTTTTACAAGTGTTGGTCCTAAAAGCACTCCTGATAGTCTCTGCTCAAGAATCTCTCGAGCACAGTCTGCTTTGTGGGCATCCTTGTGGGCAGCACTCTCTGACCTCCATTTCATCTGTGCCCTTCTCAGACCTGACCCACAAAACATCAATATCTGCCAGAGCCCAGAAGTGGAGGTTTCACTAATGAAGCTCACAGGACAAGGCGGTGGGGCCACAGTCTCACTCACAGGCCATGTTTCTACTGCTGTGTTCCCTCCTTCATACACCTCTCCAAAAGTCTGTGCACCTCCACTCAGATCTTGTTACAACTTGGGCTGACAAAAATTCTCACATTGGGTCCAAAGAAACTGTAAACTGAACACCATTCTGTTGAAAATAAATCCCTCCTCCACAGGAAGTGCCCACTTCCGGTGCCTTTCAACAACTGAGCACATGGCATCCGTTCCAAGTTCAAATCCCACACTCCCTGCTGAGAAATTGTCCTGCTTCACACAGAAGTCCCTGGCTCAGCAGAGATCTTGTAGAGAACCTCACAGAATAGCTTCGCGAGAGAGCTAGCTTCCTATGCTAAGCTGCTTTCAGCCTGTAGGTAGCTTCTGCACTGTGAAGTTGCCTCTCACTGTCCCTCAGTGGAACAGAACTGCAGTCTTCCCAGTCAAGCAGGGGTGAACAAGCGAGCAAGTGTGCCCAACCCACACACCAGATGCCATATGTACCCCAGTATAGATATGAACAGGTCCCAACAAAAAATATTAAACTTCCTTAAAATATTATAATAATTTTGCTCTTTTGTGTGTCATATGTCCACAGTAGACACCAGACTTCAGTCACATAATTTTCTGGGCATCATTAGCTTCTTTACAGGATAGGCCTTTTCATGTCCTTCTCTGTCTGCCTGTGAAACATTCTCTCATGACCACAAAAGAGAAAGCTTCTCAGGAAGCCCTAACATTCCTTTCTACCACCACCCCACAGCGAGACAGATTTTTCTTTGTGTTTGATAGAATCAAAATCAGATGTGTTGTCATCGAGTATATAGTCTAAACCACACTCCCTATGTGTTATCATAACAGTAGGTTTGGGACCAAAGCCAAACAGTGGCAATTTCTTCCCTTCAAAGAAAACTTGCTTTTAAAAATTAAATAAAACCCTCCCTCTTTTCACTATCCCAAATGCACCTTTCCTAGACTTATGGTATACTATTTTGAGGAAGTTCTTTTTTGTATAATATTTGAAATACTTGCATGCTTCAAAGCAATTTATTTAATGCCTTCAACAAGAATAAGTAAGTGAAGTGAAAGCTTCATCAAATGTGAAATGAGTCATAGGCCAGACAAAATGAAGGTGAAATTTGGCCTTAAAGAATAAAGATTCTTAACTTTGCACACACACACACACACACACACACACACACACACACACACACACACACAGGCGCACACACATATATATACAAAGTAGATCTAAGAGAAAGACTATATTGCCTTCCTGTACACTCAGAGAATTGATGCAGAATGGAGATTTGATGGAGCACCAACATATTTTTGTCAGCCAGTGTTTACAAAGAACTGGAGAAGCAGCAGCAATTCAGGAAAAGCTTTTGTTTCAGGATGGGAAAAGATCAAGAACATGGTCCATTATTATTCAACAAGAAATTGACTTTCAATGGTGAAGAAATGACTAAGTCAACAACTTTACTTTTCCTTCCAAGGATAAAAAAGGAGGAGACCATTTCAGTGCCACCTAGAAGGTGGAATTTGGAGGTCTGACAATCTCTGCAGACCTCCAAAAGAATGGGTTGAATTTCTGAAGCTGTGGTGCATTGTTAATTATATAATTGTTACAGATTTGTTCTGGGGAACTTAAGAGAAATCATTTTATCAGACTGATGTTTTTACATTGCAATTAGTCCACTAGGACAGAAGTTTCCTTTCTTTTGCCTCCTGTGCAATTGGTTTCTTGAGAACTGTATGGAATTGCTTCTGCAGTCAAGCATGATTATCTAGTGGAGACAGTGACAATAGTGATGGTTGTGGTGATGAAAGTGGAAGTGATGAGGGCGAACATGATAAATATGGGATAGCAATGGTCATGGTGATAGTGATATGGTAGAGGAGGATATTGTAATGATAGCACTGGTAGTATTGGTGGTAGTAGAAAACATGTCAATAATTGTGTAGATGGTGATGTAGTAGAAGTGATGGCAGTGGCTGTGGTGACGCTGGTGGTGATGTGGTGGTGTTAATGTTGATAATGGTGACAATGGTAGGTGGTGAATGACGATGACAAAAATGATGATGATGATAAAATGGTAGTGGTGGTAGAGATGGTATGGACAGAAAGTTTTGTAGTAATGATGTGGTCATAGTCATAGTAATGATGATGATGATGCTTGTAACAGTGGTAATGATGTAGATCAGATCAGAGTTTGAAGAAATTGTACTACTATTTATAAGGTTCCAAGAGCCCAGAACCCATTTTATTGACTGAGAATCTGACACGTGCATATAACATATTTTGATAAAATCTACTCCCGAGTCCCTCCCCTTAAATTTCTCTTCTATTCCCCCCACTCTACTACTCATGAGCTCTTTAAAAAAAAAAAAAGAAAACCCACTGAGTCCACTTATTCCTGCCAGTATGGAAATGGGTTTGGGCCCATCTATTGGAGCATGGGTGGACTTTCAGGGACCAAGTCTTTGAAGAAAACTCATTTTCCCTCTCCCATCAGTCATAAATTGCCAATAGCTCCATAGCTAGGAGTGGGACTTCATGACTACCTCCCTCACCAGTGTTTGGATTTTTGTCTGGTTTGATCTTGTACAGTTCTTGTACATGCATCCATAGCCACTGTGGCATCAGCCTCTAGTAATGGCCAGAAAATAGTTTCACTGCAGGCATCTATTACCACTGGCTTTTAAAATCTTCTTTCTGCCTTTTATGATTAGACCTGTGCCTTGTAGACGGAGAGGAGAGCGATTTGTGATATGGACATACTGTTATGTTTTTGTTTAAATTAGATATAAAGAAAAAGAGGAGGAGGCGCAAGATGAGACATATTGACTAGTTTATTATTAGACATATTCAGCAGTTTATTATAAGGCCTGGCAGAGTAGGGAGACTAAGAGAGAAGAGGAACAGGGGTAATGGCTGACCGCCATGGCCAGTCGCCAGAGAGAGAGAGAGACAGAGAGGCAGAAGCAAACAGAGAGCAAAGAAGCAGCAGAGAGAGAGCGAAGCAGGAAAGTTGGAACTTTTAAAGGGAAGACTGTGCATGCGCACTGAGGTTCCACGCATGCCCAGAGTCCTCACGCATGTGTGGTGGGTGATGTGGTGATGGCACATCCCTGTGCGTGCCCTAGTCAGGGGGCATGGTCTGTCTCTTAAAGAGATATTGCCGATCAGCATTAAAGCCTGAACGTTTCACATACCATTTAGAGTTGAGAACTCCACAATCTCTTATTCTCTGCATGTTAACCAGTTGTGGGTCTTTTTATTAATAGCCATTTACTGACAAAAGAAGCTTCTCTGATGAGAGCTGAGAGATGCATTAATCTATGGATATAAACTTAAGAACCTAGTGGACAGTTTATCACTGTGTCCAATTAGAAAAATAATACTATTAGATTCTTCCCTAGAATTTAGGAGCTAGACAGCCTCAACTTTGGGTCCCAGCTTTAAACCCAATCAGAAAGTGGTTGGTAATGCCTATAACATCCATGCCATCGTTACATCAGTGGGCATATCTTGGCAAGCCAGTCATTATTGCAAAGTTCAGGTGGATAAGGTTAATGATTACTTCTCTCCTATGATACAGTGCATGGCACCTTTCAGCACCATGAAGGTTAGCCAGTAAAAATGAAGCTATTTCTCCATATCCTATGAGTCAAGTATTTGTCTTCAACAATAGGGTCTTACAATCAAGTCATAAAGCCCATCTCTAAACTTCCTTTAATGAGTACTCAACTCCCCATTCTTAACAAAATTATATTTTAACTAGTAAGACAGACAATAAGCAAAATCTGCAAATGAAATATGTCATTATTTAGGGTGGTAATAAACCCTCAGGAGAAAGGCAAAAATAGGAGGAAAACAGGCAAGGGGGTAGGAGATATATGTGTGCATCTATGTCTGCATGTGTAATTGTTTAGTTGCCTGCTCAGCAACGATTTTGGCCTTCCAGTATGGGCAGCATTTCATTCCCTGGCTCATTAGTGTGTGTGTGTGTGTGTGTGTGTGTGTGTGTGTGTGTGTGTGTGTGTGTGTGTGTGTGTTTATGTGTGTGTGTGTGTGTGTGTGTGTGTGTGTGTGTGTGTGTGTTTGTGTACATGTGTGTAGGCCACAGGCCAACCTCAGGTGTCTTTCCTCAGAAAGTAGTTTGAATGACATGCCTCCCATAGTCTTGTGAATTTAAATACATGGTTTCCAGTGGTGGCATTCACTGTTTGGGAAGGTTTAAAATGCTTAAGTAGTAGTGTTACAGGAGATATATCACTGGAGATGAGCTTTGAGAGTTTAATGACACACTATTTTGAATTCATTCTCTCTACTTTGTGCTTACAGTTCAAGAAGTGAGCCCCAAGCTTCTGCCCCATCTGCCATGTCAGCCACATGCTGCCTTCTCTCTGCCATCAAGGATTCTAATCCTCTGGAACTGTAAGCCCAAATAAACTTTATTCTGTATGTTGCCTTAGTTGTGATTTTCAAAATAATAGGAAAGAAATTAATGCAGCCATCTACCTTGTTTCTTTGAGACAAGGCCTTTCATTGACCTGGAACTTGTCAAGTAGGTTACACTGGCTGGCTAGCCAGAAAACACAGGCAACATGCCTGTCTTTGCCTCTGTAGTCTTGCAATTACACGTACATACCTCCATACCTAGAAATTTTACATGCGGGTTATAGGGGTCAAGCTCAGGACCTCACACATGCCCGAAGAGCACTTCACAGATTGAACCATTGCTCCAGTCTCATTATTGTTTGACTGCCACATTCTACATGGCTCCAGGGAATGGACATGACTGAGCAGCAAGGGATAAAGAAAAGACAAAAATGCAGACATAGGAAAGCTGTGATTAGGTGGATAGCACTCTCTGATGGAAATACCATAGCACTTGGAAGCTCACTGTGTTTATTATAGAGAATTGAATAGAGAGGCAGGATTATTGCATGCAGCTAAACATGGAGGCATGGGTTATAGTATGTAGCTAAACAAGGAAGCAGGGATTATAGTATACAGCTAAACCTGGAGGCATGGTATAGCATACAGTTAAACAACAAGTCAGCGGTTATAGTATACAGCTAAACAAGGAGATAAATTTAAGCTAATCGTAGTAAGAGGAGTCTCTAGAGGGGAGAAGTATTCATGCCACAGATATCCCAGGGGTGGGAGGAGAAAGCTATAATGGACATTTTCTACATATATTACCAACATTCACACTTGAACCAGGAGGGATGACTTTGTCATTTTCCTGTGGGCCTAAGGCTATAGTGTCTTTGACATGGTCATTCCCGTGTCAATAACACACACTCACTAAGTCTTTTACTCAGTTATGACCTTGTCCACTTCCCACAGTTTCCTTTGACAAATAGAATGGCAGTGGAATGTGATGGGAGCAAAGACCTTAAGTTGCAGATATGCTTCATGTGCTGATGCTATCCACTAGAATATGCTCTGAATAACTACTACCCTTCATCCTGAGCCTCTATACAAACTCTCATTGAACAGACTTGTCCCCAGATCCCAGCCCAAAAAGCAGCTAAACCCAAGCTGAGCTCACCACAGGTCAATAAAGTCTCAGCTAAACTCACACATCTGGAAATCAATTCGTATTGTTTGTTACTTATGGGGGGTGGCTTGTTATGTACCCAGATTCTAGTTGTAGCTAAAAATCACAGAGGAGTGAGTGAGTGAGTGAGTGAGCGAGCACTTTGGGAGACAGTCTCATCTATAGCCTACAGTAGCCTGGAACTCACAGTGTAGCCCAGGCTGCTCTCAAATTCACAGCCTTCTGTCTTAACTTTTTGAGATTACAGGTGTGTGTCCACCATGTCAGGCAACAATAATTAGTTGCAATTTGAAATAAGTTGGTCAGAGAAGGCTCATCGGGAAGATGGTATCTGAATAAAAGATATAAAGGAAGTAACATAATGCAAGAGGTAATATAGGTTACTGGTAAAGAGTTATTCCAGGCCAGGTAATGCAAGAGGTAATATGGGTAACTGGTAAAGAATTATTCTGAGCAGAGGGATCAGCATGTGCGGAAGCACTGAGGTGAGACTAGAAATGTTCAAGCAATGGAACTAGTGTGTCTAGAACAAAGCAAAAAGAGGACAGAAGTGATCATTAATAAAGTTGAAGAAGGAACTTGGGTTAGTGTCTTTAGAGACCATAATGACATTACTGGCATTAGAGGGTTTGAAAGAGACTGTGACAGGTAATTCAACTTGCATTTTAGAAAGCTCCCTCTGGCCTTCGTGTAGGTAGACAGTAAGCTTTAAAAAGTAGCATGAAAGGTATGTCGGAGGAGGTTTCTTTCAGCAGTGGCTTATCGTCTTGGATCATCTCCATCCACCATGGGATGGTCAGACTCTTCCTCATATCACCTAGTAACAGAGGAAGCTGAGGCCATTGAGACAAGGTGCAGCGGTGGTGCTCTATCTATCAGTAATAATGGAGATGAAGGTTTCCAGTCCCACATCTGCAATCTGTTGCTCAGCACAAAGAGTGCTACCACTCCATCCCACTATTGTCTGGGGTCACGGTGATTCAGGAGAAGGGGATCTTTTCAGAGCAGCTCAGGCAGACGCAAATACAGCCTGACAGCCCAGCCACTTTCTTGTGTGTGTATCCTTTCTTTGTCTCAGTTGGCAATACAGCTTTTATTCCCAAGCCTCAGATGAATAGTTTGCCTGTATGGGGAGAGGGTAGCTGCTCTTAATGTTTCATGGTAGTACCTAAAGGCCTGGGATTCCCACATTGTAAGTTTTCTTATTTTAAATTATTGTAGGCTCCACTTGAGAAGAATTGGCACAGCTCAGGCATTCAATAGTGACCTCCTTCCTCATGATACCATATCATCCTTAACCAACTGCTCCTCTACTTGGCCTTGAACTTCTGTGGAGTCATAAAAAAAAGAACAAATGTAGTCTCAAATTTTCTAAATTCCTTAAAAAAGATTACTGTTCTTTCTTCAAGTTTCATTTAACCATTTAAAAGTCAGATAAGGAGGGGTACGTAGGAACACACACACACACACACAGTGTGTGTGTGTGTGTGTGTGTGTGTGTGTGTGTGTATACATATATATTATATGTTAATATGCAGAGAGAGAATACTTCTCTGGGTATTTATTTATTGTCATCAAAGAATATCTAATAATTATTATTTCAATATTATTAGCCATTTAAGCTTGTGTTCCTTGCCTTTTTTCCCACTTGGCTCAAGTTCAAGGACTCAAAGAACATGTTTTAGAAGAGAAGATAATATTTTCAAAGTCAAAAGATGGCCTAAGATAAATGGGTCTATCTGTAAAAATATTAGAAAAGATTAGCAAATTGAACTAAATTGTCCTTAGTTCTCCCTTTACTCCTTAGAGTGGCCTGTAAGACAAAAAGGGAACATTATGACAAGGCATCAGAACAACAAAATACTTTGTTTCCTATTAACAAATTGCCAGGTTTAGAGAGATACTCTGTCCTGACCTTCTGTGGCCACCCATGTGAGTGTATTTGGCTGGCTTCAGTGCTGACCTCAGAGTCTTTAATGGAAGGTTACTATGACAACTGGCTCCACCCCAGCAGAGGGAGCCTGAGAAGGCTTTCAGCTAAAGAACTCCAGATGGGAGTATTCTTCTATGGTATGGGGGAATAAAATGGAAAAGGCAAAAATATAACGGGGAGGCTGAAGACAAAGAGCTTTGAGAAGACAAAAACAGTCTAGACTGTGATGACAAACAGGCCTGGCCTCCTGGGAAGTCATGAAGGAGGTCCTGTGTGTGGCCAAGTTGTCTAACCCATTTACCCAAAACACCGAAAGTCACTATAGAGGGCTTATTAGTCAAAACAGAAGGCAGAGATGAATCTAACTTCCTCAAGAATCTAAGCAGCACTCAGAAGTCATAAAGTCGTTTTGGGGCATCATGGAAGGTCACAACTAGAGAGGGGACTCTGGGGGAGTCAGCTGAGACACAGTGTTGGAGGCTGTCAAACCTAGCCTCCAGGACAGACCTTGAGAGGTGAAATTGAGTTCCTTGAGCAGTGCAGAACCAAATACAAATGACTAATAAGAGGCATTATAGAATTCTTCTCCAGAAATTGAGTCATGTAAAAGGCTACAGTAAAATCTCGAATGTCTTGGGTACAAAGTATGTGAAAGGTAGGTGAAACACGGAAGCAGAGCATTTGGATTCATTTCAAGGGTGGTATTTGAGGATAAACTGAAAGCATGAAGCCATTTGGCTGGACCTGGTGGCATTTGCCAGGCAAAGGCAGGAAGATTGCCACAGGTTCAAGGTCAGCCTGGGCTCTACATAGTAAGAATGTGTCTTTTTGTTTGCTGGGTTGTGATAAGTCTAAAGCCGGAGAGAAAAGAAGAAAGGAACTGCATAGCTCTCATTAGCTGGCGGATGAGTATGGCCTCACAGCTTAATTTCCAGGAGATGCCATGCATTTTGATGTATAATTTTTATTGCTTATTTGAGAATTTCATACAATGTATTTTGCTTATATTGACCCAACTTTCCCAAATCTGCCCCACCTCCCCACTCCCTCACAACTTCATGTACTCTTTTTAAAATACAAAATAATCACCAAGTCTGATTTGTGCTGCCAACAAACTCAGGTTTAAGGCCATCTATTGGAGCATAGTAGACCGACCAGGGGCCACACTGCTAAGGAAAACTAAACTCCTTTCCCGAAGAAGCTATCAACCATCAATAGCTCCTCAGTCAGGAGTGAGGGCTTTTAATCCCCTCCATGCTCTATGCTACAGTGTTGATTGGCTTGATCTTGTGCAGGTCTTGTGCAGGCAAACACGGCTATTGTGAGTTCATGATTTCAATTGTCTTGTTACAGCCAGAAAAAAAAAATGTTTGACTCCAGTCCTCTCTAACCTCTTGTTCTTAGAATATTTTTGCCCCCTCTTCTACAACATTCCCTGAGTCTTGTGGGGTGGTGATATAGGTGTATGTGTTTAACTTGTAATATCTGTATAATCCAAGAAATTAGAAAGGGACCATTGGTGGGAAGTGGGGAGAAAGATCTTAAGGGAGTGGGATAGTACAATACAAAATGGGACCAATGGAAGAGAGGTTTAGGTGAGGAAAAGCATGGGAGGATGGGGCAAAGGGGGTGTGAGTAAAAGAGATAAATGACATGAAAGATGTTTGAAAACGCCATATGGAGATAGATAGATAGATAGATAGATAGATAGATAGATAGATAGATTAATTGGAGTTACCCTACATGGGAGATGTTTCCTTCAAAAGCTGTAGGTTGCCAAATAAAAAGCCCAGTACCAGGTGTTGGATACCTCCTTTTGAGTTGCTGGTCAGAGGTAGCCCAGAAAAACCTTAAAACAATGCATGCTAGTACCATTGCTCTTGGTTACCCACCATAACTTGATGATAAGACCCTATTGATGAAGACAACACACACTTTGGTAACAGGACATAGACAAACCAAGTTGGCACTCACCGGGATGCTTCCTACTTGATGGTCAGCTATTATAGTGCCAGGCCCTACCATTTAAACTGCTGGGAGAGGCAACCATCAACAGCTATGAACACTGTGAACTACAATAATGACCAGCATGGCAAGGTATGTCCATCGGTACATTAGAGCCACAGATGTTTTGGGGGTAAACAACCATTTTCTGATAGGCTTTAAGGGCCACTCCACAAGAGGAAATGCATTCCTGCTACTGTAAATATGGCCTGACCAAGAACCGAGGTTGGGTAGCTCACAGGCCTCAGAGGTGAACCTACTACTACTATTCTGCTAAAAATGACAAAATATCAAATTGTTCCTCAAATTGGTATATTTGCATTAATAAATACAACTCTAAGACCTCATCAAAGGAATTTCTTTGTGCAATGAGC
Organism: Cricetulus griseus; assembly: GCF_003668045.3. Classification (NCBI taxonomy): domain Eukaryota; kingdom Metazoa; phylum Chordata; class Mammalia; order Rodentia; family Cricetidae; genus Cricetulus; species Cricetulus griseus. Next base: position 97,186,872 of record NC_048604.1, read on the forward strand.
AGTGATAAATGCAGAAACCAACAAGTGATCAAAGTGCAGAGAATAAGAATAAGTGTGCCACTGGAGTGCTCAGCCATGCAGCTCTTTAGTTAGCTGCTGCCCATTTTAATTGACCCTGAGATTTTCATGTTCTTTTTTCATTCTAATCACTTTGCAAGGCAATACTTGGTGAAAATTAAATAATCAATCCAAGGTTACCTATCTTGCAACAAAAGTAGGTCTCTGAGATAATGGGTTCCATGCTCTTCTCAAATCAAAAAAAGTTACAGGTTGATAACTAGATGGCACAAACAAATAATAGAAATAGTTAGCAAGTATATATGGCACAAAGATGCATGAGTGAGGACAATTAGTAAGCAAAACACAAGATGAAAATAACTGCTGGCAAGTAGGAAAGAGAGAGCAAACAAACAACACGAGGAAAAAAATTAATAACTTGACTATCTGGACAGGAAGTCAGTAAGAAGAGGAAATTGAGTGGCTCCCACTTCAAATGCTGTTAGATCATAAAGCTAATAGAACAGAATCAAAGATAAAATACAGAACTACATATAGGAAAGTCTACTTATTAAACCAAATGAGTTAGAGGAGAACCTCTTTTGTGAAAAACTTTAAAACATCACCAAAGGATTGCAGATAAAAGTGGGATAGTGCTGATTATCTTAGGCAAAGGGAGAATGAATGAACAAGCTATCAGAGGCTAATAGAATTTATTAGAAGCTGGAAAACAAGACTTGGACATCAGCAGGGCCCAGGTGCTTCTGAAGTAGCTGAAACCACAAGCCAAGCTTTACCACATATTTTCCCACATTTTTAGTATTAATACTATATGCTTGATTATGAACTTCCCCTGTCTTTGTATCTCTCCTTTAAGATTCAGCATCCTACCACAGGTGTCAGGCTGCAACAACTTTCAGATGCAAAGTCTAAATATAAATTCATATAGATGTGTGGATGCACGCATTGCTGGATTTTCTTGTCCCGACAGGTCCCGCCGCAGCTTCAGCCCCAAATAAGCACACAGACACTATGTTATAAAACTGTTGTCCAATGAGTAAGGCTTCTTATTGACCATCTCTGTCTTAATTGCTAACCCATAACTACTAATCTATGTATTTTTACATGGCCTTATCTTACCAGAGAACACCTGGTGCATCCTGTCTTCCCATCAGCTACATGGCATCCTTTCCTGGTGGACTCTCTCTGCCTACCTTTCCCAAAATTCTCCTCATTTCCTAGTCCTGCCTATCTTCATGCCTCATTGGCCAAATAGTATTTTATTCATCAACAAATAAGAGAAACATACATACAGAAGGACATCCTGTTACGATAAATCTTTCCACCAAATGCTGCCACCTGAACCCCACCGCCACGTGTGAGCTTTACGCCAGCTGCCCGCCGGAGTTAGGGCCCAAATGAATACACAGAAAGACTTGTATTAGGCTCAAAGCTGCTTGGCCAATGACTCATCTGCTAGCTCAGTCTTAATTATCATAAATCTATATATTTTATAAGACTTATCTTATAGAGGATGCCTTTTGTTGGCACCCTCTCTTGCCGGTGGCTCACATGGTGCCACCGGAGGAGAAAGGGGAAAAGAGGAACCCTTCCTGTTTCCTTTGCTTAAATATGAATCTCCTTGCTATGTCACTTCCTGTCTGGATCACCACTTCTCTACTACATTTCCCAGAATCCTCTTTGACCCCCAGTCCTGTCTAACTTGCTGTCTCATTAGCCAAACAGTATTTTATTTAACAATCAATAAGATAAACATACACAGAACTACTTCCCCCATCAACATCCCTCATCATGGGTGTCTGTATATATGTAAGACATGAAAGTGGAAAGAGGGCTGTGAGCTGAGAGGAAAAGGTCTAACGTGGGAAAAGGTGAACAAGAGATGATAATGGGATGCACATGATAGGAAAGCAGAATGGAATTCCATTTGGAAGAAAGAAGAAGACCATCATGGGGAAGGGCAGTTGGGGGAGCAAGCATGAACAAAACACAATGATATGTCATGTCAAAGATGGCATGATATTATTATTATCACCCATTATTATTAGCACCCATTATTTAGTGTGCTAAATAAATAATATAAAATAAAATAAATCTTGGCTGCACCTGGAAACAGATAGAGGTAGAGAACTTGACCCTTTTGGAAGACCATTACCAGACAACAGAGATAATTATTACCTTCCTATCAAGATTATTCTGGATATGTATTAGTGCAGTGTTACCTGAAATAACAAACAAGTCCAGGGTTTTATGATGTAGCACAGTAAAAGTGTACTCTTGAGTCACACAATTGTTCAGTCCAGGTCTTCCTCACCATAATTTACATCCCAAACTTCTCCCATGTTGTAGCTCTACCCTCTCTTTGGGCATCCAGATGGAAGGTGAATATTACTTTAGTTCCTTGACCCAGACATGACATTATAGCATGATTGCTTCCATGCCATGGACAGCACCAAACCATAGACCCTGTTATTTGTAAAGAGGGAAATGTAATTCCCAGAAGGCAGCCGCTTCCCTCGATACTCCTGTAACCTACAAGAAAGAACCTGAATATTCAGTGAACAATGAGTTGTCTCTGTCACGGGAGATTTCTTACAAACAGAAATGGGAGCAGGTCAGCTGTGTGCCAGCCAAGAGCTAACATATGCTCACTACAAAATTTATTCCCAGACACTTGTAATGAAGCCAGGGTTTTAAATGAAATGAGCTTAGCTATACCTCCTTTAATTCCATGTGCTGAAGGGTTCAGAGTCATCAACACCCAACTCTGGAGTTGAGAGCATGGGCTTCTCTTTCCCATAATCACATGAGGATAAAATATCAGTTAATTTGAGATCCCCGTTAGAGGAGAAGGGAAAATGAATGCTGACTGGTCACTCAGCAACATCTGCTGAAGATAGAGAAGATTTTAAGAAGGCCCCTTCTATTTTTAGGAAGTGCTTAGTTATTATTAAAAGTTTCTTTGGGCTGGAATGGAGCTAAACTAGTAGAGTACTTGCCCAAAATTCACAAAGCTATCTCCAGCACCACATAAGTTGCTGTGGTGGCACACACCTGCAACCCCAGCACTACAGAGGAGAAAGCAGGAGGATCAGAAGTTCAAAGTTGTCCTCAGCAACATAGTGATTTCAAGGCCATCTTGGGATAGACAAAAATGCTTTCCTTAATCCCAAGGCTAAATTTTATGCCTGGGTTTGCTCTCTTGAGTGCTGTAGCCTAAGTCTATACTTTATTCCTTGCAACATACTGTGATGGGTAGTGTTGTATAGATACTAGACAGTATCTAAAATCACCAAGAGATTATCCTGTGAACATAACTATGAGGAATTGTCTTGATTAATTGAGATTCAAAGACCTGTCCACTGTGGGTGGCACTGTTCCCTGGCTAGGATCCTGGACTATACAAATGGAGATTGAGAACTGAGCAGCAGCATGCATTCATAGTTCTCTACTTCTTGGTTGTGGATGTGATATAGTCACTGCTACAGTCTCCTGCTGCCTTGACTTCCCCACAGAGAACTGTGGGTCAAAATAAACCCTTTTGCCTTTGATTTGCATTTGTCAGGGTATTTTATCACAGAAGCAGGAAAAGAAATTAAAGCACATGTTTTCAAGACAGTTGTAATGTTTTTCTTTCAACCTCAAGTTTCCCCTCTGTAGGCTAAACTCCCTCGCTTATCGCTTCTCCCCGTGAATTGCTTCTTACTGCCTTATCACTCTTACCTTTCACATTTGTTCATGTTCCAGTTTGGCAATCCCTTTCTACAAGGTAATACCTAAAACAGAAAAATAGCACAATTTTCTTCCTGTGATCCCTCGATTGACATAGCCATGACCATATAGTTATCCAATGAAAGCTTCTTCGACAGATTAACCCTGGTATCTTACTACCTTTACACAGTGAAGGTTTACTTCTTGGTCACATTCAATCCTGATTGGTGAAGGGCTCTCCTCATTGATGTCAGTCAATGACATCGTCTTCTTGCATCATGTGGTTCTGCTGTCCTTAACACACAGCTCCAAAAGCCACTCTTTGTGCATGTTTGTGTCAGTCCAGAATATGAAGAAATACAGAAAACCATGAATGTATAGGTGGCACTTGTGGGCCAGACCTAGTAACAGAGCATTTCACTTCTGTTCATATTCTGTTGGCTAGAACTAAGTCATGTAGCTATTCTAAACTGTAAGGGAGGATGAAAAAGTAGTGTTTCCATTGCCGCCAGTTAGCTGTTGGACACCTGTGTCCCAGTGCTGCTATTTCTTGAGTCTGCCAGATTTCTACTAGATTTTAATCTTAATGGAGTGCTGCTAAAATGACCTTCCCTTCCCATAATTATGGAATAATGAATTATAGAATTCATCTTTTGAACCTCAGAGCAGGGTTCCTCTTTGATCTTGTACATTTGGGCCTCTCACTATCCCTGCTGAGTCTACCCTTTTCTTGTTTTTTAGGAAAATATCTTTGAGTGACATGTACCTGGAAAAGAATATTTTTAACTAAATGAAACCAATTTGTGTACAGCCAAGCAATGGTGGTGACCTATTACAAGGATACTGAAACCCAAGGGAATTAATAATTAATACTTCCAATAAATTTTATGTGTTCTCATGGTCATTTTCTATATATTTTCCCACTTTTTCTGAATTTGCAGGCAGACTTCCAGAAAGGAGTCCTTTCGTGTGTTGTTTTTGTGTTTTAGGTACCATGTGGAGAAAAGGGGGGCAATCCAATTGTATGTCTGGATCTGCACTACAACACTGGGAATTTTGAAAATGAACTTGTGTCTACATTTCTTTCATTGCATTTTGGGGCTTTGTGGGCCAGAGCATTTTCTCTGTGTATCTATTTCCAACCTATAATGCAAGACATGTAATTAGTGGTGCCTCCGCCTCTCCCTGGCAAGCTCAATCAGGCAAAGCCCATCCAAGTGTACTCCATAGACTCTCCTTCCATAGCAAACCAAGGCAGATGTTTCTTATACAAAAGCACCACTTTCAACCATTTCCTTTGCCAAACAACTGTCAATGGAGCATGAGTAAATAGTATCTGCTCAGGAGCATCTCTCATTAAATATTGGATATAGAGTTGTATGTGGCTAGAATTATGTTACAATAAAACTTCAAATATGCTTGTACCATATAAGCAAAATAAAACCTTGAAAGAGTCTTTCCAAAGTACCAGCATATTTAGAATGGTTATTATTAATAAATATAAAACAAAACAGTCAGCATATAATTCAGTCTCATGGTGTCACAACATTTTAAGGGCTGCAAAAAATGCCTGGGCTTATCATACATTCAAAGAGTCACTAAGCATCTACTATTTGCCAAGTACTGTAGTAATGGAGTCAAAGATGAATTCTTACCTTTATAAAGAAGCTCCTAAGTCAGGAGGAAAGACAAGCACATGGCCATTCTGATATAATAATATAATTATAGATCTATGTAAAATGCAGATGGAAAATAACAGATCTGGACAAGACCTTTCAGATCATCAAACACAGACCTTTTCCTCAACCTTTTTAGGACCAGCATGATCCTTTCCAGAAAATGTGAGATGGAGATGAGGAGATGGCTCAATGAGTAAAGTATTTGCTGTATAAGCCTTGGAACATTCGTTAAGACCTTCAGAACCCATGTAAAAGCCAAGTGTGGGGCTTGGTAGATGGCTCAATGAGGAAAACATTTGCTATGCAAGCCTGGGAACCTGAGTTCAGGTCTTCAACATCCACAAAACAAAACCAATAATAATAATAGTGGCATGTGCCTTTAATCCCAGTGCTGAATAACATAGACAGGCAGACCCTGGGGGCTCTCAGGAGAACCAATATAGCCAAAACAGTGAGCTTCAAATTCAGTGAATAAATAAGGTAAAGGACAACAGAGAAAAATACTCATGTTCAATCTCTGGCACCCAGGCATGCAGGCCCAGGAAGAGTATCCGCATGCATGTACATGTGCACACGCACCCACAGGCATCTCTAGGCCATCCCTCTGGAAACTCTAATACCATCCCCCACTCCTGGGAAATGTGATTCTTTTAGCAGCTAGAATAGCTTTCTGTGAATCTTGGCTAACTCCGAAGGTTTGTTCACACTTTATATTTTTGTGGTTTTGCTTCTTTTTATTTATTTTTGAGATTATAGTTTAATTGCACCATTTCTCCCTTTCCCTTTCTCCCTCCAAACATTCTCATATGGGCCTCCCCACTCACCTTCAAATTCACAGCCTCTTTTCTTAACTAATTGTTGCTGTATGCATATTTTGAGTCCATACAGTGTACTTTGTATGCATGTTTTCAGGGTTGACTCTTTGGCACCAAACAAGCAATAACCATGATTTCACTAGCACCTAGAAGCTAGTCAGGTTTCCAGAAGCAGGCATGGTATTCCTCTTGTTGAACAGAACTTACATGCTATTAGAGAGCTGTTGGTTACCATCAAGGAATACACACCACTAAGGCAACCTTAGGACTACCCTGCCATGTTGGTCATTGATGTGATTCATAGTCTCATAGCTGGGGTAGGACTGTTGGTTGCCTCCCTCCGTTGCATGCTTGAATTAGTCTCAGGCAGAAAGAATTCAAATCAGTTCCAGCTTAGGGGTCTCTGGACCCTGTTTCTGAAGTGCAGGCTGTCTTTAGCAATAGGGACTTACCTTCCACCTCTGGGGAGGTGACCAAGGGCAACAGTAATAGGCTGTATGCTTGGAGGGTCTCTTGTACAACCCCCGAACAACAACAAATCATATCTGGTATTAGGTTATTTTAGGTGGTCTTTGGCTCTTGAAGGGAACACCAACAACTCTTATGAAAAAGTTCTTTAAAATTATATATGTATATTTATACACTGAATTACATGCATTGCAATATTTTTATGTAAATAATTAGTAGTATGATTCCTTGTGGTTTTTTTTTTCAGACATCCTTATTGTAATTTTACTCACTTACCTCCTTCTCCTGTATTTACCTCCTTCTCCCTTCCCGAAGGAGCACATCCTTTCCCATTTCCCCTAACAGATGTCTGGTATACTGCTATTCCTCTTTCCCTCATCCCACTTTCTCCTGTATTTACCTCCTTCCCCTTCCCTAAGGAGTCCCCCTTTCCCATTTCCCTGAGAACTTTACTTGCATCCTGCTATTTCCCTGCAATTTCTCCCCAGTACCCTGGCAATGACCCCATTTTACTTTCCCAGTTTCTATATTACTACAGGCTATATACTCACATCTGAGGATTTGAAGCTTGGAGCCTCCAATAAGAGACCATGCACCATTTGTCTTTCTGGTCTGGGTTACCTCACTCAATATGATCATTCTTAGTTCCATCCATTTACCTGTAATGTTCATGATTTCATTTTTCTTTACAGCTGAATAGTATTCTATAGTGTAGCACCACATTTTCATTGCCTATTCATTAGTTGTAGGACATTTAGGTTGTTTCCAGTTCCTAGCTTTTGTGAACAGAGAAATAATGAACATGGTTGAGCAAGTATCTGTGGAGTAGAACGTCAAGTCCTTTGGGCATATGTCAAAGCATGGTATAGCTGGGTAGTATGGTAAATTTATTTTAATGCTCAGTGTTTTGTAAACATTGAAATACCATGTAAAAATCTGTATGGCATAGGCCCTGCTCTAAATGATATGACAGACTTTGAAGATCCCCCACGAAAGGCCTCACTCTCACTGGGGAGCAGAAAGGGCGTGGGATAGGGAGTGGAGGGGGCAGGGGAGGAGGGGAGGGAGAGGGAACTGGGATTGACATGTAAAACAAGCTTGTTTCTGATTAAAATAAAAAAATCTGTGCATAGAGGCTGGAGACATAGCTCAGCAGTTAAGAGCACAGATTGCCCTTCTAGAGGACCATTGCACTGTTCTCATAACCCACATCAAGAGGTTCACAACCACCTGTAACTCCATCTCTGAGGGACCTGGCCTCTGGGTACCTCCACACACATGCATGCACACATATACACATAAATAAGGACAAAATAAATATTTTATTAAAGTCCCTTCTAAATTCTCACCACTTAGTAGCAGCTCATCTAACACAAGCCCCTCATTTTGGAGATGAAGACATCAAGAACTAGAGAAGAGAACAGCAAAATTCAGGGACTTCCAGTGCCTCCAGTACTATTTAGAGTTGATAATGGTATGGGATGATAGAAACTATAACAGGGCTGATGCAAAGGGTAGCATGGCCCCTACTTCTTAAAATGTGGCCCATGGACCAGTAGCATTCACCTCATTTGAGCGCTCAGTCAAAATTCTCAATCTCAGTCACCACTAGAGACATATAATGAAGATCTGCATGTAAACCAGACCCACAGGGATATGTATATAGCCTGAAGTCTCGGAAGCACTGCTGTAGCATCCATTGTGGATGTCCCCGGCCCTTATTTCATCTTCCTACCTGAGCTCATCAGTAAGTGTGAAAGTTTCTCAAACATGCCAAAAATTTCTACCTGAGACATCTGCCTCTCATTTCTACATGTGTAATGGGGCGAATAAACCAGGCAAATGCTCAAGTAGCTAAGGATGGAAGCAGTGACTAAATATCCCCATCCCTCTCACCTTTTAACCATGAAGTTGATAAAGACATAACTGGTATTGTTTGCCCAATGGCACAAACATCTTAGCAAAAGAAATACTAAACAATCCTAGAAGTTTTTGGTTTTTTGTTTTGTTTTGTTTTGTTTTGGCCCAAAGCTGCCTGCCAGATCCCACTGGCTCTTACAAATTCTACTTTGTTTAGATGATTGTTTAGATTTTCCCTGGCACTTTGCCATTTCTCTGCCATCTAGTCATCTCCTATGACTTAGTATTCATCCCAGCATGAGAAAATGGCGCCCACTTACTTCTTGCAAACAGACAGACTCCAGCTTCTCCCACACAGGTCCTCGTGTTGCTTTGGGAATTCATCCAACAATCCCTACCTTTCAAAGCCTCAAATCAGACACCGATCTGACTGGAGCTGAAATTTCAGGGCACCACTTTCTTTATTTGGGTTAGTTTTTAATCATAGGCTTGCCCTTCTCATGTCACACTGACCAGAATCCCTCAGGATCTCTAACTTACTTATTTTTCCTTACTCTGGGAGACAAGCCTTCCACGAATGATGAATGTTGATACTCTGCCACCTAGTGGGAGAACTGGGACTGCAGGATGAAGTTTAAAGCCAAAAACAAAGGCTTGGTGAAGTAACCACCATATTCTCGTGTGAACACTCACTATCTGCAGACCATTCTATACACCGGAGTCCTTTTAACCAGCCTGCCAACTGTATGATGAAGGTATGATCTGAATTTCAGAGTCTTAAGAAAATTAAGCAACTAGGTAATAACGACACAGGGATGAGGCAATAGCCAATAAATGAGTGTGTGAATCAGTGTGTTACAGCTCTGGACAACCAAGGTTCAGTTGTGCTCCAAATCCTTTGGGATATTATGTCTGATAGACTTTGGATTCATTCTCTTGGTGAATGTAGAAGCTGCAGCCTTTATTCTACCCATTCCCATTCCTGAATGTCCGAGGTTTCCCCAGGGTGGTGCTAACTCACACAAGGATTTGTACCCAGTGGTGTTAAGCGGGATCCAATGGTGTGAGAAGGAAAGAAACAGAGATGTTCAGGTCCTGAGAAGGGAAACGTCAAATGCAGTGCCAGAATAAGTTTCTGGCCTTGCTATATTTAACTCCACCATCCATCCCCAAGCCATCCATCATGCTGCCTCAGTAGCTTAGCCATGTACAAAAGAGATCGCTTGCCTGAGAAGTTCATCCATGTAGAGAACACCCTAGATGATGGTTAGACTCTAGTTCTCATAGCAATCTGGTTCAAACTGAATTTGAATTCAGACTCATCTGGTTGCTGTAGGGTTTCCACCCATTAGCTGCCAAAGCTCAAGAAACTGGTGCAATATATCTTTTTGTGGACATGATGAGACGAAGTAAACAAAAAGCCATGGCCACCTACGGCAAATCAGATGCTTTTGGTAAGTTGTGGACAAGTGGTATAGTATTTCTATTGATCTTGGCTTTGTTTTGGTCCTTTAGCCTTCGTATTAGTGTCATGTTCAATATCACCAACATACAGAAAGTGTTATTAGAGGGACAGCATAGGCTTTTACCAGAGACCCCGATTTTGATTTGAGCTCTTCTACTTACTTGTTGAATGAACTTGAGAAGGTCACTTGACCTATGAATTTATAGTCTTTTGTCCATGCTCTAACAAAATACATGAAACTAAGTTGCTTTTAAGATGTGTTTATTTAGCTGGTAGTTTTGAAGGTTGAAGAAAATCTAACCACATGGCCCTAGTTCTTATGTCATGGTAGATGGTATCATGACTAGAGTGCATGTGAGATAAGATCACGTGACAAGACCAAAAGGCAAAGATTGGGCAAGAGCTAGTTAGTGTATTTTCATAGCTACCTCCTCCCATGAGAAGCAACTGGGGCACCACAAAAAATGATGTTCATCACAATGGCTAGAAATCCCAATGACCTAACCACATCTTATTACACCTCCCTTAAGGTTCCACCACCACCACTCAACACTGTCACAAGGAAGACCAAGCATCCACCACATCAACCATTGGAGGACACCCTCACCATAGCACAACCACAGCAATTTACCTACTCTGTTACTTTATCCATCAGTTGGACCTCTTCAATATGTAGTATATTAGGGACCTACCTAGTATACTAGGTGTTGGAATAAAATAATGTACATAAAACACACCAAGAGAAGAGGCTTTATGTTCAACTAGTTTCTTTAGGCGATGCAGAGAAGACTTGTGGGCAGCAGCAAAGGTCAGATGTTATTCAGCTGGCTACCATGGTGAGCAACTGATTTCACCCTGCAGGAAAATCCCTGGGAAACGGTGTCAAAAACCTTACAAGGACTTAGTCCAAACAAAAATTAAGAACTGAAACTTCCAATGTTTTTATTTGCTTTGGGGTTTTCTTGTTTTTGTTTTATTTTTGAGGCAGTCCTACTCTGTATCCCAGGCTGGCATCAAACACATGATCCTTCTGCCTGGGCCTCCTGAGAGCTGGGATTATAGGCATGAACTACCACGCCTAGCAAGAACGGAAGTATTTATGTACCAGATCTTAAGCATCCTTAATTGAGGGCTACCCCAGAAGAATCTTCATTCTTCTATCATTACACAGTCATGTAGGTGGAAGGAGTCATGAATAAGTCCACAGGCACACCAGTTAGCAACAATGCCAGGTGAACATACACCAGGTTATTGCAAAGGGGCCATGACATCAATCAGGGACCTACACTTCCTCTCAAAGTATCCATCCTGTGGCATGCGCTGAGCAGCTCAATAAATAAAACCCACTCCCTTGCCCTCCCCATATCATAGCTTCTGACATAGTCTGTCATTTTGCTTAGTACAATGTGTGAGGCACTCACCATTCTCCTGTGTAAACATGTTCTTATTCAGTTCTCCAGCCTTGGCTCTACTCTTCCCTACACCATATTCACCTTCACCCACAGCCTACACTGTCTTTTGCTCAGCTCCCTCCCCTTTGAGCCATTGTTCACTTTTCTGTTTGCAGTTGACCATCAACTTCACTGCCAGATGTTGAGAAGTCAGCCTTTGTGATACTTCAGAAGTCAACTCTCCCATGACTTATGTTTGCAAAAGCTTTACTTCTCTTTTGATTCACCAAAGGTCAAGGTAACGGTTCAAAATGAGTATAAGGTTGAAGAACACTTTAACAGACACTGTGGATTGCCCAGCCAATGGCCATTACCCCTCCTTTTTGCTACATACACACTGAAGTTTTTTCCACATTGAATTTTTTAACCCCTAAAGGAAAAGACAGGTCCTTCTAAGAAGACTAAATCTCTCCCCAGAATGAAGAGAAGTGTGCTTTATGTATAAACTGGATGAGGATGCTAGCCTTTTCCTTGCAAAGGTCTAGTTTAGATGTTAGGCAACTCTGGCCAATGGAATTTAGGAAAAGACTGTCCAGTGGAGGTCACTGGGAAGAGCTCCTGAAAAAAAGTGTTTTTACTTTCAGCCTCTAGATATTGCCTTTTACACATAACACTCCATATCATCATAATCATATCAGAACCATGGAGGAAAAACAGGAGAAAATTAAAACTGTAGGGTTACACCCACTGTATTGTTGAACTACTCCATCCAGCCTAATTGTTTAATATCATTTTCTTATGTGCATATTTTTATGATTGATTACTAGTGTGTGCATTTATGGAGTGTCTGGCTGTGTGCACACCATGGCATATCTGTAGAGAGCAGAGCATAACCCCTGGGTGCCAATTCTTTCCTTCCACTCTGTGGGCTCCAAGGATTCATCTCAGATCATCAGGCCTGTGTGATAACTCCCTCAGGAGCCTTCTTATTTTGTATTTGTTTTTCCTTATTTTTAAAATTTTAAACTTGAATTTTGTTATTTTTAATGATGTGCATGTGTGTATTTAGGTACACGCGTGCAGGTGTCCACAGAGACACCTGTTCGATTCCCTGGAGCTGAAAGTACAGGGGGTTGCTGGGGCCCTCTGCAAAAGTAATATACACTGTTAACCACTGAGAAATCTCTCTAGCCCCTTCTTTTATATTTATTTCTTAGACATAGCCTTGCTGTATAGCACAAGCTAGTCTTGAACTTGTGATCCTCCTGCTCAGCTTCCTAAGCATAGGAATTACACTCATGTACCACCATGCCCAACTTAAAGCCCTTTTTACCTGGATATTCTGTTATTCACAGCTGAAAGCATCCTTAAATGATATAACAAAGCCTGTAGACTTTGGAGCTTAGTATGTTTAAATATCTAAGATTTCTTTGGCTGTACTGGTAGTCTACACATAAGTGTTCTTAATCACTCATATATTTTCACTGGCTTTGGCCACATTCTCCAGTGTTCACATCATGGTGTGTATGATTCTGTCTGAAACAGCCTAAAGAGATACAGAGGCACACCTAAATGAGCTCATCTGGTCTCTGATTAATGAAATACAGGAAATCTAGGTGGAAACTGAAATGTTCCTGTGTTGAAGAGAAAGCTAACCAAACAAAATGGTTTGGGGTGTGTTCTGGATAAGGCTGAAGAAGTGGTAGTTTATCTGTCACTGCAAACATGATTCCCTTTAAATGAGCAAGCCTATGGCAAACACATTTGGGTTCAAATGAATTCTTTTATAAAAGCTTACATTCTAACTCTGATGAAATGAGTCATTAGATTAGAGTTTGTCTTTAAGTAATCTGTGAGTCTCATGTAGTTTTAAGCAACATATTGCCTCTAAGTACAAATGGAAATTTTTCTGGCACAAAGTCACTCAACTTATATTAGATTCTGAAAGGAATCTGGGACTACCCTTCTATCTCCAAAACTGAAATTAAGAGTCACCGCTCTGGCTAATGAGATGAATGAATAGGTAGAGGCACCTGCTGCCAAGTCTGATGACCTGAGTTTGATCCCAAGGACCCATATGGTGAAAAGAGAGAACCAACTTCCACCAGTTGTCCTCTGACCTCCACACACAAGCCATGGCACACTCCACACACACACACACACACACACACACACACACACACACACACACACACACACACACACACAAAGCAAATAAAATGTAAAATGAAAACAAAGAGACACTATTAGTATAGTTGGTTTTAGAGGCTGAATTTTCTTTCTTTTTTGTTGGCTAAAATTTGTTTTTATATATTTTTGTTACAAATTGCTATTTTTTAAAAACAACCATATTTTCCATACCAATCCAAGTTTCCTCTCTCTCCCATCCTCCCACTCCCCCCACCATCTCCTCATCCCACCCCCCCATCCACTCCTCAGAGAGGGTGAGGCCTCCCATGGGAAATCATCACATTATTTGGGGCAGGACTAATGTCCTCCCCCGTGTGGCTGAGAAAGTATCCCTCCATAGGGAATGGGCTCCAAAATGTCAGTTCATGCACTAGGAATAATACTGGTTCCACTGCCAGTGGCCCCATAGACTGCCCAAGCTCCCCAACTGACACCCACGTTTAGGGGATCTAGTTGGTCTCATGCAGGTTCCCCAGCTGTCAGTCTAGATTCAGTGAGCTCGGGTTTCCCTAACATGGTTTGACCCATTTGTTCTTATTATCACTCCTCCCTCTCTACAACTGGACTCCAGGAGTTTGGCCCAGTTCTTAGCTGTGGATCTCTGCTTCTGCTTCCATTAGCTACTGGATGAAGGCTCTATGATGACTTTTAAGGCAATCATCAATCTCATTATAGGGGAAGGACATTTAAGGTACCCTTTTTACTATTACTTAGATTCTTAGTTGGGGTCATCCTTGTGAATACCTGGGAATTTCCCTAGTGCCAGTTTTCTCATTAACCCCATACCAGAGAGGATGTGGAGTAAGGGGAACACTCCTCCATTGCTGGTGGGAGTGCAAACTTATGCAGCCACTTTGGAAATCAGTATGGTGGTTTCTCAGAAAATTGGAAGTTGATCTACCTCAAGACCCAGCTATACCACTCTTGGAAAAATACCCAAAGGATGCACACTCATACCTCAAGGACGTTTGTTCAACTATGTTCATAGCAGCATTATTTGTAATAGCCAGAACCTGGATGCTCCTCAACTGAAGAATGGATTTTAAAAAATGTGGTACATTTACACAATGGAGTACTACTCAGCAGGAAAAAAAACAATGGAATCTTGAAATTCACAGGCAAATGGATGAGTGAGGTAACCCAGTCACAAAAAGACAAACACAGTATGTACTCACTCATAAGCAGATATTAGACATACAGTAAAGGATAACCAGCCTACAGTCCACAACCCCAGAGAAGCCAGAAAACAAGGAGACCCTTAAGAGAGACATACATTGACTCCCCGACCCAAGAAGGAGAAATAGACAAGATCTCTAGAGTAAATAGGGAGCTTGGGGGAGGGGAGGGAAATGGGAGAGAGAGGAGGGGAGAAGGGGAGAACATGAGGGATTGGGATGGTCAAGTTGGGTGAAGGACACAGCGGGAGAACAAGGAAAGAAATACCTTGATAGAGGCTGAATTTTCATAAAGCAACCTGAAAAAAGGCTAGTGTATCTTTTTTAAAGCTTCTTAAAAATAATCATATAAAGTAATTGGTTTCATTATGGCATTTTCACGAAAAGTTTGTTCTTGTTCATCTTCCTCCTCTCTCCTACCTTCCCAGGTGGTTCCTTTCCTTCTTTCCCAATAGTACCTTTGTCCTTTCATGTCCTATGTATTCTGCTATCCCCTTCTCCCACCTTCAAAATTTTTTTCCTTCTCAAAGGCCCCTTTCTATTTTCATGACCTGGCATGCATATATGGACAGATATATCAAAATTAAAATCTAGAGGAACTAATGTTCATATGTAGTTTGTGGATTCTGAAATGTCACACAAGATATGACTTTGGCTCTATAGAGAAAAACAGGGGATGTTGGAGGTAGTTTCTGGTGCCCTATGTTTAATGACCTTCAGGTGTTTTTTTTTGTTTGTTTGTTTTGTTGACACTTCTCTTTACACATCCCTGCATTGTCTCCTCCTCTATTGGCCCTGAGTATGCTCATACAGTTTTCTCTAACCAAAGGAACAAATAATACTTGTAACAAGAAAGAGACATGGCTTTCCTTTAATTACTGCTCCTAAAATGCTTGCCACCATCTCCGCATGAAGATGCCTGGGCTAGCCTGGTGAATGATAAGAAACATATCATCCAATTGTCTACAGTATTCCAGACTATGGTCAATCAATCTGTGGCAGCAGGCTATGGGCTCATGAATGGGTCCAGCCGAAATGATGACAGAACCACCCAGCTGAGCCAACCCAAACTGCCAACTCTGGAAGCAAGGAAATAGCCTGTTTTAAGCTACTGGGTTTTGGAATGTGCTGTTGTGCAAGAACGTTAACTGAGGGAAGAGAATGGATGTTCTTCTCAAGAATCAGTGGCAACTACAACTAAATATAATGAGGACAGAGAAGCAGCTATGATACTGGAGCCTAGCCATACAGCTGTGGGCCATAGGGAGACTCAGTAGGACCCTGTGATGGTGCTCAGCAAACCAGGATGAGAGGATGGGAGACCAGTGAATGGAATGGAAAAAAAGGATACATACACCAATTCTGCCCTGGCCCTGCCCTAGTTGGCCCCCAAAGACAAAATCCACAAGATTCCTCCTTATAGCCATTACCCCTCCCTTTAAGGGAGCGAGGGCCTGAGAAATAGAAGCTAAAGAAAGTTTAAAGAGTTAGTCAGACCCTTACTTTTTCCCATGCCTAGTGTAATTTGATAAAAATCACAGTTTTAAGAATTTAAGAGAACACTAAGAATTGAGCCTCAAAGGAACAAGGGAATCAAGGAAGGAAGAAAGAAAAAAGTGAGGTGATACATATCACCCAGTCTCAGATCACAAACAAAAAGAAAACATATCATTTTTCATTTCCAGATGCCCACATTCACATTGGTCCATTTACCCTTTCTTAATACCCTGGACACTGATGTCCCCCTTTAGCTGTATGTATACAATGTAGGGACAAGCTGAGAACCTGTAATATGTGTGTCACTCTAAGATTATATGACTTAGGCCATTACTTGTCCAAGTAAGAGAAGAAGAGTTGATGTTTATAATATTAGACAATATTTGGAGACCCCTTTTGGGATCCTATCATACACTATTCTAAGCATTTCTCATGACTAATTTTGTACTCATAACAGTCCAGCATGATTACTATAATCATCCTCAAGCTATGGAGATGAAAAAAAAGGGGGCTACCAAGTGGTCTAGGAATGGGCTCATACTATCAGGACAAGCCTTAAATGAGGACTGACCTCAGTTTTTAAAAATAGGAAACTCTACAAAGGAGATTTAAAGGAAGCTCTGGAATTTTATGTAGTCCTATGACAAGGTCTGTCTGATTATGTGTTTTGGGGGGTCAAGCTTACCTCTAGTGGACTGGATCTAAAGAACAGCCTAGTACACTGAACTTCGTATGGGACAAACCAAGCATGCCTTCTTTTAATTTTGTTGTTGGGACTTAGAAGTTGGGAAAAAACTTTTCTAAAAACTGGTCGAGAAAGAATCAAGGGATCCTTGGAGAAAAAGGAGGGTGCAGAGAAAAGACTTCGAACAGAGGCAGGGTGGGGTTCCAAAAGCAGCATTTTGCATTATTGAGTGCATGACTTGTAAACCTACTTTGAGTCCATTGGCAGTCCTGGGTGTACACCAGAAGGTACCGAACCTGAGCCTGAGAGTTGATTCTCAATTTTCTGGAAGTTTCTCAGTATTGGTAGATGTTAGGTAATAACACTGGAAGGATAACAAGTGGAGGATCTCAGAAGGTCATCTAACTCAGGGGTCAGGTCAGTTTTGAAGTTCCTCTAAAAACAAAGCCCTCTTCACCTGCCAATGTTCACTAGCTTTACACTTTTCTGATTTCCTTCTGTGCTCCTTACATACTTAAGAGGCTTCAAGGCAAGACATATCAGTAAGGTGAGCATGAGGATTCAATAAAAATAAAATATGAACAAAGGAAAGGCTTTAGTATAGACTTCAATGCCTAGTTTTGTGATATGAATATACCTGGGAGAGGGAAAGCAGCTCTGGCAATCTGGGGAGACTGCTGCGGGGGGAGTCTCTGGCTCTTGTTCCCTCAGAGGGTTTCAGTGTCACATCATCTGTTCCCACTCTACACATATCAGAAGAAAAGGAATATGAAGTCCTTGATTTCTCTGCACTTTGAAGTGTTTCTGGGGAATGTGAACTCTCTCTCTCTCTCTCTCTCTCTCTCTCTCTCTCTCTCTCTCTCTCTCTCTCAAGAACTCTAAGGTGTGTATTTAAATATCTGAGATAGAATTTAAAGGTAAGGAAAGAACACAAGATTTCCAAAGGGAGAATTCCTGTAGATGTAACCATGGAAACCATTCCAAGGTCTTTTGGGTAGTGTCACATTGAGCTGAGAGACAGTGAACCCCATTACTGGGAAATGAAACCCAAAAGCCGAGAAGTTGAGCAAATGATTGTAATGAATTGAAAATACACGAAGCAATTTTTAATAACCAGGTGAATATGACTCAGTGAGCAGTGAAAATCAAGGCAGCCAAATTCTTTGACATTTATAAATGAAAGATGCAAACACAGGCATGCCTCCTGTATCCTCTCTTCATGTGAACTGCATTCCAATCACATGTATAACTATAGGCTCTCCAAGCAGACTAGCACCAGATTTCAAGACTGTATCCACTCTCCTGCATTTATTCATCAGTTCACTCTTTCATTCAACAGCTGTTCTTGGGTATCTGATGCCCCATTTATTCACTTATTCATTCAATATTTATGGAGTACTTACCATGTGCCAGATAGTCTCCAAGGTACTAGAGAGATTACAGTAAGAAAGATGCTATACTACTTGCCATTCACAACTTGCTGTCTAGTTTCCGAGGTACTAAGCAATATGGACGGTTCGAAAAAGCAAAAACAATAACAACAACAACAAAAAAGAAGTCTGAGTCTCCTAATTTCAAGGAACCACAGCTTCCATAAAGAGGATAAAATATATGCATAAGTAAGAATTGATTACTCATATAAGACCCGTGTCAGAATTCCAAGCAAGATAATATGAACAACATCACAAAACAACATAAGATGTTCCCATTTTATCTCTGTTCAAGATCACTCCCAACATTGTCTCTAGCCCTTTACCTCATTGCTAAGTTCCTTTGTAAAGATAATGATTAAAAGAAAAGAGTACCTTGGAATAAATTTACCCAGTGCCTGTCTCCACTTAACTCATCCCTTAACCCATCCCTCCAAGGACAAATTGGATTTTAGGTTCATTTCAAACTGTACTCAAAGGAGTGGGAGGTGAGAAGAAAAATATTTTGAGCTCTAATTATTCAGAGGTCACCATGAAGGACATCTAAAAAGTGATCTGCTTTGAAATGTGTCTCAGAGAAACTCCCACTGTGTAAAGGCATCTCTACTCTCCCCTTCAGGGCTGAACCAGTACTAAACAGCTCTACAGCACCTGGCCTAACCTTAAAGTCCTGCCTTCTAGAAGATCATGAAAATATGTGGATAAAAAAGGATAACAAATGTGAATTATCAAACTTGTTCATAGGTCTTGCATTGATAACCTCGAGAAAAGGCAGGGCAGAATCATGCCCAGGTCAGAAAGAATAATGAAACTCATCACTTTGTATGCTAACTTTAAAAAATAATTAAAAAGTGCTTTAAAAAGAGACGAGCTAGTAGAAAAGCCGTATGAAAAGTGAATGGCAGATTATTGGTAGCAGGTAGATATGTCTATAGAGTGCATTTCTTTTCTATATTGTCTGTAGCTTAATTTGCCACTGCTACATACAAACAAACAAACAAACAAAAAACCCTCATGATTTAATGAACAGAACATGACACCAACAATATCTAAACTTGAAGAAAGCATAGTGGATAACCTTGAGAAGAATGTTTAGAAGTGAGCAACAAGCTCTGGAAGTCCAAGGCAAGACCTGTCGACAAAGCTGTGGCAGTCTTGAGGAAGAGAGAATTCAGACTCTAGTCCATTCCAATTTTCTTAAATTTCTCAGTGAATCAAAATCATTTTCACTTCATTGAGTTCTGATGGTAATTGGGTGATGAGCTACTCATTTGACAGAATTTTCTAATTAGTAAGGAAAGAAAAGGAGTCTTCAACATTGCTTTTCTTGTTTGCATTCCTCCGAGTCACAGATTATATAGTGTAATTAACTACCTTCACCATCATTTTCAGGGTTCTTTGTTGTTGTTGTTGTTGTTGTTATTGAAAGGCAGAGAACATAATCTCCATTTCTGGCTCAGGCTCGCAGCCTTCTACCCAGTTTATTTCTTACCACTGTGAAGCTCAATGTCTTAAAACAATAATCACTTACTAGTCTTTGATTGTATGAGTTAGCAGAATGGGCTGGGAAGAGCTGGGTGGCTCTTCTGGTGGGCTTGCCTAGAATAACATGTATAAGTACAGCCCTGATAGAAAAGTTTAGTTAGTCTGAGTTGCCATTCCTGCATGCTTGGTGGTTGGTGCTGGCTATCACATGATGGTGGACAGTGTTTAAAGAAATGCTAGTAATTGGGTAACGTGTCACCTTAGGTAGGTTCATGGTTATTAATGTGTAAGGCTTTTCAAGGTTACCAAAACATCAAGGAGGAGTTACAGTACAAAAGTTATTCTCAAATTTCCACTCCCATGTTTTTATTTGAACTCCATTGGTTAAAAGCAAGTCATTTAGTCAAGCCCAGTTGCAAAGAAGTCATGAAATAGATCCCCCATCTTGATGAGAAATGTTGCTAAGTGACATTGCAAAGGGCTATGCATAGAAGAAAGGCATTTGTAAGCAAGGACCCATGGAAAGATTCTGATAGGCAGACCCCATATCTCATGATTATCTTCCAATAAAATGAAACTGTTTAGAGGAAACAAAGAAGGTGTGATGTGCTTCAAGTTACTGAAGGATACTTTTCAGTTACATTTCCATATTACTACATAAAGAAAAACATATGTGTATGTGCCTTAAATATATGTATATGCATTTCCAAATTATGTGAACATATATACAATGTTCTTTTAGTAAGTAGGCATGCTAGTACTGAGTCTGGGCTCTGTTTTCCAAAACAATGTAGATTATGTCTGGACAAATAAATAGACTCAATTTTGACTTACTCATGTAATAGAATGTTTTCATACCATTTGTAATCTGGCCCTTGTAAACCCCTGTAACACACATATACTATTATTTTCAAGCTAAGTGGGTATTTAGAACTATGTCTATTGACCTACTCCATAAATCATTTTATGTAAGAAGTATATACTAGAAATTGTAAAGTTAGTTGGTGACAGCGTGTAAAACAGTGTGTAATTTTTCTAGGTAGGAATATTGTAGTGGCACATACTTTTGAATATATTTAACCTAAATGGACATAAAAGATAATAGTTGAATCCTTATCCATCAGGGAACCACAAAACAACTCTGAGATACCATCTTACTCCTGTCAGAATGGCTAAAATCAAAAACACCAATGACAGTTTATGCTGGAGAGGATGTAGAGAAAGGGGAACACTCCTCCACTGCTAGTGAGAGTGCCAACTCATACAGCCACTTTGGAAATCAGTATGGCAATTCCTCAGGAAAATGGGAATCAGTCTATCACAAGATCCAGAAATTCCACTCTTAGGAATATACCCAAAAGAAGCACATTCATACAACAAGGACAACTGTTCAACGATGTTCATAGCAGCATTATTTGTAATAGCCAGAACCTGGAAGCATCCTAGATGCCCCTCAACTGAAGAATGGATAGAGAAAATGTGGTACATCTACACAATGGAGTACTACTCAGCAGAAAAAAAATGGAATTTTGAAATTCGAAGGCAAATGGATGGATCTAGAAGAAACCATTCTGAGCGAGGTAACCCACTCACAAAAAGAAAAAAAAACGTGGTATGTACTCACTCATATACGGATTCCAGACATAGAGCAAAGGATTACCAGCCTACAACCCACACCACCAGAGAAGCTAAGAAACAGCAAGGACCCTAAGAGAGACATGCATGGTCCCCCAGAGAAGGGCAAAAGGACAAGATCTCCTGAGAAAATTGGGAGTATGGGGGAGGGGAGAGGGAGCTAGGAGAATGAGACGGGGAGTAGAGGAGGGGTGAGGAGGACATGATGGGGCAGGGAGGTTGAGTTGGGGGAAGAATAAAAGAAACAAGATAATAGATACTATAATAGAGAGAGACATTTTTGGTTTATAGAGAAATCAGGCACTAGGGAAATGTCTGGAGATCTACAAAGATGACACCAACTAACGATCTAAGCAACAGAGGAGAGGCTACCTTAAAAGGCCCTCTCCTGATAATGAGATTGATGATGGACTTATATGCCATCCTATAGCCTTCATCCAGCAGCAGGTGGACGTAGAAGCAGATACCCACAGCTAAACACTGAACTGAACTGGAATCCAGTTGCAGAGAAGGATGAGTGAAGAGCAAAGGGGTCAAGACCAGGCTGGTGAAACCCACAGAAACAGCTGACCTGAACAATGGGGAGCTCTTGGTCCCCAGACTGATAGTTGGGAAACCAGCATGAGACTGATCCAGACCCCATGAACTTGGGTTTCAGTGAGGAGACCTCAGAAATCTATGGGGCCCTTTGTAGTAGATCAGTAATTATCCCTAGCATAGGAATGGACTTTGGGAGCCCATACCACATAGGGATACTCCCTGAGCCTAGACACATGGGTGTGGGCCTAGGTCCTATCCCAAAGGATATGGCAGACTCTGAAGACCCCCTATGGAAGGCCTCACACACCCTGGGGAACAGAAAGGGTATAGGATAGGTGGGGTGTTAGTTTGGGGGGGCAGGGAGGAAGAGAGGGAATTGACATGTAAAACAATCTTGTTTGTAATTCAAATAAAAAATTCAAAAAAAGATAGTAGTTGAATTATATTTTACCTGTTTGAACAGCTTATAATGGAAGACATATATAGTGATGACAAAGATACTATACTACTCACAGTTTGGCCAGAAACTTAGAAATTGCTCTAGGTAGATGAAGAAAAATATTTCAATTCAGAGAATGAAATGCTTCCAATGCCATTAGATGCCTAGAAAATAGAGGTCAAGGGAAGCTGTGCCTAACTTTCCATTAATGGTCCACAGCACTTAACTAGGTGACATGCTAAGTTAAGTAGAAGAGGTGAAAATTTTCACATCTACTGTCTGACAAGGCCCACTCTCCCCTCATTGCTGTTATAATGGTTTCAGCTTCTTTTCTGCCCTCCAAATCTTAAGAGGGAACTGCTCACTGGTATACTATATCCGGGAAGCTGACTGGCAAGGGCTTCTGGGAAATATGGCTTTTTGGTTTCTAGTTCCCCAGATAAAAGGACAGCATACAAACAAATGGTGTTGAACACTTGTTTCCAAAATAAAACTGCTCAGCTCAAATTCCCCCACTCCCAAGTTTTCTTAATGTTATACTATCCACTATTCTTTAGACTGACCCAGTATTGCACAAATAAATCTTCAATGAAATACAAAAATCAATAGATTTTTGCTTTTCTCCTAACGTAAATTTATTGTTTTATCCATATAACTACCAAGTCTATAAATTAACACCTTTCATGGTAATTATACATTTCCTTATATTGATATATTTTAGTATATCAGTTCCCATGCAAGTTGGTTTCCAATATTTTGTCTTCTGTTACAAAAATAGTTTGTATAAATAGCTACTTTTCTCTTTTTAAGTGAATTTCCTAAGTGTTATTTCCCAAATGAATTAATGGGTCAAAATGCATAATTAGTTCCTTAAAAATTACTGTATCATTAAAGCTAAGGCAGAATAGTAAAATGTTCTAATAAACATTATGCAGTGTAATCTTACACCATATGGCATTAATCAATCTGTCACTAGCTTACACTTTCCTCTAGATATATAAGGGATTAAGATCTACAGTTTCACGCTAAGACATCTGGCTGCCAAACAACTTAAGTCTCAAAGCAATATACAATGGGCTATTTATTTATTTATTTATTTATTTATTTATTTATTTATCTATTGCTTTCTCATGCTTCTCTCATAAATCTTATAATCCCACTCACTGAATTTTTGGCTAATCCCTCCCCCTAAAAGTCCTCCAATGTAACCCTATGTAGAACTCCCTATCACAGAAAAGGAAAGGCCATTGGACAGCACAGGCCACAAAACAGGAGCTTTCAAGAGGCTTTGTGAGTTGGCCTACACTGCTATTCTGCTGTTTTCTTGAAAGAGGCCCAAACCTCTCTGTACCAAGACTTCTGGGAAGAATAATCACATAGCAGTTTCTACATAAAGCTTTCCCCTTGAACTTTGAACATCTTCAACCATTACCTACTCTTAGTCCCCTCAGAAGATCAAGGCTTTGGCTGTGATTTCCAGTTATGATAAAAAGCTGCCTCCTCTAAGAGACCATTGTAATTGTTTTCAAGTACCCTTTATGGGCCTAAGGATGTGTCTCAGTTGGAAGAGTATTTACCTAATATGCATGAAACCCCAGGCTTGATTTCCAGTACTGCATTAAACCAGGCATGGTGGTGGACCGCTATAAAGACAGCACTCAGGAGGTAGAAGCAGGCCATCATGAGCTACACAAGAAGTTTTAGATCAGCTTGAGAAATGTGAGGCCCTATAAATAAAAGGAAATAAAAATTTAAATGAAGTATCTCACTACAGGTTGTCATGATATTTCTACCAGTTCTCACACAACATTAACATGTGTCCAATTTTGAAGTGATCTAAGCTCAATGAAGAAATGTTGACGAGTATAGAAAAGATTAAAGAGATAAAATCATTCTTAATCCCACAACACACCAAGATAATCATTGGTAACATTTTCTTGTGTTATCCCCTTGGACTTTTCAATGATGTTATAATCATAGTGCAAACCATGGATACAATTGTACAATTGTACTACTCATTTATCATGAGCATATTTTCATGTCATTAACTTTTTGATGTCTCATTTCAATAGGAATATAAATCCCATTGTGCAGATGCACTACAATTAACTAATTCTCAGTTGTTTGATATTTGAGTTCTTTCTAGTTTATACTATTTCACATAATACTATAATAAACATCCTTAATAAATCTGTGTCTACATGTCTGATCATTTTCTTTTCTCTATTTTTATTTAAATTAGAAACAAGCCGGTTTTACATGTCAATCACAGTTGCCTCTCCCTTCCTTCCTCCCTTGCCCTCACTAGCCCCGATCCCCTCCCCTTTCTGCTCCCCAGGGTGGGTGAGGCCTTCCATGGGAGATCTACAAAATGTGTCATATCATTTGGAACAGGGCCTAAGCCCTTCCCTATGTGTCTAGGCTGAGAGAGTATCCCGCTATGTGGAATGGGCTCCCAAAGTCCATTCATACACTAGGGATAAATACTGATCCACTACCAGAGGCCCCATTGATTGCCCAGGC
Source organism: Cricetulus griseus (assembly GCF_003668045.3). Taxonomy (NCBI): domain Eukaryota; kingdom Metazoa; phylum Chordata; class Mammalia; order Rodentia; family Cricetidae; genus Cricetulus; species Cricetulus griseus. The sequence goes on from NC_048604.1 coordinate 97,211,878, forward strand.
CTCCTCACTGACACCCACGTTCAGGGGGGTCTGGATAAGTCCTATGTTGGTTTCCCAGCTATCTGTCTGGGGTCCATGAGCTTCCCCTTGTTCAGGTCAGTTGTTTCTATGGGTTTCTCCAGCCTGGTCTTGACCCCTTTGCTCATCACTCCTCCCTCTCTGCAACTGGATTCCAGGAGTTCAGCTCAGTATTTAGCTGTGGGCGTGTGCTTCTGCTTCCATCAGCTACTGGATGAAGGCTCTAGGATGGCATATAAGGTAATCATCAATCTCATTATAGGGGAAGGTCATTTAAGGTAGCCTCTCCACTATTGCTTAGATTCTTAGTTGGTGTCATCCTTGAACCTTGAACATTTCCCTAGTGCCAGATTTCTCTTTAAACCTATAATGGCTCCCTCTATTATGGTATCTCTTATCTTTCTCTCCTATATTCATCCCCAGACTCAACCTTCCTGCTTCCTCATGTCCTCCTCTCCCCTCCTCATCTACCCTTCTCTTTCTCCTAGCCCCCTCTCCCCTTCCACATGCTCCCAATTTGCTCAGGAGATCTTGTCCCTTTCCCCTTCTCTGGGGGACCATGTATGTCTCTCTTAGGGTTCTCCTTGTTTCTTAGCTTCTCTGGTGGTGCGGATTGTAGGCTCTATGTCTAAAATCCATATATGAGTGAGTACATACCATGTTTGTTTTGTGACTGGGTTACCTCACTCAGGATCATTATTTTCTAATAGATTTCCAAAAAGATACATTTCCTGAAGTGGGAGTACTGTAGTGAATTAAAAAATTTCCTTTCCTCTAAGGATCAAAAAAACTTAAGGATGCTCTCCTAGGAATAAAGAAATCAAATATATAAACACGGTTTTACATATACTCCAAGGGAAATTCACCTGAAATCAATGTGTGGATTGTTTAGAGACTAGAGGATCCTTAGAATAGGTATCTTAAGTTTCTAGCTTAAAGGAGATGGACATTTTAAAGACGGTAATGCATATTTTCCTGAAATAGCCATCTATCCCGTTTTTATGGTACAAACAGCATTTTAACTGATATGTACATCTTATTACATGTTAGACTGTTTGTTCCTTGAGGGAAATGTCCTTTCTTATTTGACTAATATTTTTTTCACAAAACTAAGCAAAGTACTTAATATCCAATCAGTGCTTGACAAAGGACCAAGGAATCAATAGCTCAGTACCATTATAAGTAAGTACAAGGGGAAAAGGTACTAAGTTGAACTGTCTAAAAAGTGACTTGAGATATGTCTCATACTAGCGATGGATGGCAAAAAGAGATGGTCATGACAGCCGTTCCAAGGTGAAAGCAAATGAGGCATGCCAGTTTGGATACCTAAAAGGAACAGTTATGTGAATGCATTTTTAATTTCAATGCAACTGTTCCATTTTCTGTGATGTGGTTGGTTGAATTTCTCTGATACTGAAGAATCTCTGCATCAACCATCAATTACTTTCAGCACAGTACTTATGAGAATTACAATGACTTATTAATTCTGTGAGTAAAATTATACATATATCTTATTAATGCCCCCCTGGTTAACTACTTGCATTTTCCCCATGAAATTTGGAAGAGAATAGATATCACATGGCAGACATGTATAGTAGCCTACACAATAGCTACCACCACCACCCCAGCCTCCTCTATAAGAATAGACTCATTTGTCCTGGGTTAGTAATGTGCCTACCCTCAATGGGTGAATGTAATCAATGAAAAACCAATCAAGCCCTCTAAATCCCCCTTTCCAGGTACATGTATATGCCATGTAACAACTCTTCACTTAGTGACTTTTTGTCATAAATACTCTGGAGAAGTTGTATCACTTCTGAACTGACTCCCTCTTCCCCCCAATCTATTGTCTTTCTCATTCCCCAAACACATCAAACAAATATTCTGCAAGAAGTGATATAGCTTCACCAATTGCACTCAACATTCATTTACTAGTGAGAGCATGTCATATGGAACAAATTGGAATTGAATATCATGTTTGAATGAACCCCAAATGTTCTGTTCCTCATATAGAGTCAAGTGGGGGGGGCAGAGGGTTACTATTTGAATTTTTAGCCTTTACATACTGAACACACAACTTCACTTGTTTCAAAGCACTCTCATATCCATCTTTCTTCTTATCCTGAAAGTGATTTCTAGGCTATTTAAGTGTAGTTAGAATACAAAACAGTCACAAATCCCTCCTCCCCCATGCTGAAAAATTTGCAAATAATGGAAGCCAAGGAATTCGCCTTCTGAAAAATGACCCCTTTTGCCTTCTCCTTCACCATCCCTATCAAGTACTATTTTCCCTTGTGATATTACATTCTATGTACAAATCAAACTTTATGTATTTACTTTCCATAGGCAGTACAGAAAGTTATCCTCACTATTGACTTGATGTATTTTCTGATCTGTGAAAGTAGCTTGAAAATCTTAGATACCAACAGACTGCATTATACATTTTCTTATTTAAATTAATTGGATTTTTAAAAAAAATCAGCTGCTGTGCTCACTTCGGCAGCACATATACTAAAATTGGAATGATACAGAGAAGATTAGCATGGCCCCTGCGCAAGGATGACATGCAAATTCGTGAAGCATTCCATATTTTTTAGCAGAAAAGATATGTCATAGATAGAGTTTTAGTTGGGGGTGTGTAGTAGGGGAGGACAGAAGGGAGAAGGGAACTGGGATTGTCATGTAAAATAATCCTGTTTCTAATTCAAATAAAAAAGTTGAAGAAAAGAAGATATTTGTTCACCCCCCCCCAAAAAAAAGAGATCAGCTGCTTTCCACTTCGTGGTAAGGTTTCTAAGAATAAATTAAGGTAAGCCAGGCATAGTAGTATAGACCTATAATCTCATCACTAAAGAGTGAGAGACAGAAGAGTACCATGAATTCAAGTCCTTGCTCAGCCATCACCAGAGAAGTTTCCTCTAGCAACACATGGGAGCACAGTCACAGCCAAACATTGTGCAGAGCATCAGAAACCTTAGGACACTCAGCCCTAATGGAATGTCTGCATCAAGTCCCTCCCCTCAGTGGTCAGGAAACCCCAGAGAAGAGGAAGTGGGAAGGGTGTAAGAACCAGAGGGGATGGAAGACACCAAGAAAACAAGGCCCTCTAAATCAACAAGATGAAAGCTCATATGAACTCACAGAGACTGAAGCAGCAAGCACAAGGCCTGCACAGGTCTGAAACAGGTTATGGCTTTCAGTTTAGTGTTTCTATGTGAATGAGTGGGTCTCTGATTCTTGTGCCTTCTCTTGGCTCTTTTCCTTCTGTTGGTTTGTCTACTCCAACTTTCATGTGATAGTTTTTATTTTATCTTGTTATATTTATTTTGTTACATTTAAAAATGAATTAATAAATGAATGAAAACCTAGCCACTAGGGTAAGGTTAACAACTGAACTGCTGAGAGAGGGAAAATCAGTTTTCTCCATTGTACTGACATTGGGTATATATCAACCACTCCAGGGAAGGCCTCATGTTTAGGAACAGTTGACTAACATATAATGGACTCCACAGGTGTGTGTGTGTGTGTGTGTGTGTGTGTGTGTGTGTGTGTGTGTGTGTGTGTGTGTGTGTGTTGTGCTCGTGCATGCAGGCATGCACACACACTTTTATTTGTTTTGTTTTATTTTATTTTTTGGGGGAAGTGTTTCATTTTGTTTTCTTGATTTGGGGCTTTTGCTGTTGTATTGGGTTTCTGGTTGATTTTTGAGAAAATTGAGCAGGGTAGGGAGAGGGGAGAATCTGGAAGCCTTGGGGAAGGGGAAGAATATGATAAAATATATTTAAATTTAAAAATTGTTTTCCATAATAAAAAGCCACTGCCCAAGTTCTTGGGAAACTTTTAGGCTCAAGACATAAGACAGTGTCTCAAAAGATCAAACAATCTTGGCATGGTGGCACACACCTAATGGGAAAATCAGGAATTCCAGGACAGCCTCAATCACATTGCAAGCTTAAGGCCTACCTAGACTACATGAAGTCATAAATAATAATAGTAATTATTATTATTATAAAAGAAGGAAAAGGGTTAAAGTGATTGCTCAGTGGGTAAAGTACTTGAGCATGAGGAACCGAATTTGTAATCCCTAGCTAGCAATTGAATAAAAGCTGAATGGGTATAGCAGTTTGTTGTTGTTTTTTAACCCTGGCACTCAGCAAACAAATACAAGAAATCACGGGGCAAACTGGCTAGCTAGACTAGTCAAATTAGCAAGCTGTGGTGTCAGCAAGAGAGCCTGCCTCTGTGAATAAAGTGGAAAATGGGGGAAGAAGACATCCAACATCAAACTCTGGCCTCTACATACATGCACAGACTCAACTGTACATGCATCTGCACCCACACACCTCAGCACACACACACACACACACACACACACACACACACACACACACACACACACATTCACATTCAAGAAGAGGAAGAGGAGGACACACATATATACTTGCTTACCCCTACATTCATATATTAGTGATGGAATGAGAATCATATCTTTACAGAACTAAAGTCTCCTAGTTGATCCTAGGAGTAATATTTTTCCCAATATAAGAATACTTTTCTTCCTAGTTTCCCTAGATTGTACTTTAGAGACTGGCTTGCATGGAACTGTATAGGGAGAAAATGTCAGAGAATCACACCATGTCAACAAAGTTCAACAAACAAGGTGAAGTTGAAATAATCCCAGAATTTCTGTTCTACCTTCTTGTTACACGAAGTTTTTGCTTAATACAGTGTTAGTTATGGTTCCTATTATAGGAACTAAAGCATTCCTAAATGACCCCCTATTTTGTTGCTGACTCAAACAGAAGAAAGATATTAAAAAGCAATAACAGTGTTTTTTATGTCACTCTGGTAATTTTAGGATCTATGTACTTTTTGTTTTTTCTGAGACAGAGTTTCTCTGTAGCTTTGGAGCCTGTCCTGGAACTCACTCTGTAGACCAGGCTGGCCTCAAACCCACAGAGATCCACTTGCTTCTGCCTCCTGAGTGTTGGGATTAAAGTTGTGCACCACCACTTCCTGGCTTGGATCTATGTACTTTTATGTTTGATAGAAGTTTTTCTTTCACCCAGATCAATTCTGGCCTCAAGTTTCTGTTTTCATAAGTGTTAGTATCTTTTTATTATCTCTTCTCTCATGGTTGTTCTTGAATAGCTGCTCTGCTCTTGAACTCACTCTCATTTTCTCTCTCTTGCTCATTCGCCTCACTCCTGCTCTCTCTCTCTCCATGAGCCTAAAGGGTCTACTCCCTGAAACATTCATATATGCAAATATGAAGCTGACTTCACCTAAGCTTTGTTTTTATGCCACAGCAAGGCCTAAATGTGAGTCTCAGCCATTTGTCTTTATAAATACATAGGACACTCCTTCATTTTTTTTCTTTCAAGACAGGCTCTCATGTAGCTCGAGTTGGCTTCAAAGTTGCTCTATAACCAGAAATGACCTTCAACTTCTAATCTTCTTGCCTTTACCTCCCAAGTGCTGAGAATACATGTGTACACCACACCCAGTTTGCACAGTGCTGGGAGATTGAGAGGAAACACTCTGCCAACTGAGGCATAACCCTAGATCTGTCCCCATGTGTTGTAACTATGCAGTTCTAAAGTATCTTGGATATTTAGTTTGCTGTCTCAGAGTTCTGCAGAAAATCCTATTCCTGTCATAATATTATACAATGTCTTTTAGCTATGTGCATCTCTGCCTAAGAGAGCAGCCACCCCCACATATCATTAGTCTATGTTTTGTTAAAGAGTGGGCCAAATACTCCCTTGGCTGAGTTTTGAAATATCCATCTCTGCCTTTCCCTCACCGCATAATCCCTGCAATAGAAATAGAGCACAAATTCAGTTTCTTCATTGCTCTGAATTATGCCACCAATTTGGAAGGCAGAGCTGAGTATCACTGGTTTGGATTTTAAATACATTTTCTTAAAAATATTAGGGTTAGGAAAGATATTGTAAGTGTGTACTGGAAAAAAGCATAGAATTGGAGCTTGAAAGATGAAGATTCTCCTAAGCAGTGGTGGAGAAGATGCCATTGATGCCCTTCCTCTATAATGAGATTGATATCTACCTTAGTTACCATTCCAGTAGCTGTTCGAAGCAGAAACAGGCACTGACAGCTAAGCTCTAACCCATACTCCTGGAATCCAGTTGTGGAGAGGGAGGAGGGATGAACAAAGGAGCCAAGATGGTGCTGAAGAAACCCACAGAAACAGTTGACCTGACCTAGTGAGAGCATGGAGACCCTAGTCATAAAGCTGGGGAAACAGCATTGGACCGAACCAAGCCCTCTGAATGTGGGCACCAGCTAGGAGGCCAAGACAGTCTATGGGACCTCTAACAGTGGAGCCAGTCTATATCCTTAGAGCACAAATGGACTTTGGGAGCCCATTCCCTATGGAGGGATACTATTGCAGTCCAGATACAGCAAGGAGGGTCTAGGCCCTCTCCCAAATGAAATGACAGACTTTGAAGGTCCCTGGTGGAGGGCCTCATATCCCTGGAGAGGAGTTGGGGGATGGATTGGGGGGTAGGTGGGGAACATGGGAGGGTGGGAGGGCAAGGAAATGGGGGAATGGATATGTAAATATGAGTAGTAATTAAAGAATTTAAATTAAAAAAGAATTAAGAAGGGAAAAAGATGAAGATTCTCTTTTTGTTTGAAAAAGTTGTTTTCATTATGTGCATGTATATCTGTGTCTGTATGGGGTTTTATGCACTACTTGCATGCAGGTACCTGTGAAGGCCAGAAGAGGCTATCAGATTCCCTGGAACTGGAGTTAGACATTATTTTGAGCCACTTGATGTGGGTGCTGGAAACTGAACCTGGGTCCCCTACCAGAGCAGTTAGTTATCCTAACTGCTGAAACATCTCTTCAGCCCCAGAAGAGCTCTACTATTTACAGGCATTTCAGGATTCTAATGCACTCATATATAAAACACAGAGAAGGGATTCACAATAGAACACCTGAGATCCTATCTAACTGTAGCAGAGCTTAGATGAGGAATATGGGATCTAATAAGTCGAGTGATGTGGTATTTAACTTACCACTTTTGACCATTCTTTCTACTTTCCTTCTAGGTTAATTGTATACTTGAAATTTTGTTCTGATGTTCTATTCCTTCACCTTACTTCTAAAGTTACATTGACCTTAGTATTGACAATACAACACAAAAGAGGAAACAAAAAGAAATGAAATTCAAACTGGATAAACAGATATACTTGAACATGTAAGAGAAAATGTGGAAACAGAACTGCTTGCTTATTGAAGCTTTGTTTGTAATAGCAACAGGGTAGAGACTATCTACATACTAGAAAATCAGCTTCCCAACTTAGACCATGATCCTACTAGTGAATGCTAGGCAATCATTAAAAAAAACGGATCTTAGACATGTCTGTAATCCCAGCACTTGGGATGCTAATGCTGGAGGACCACAAATTCAGGGCTAGCCTGGGCATACAATTCTACCTTAAAATGGAAACAGAAAGAAATACAATTTCATGTCCTGATTTTAATATGATCTCAGAATACTTTTCTTGTTATATTTGCATACATATATTTATATTATATAAAAAGATATATTTGCATGCCTGAGTGCATATAACTCTGTGTAGTTATGAAACCCAACACTCTGTAAACTATTTTACTATTGATGGAACAAATATATACATTGGTTGAGTACATATATAAAATCTCCAGAAGGCTACATGGAACAGCAGTAGTTGACATCTGAGATAGGAAATAAAGATCTGGAAAGTTAAATGGGAAATGAAACCTTTACTTTTCCTTTATATCTTTAAATTTTGTAATATATATATATATATATATATATATATATATATATATATATGTGTGTGTGTGTGTGTGTGTGTGTGTGTGTGTGTGTGTGTGTGTGTATTATATTTATGAAACATCTGGGGGCTTTGTTTGGTTTTGAGGTGCTAGAAATAAAACCAGGGCCTTGTGCATATTAAGTGAGCATTCTAGAAACTAAGCTACATCTCCAGACCATGTCACATTGGTTATTCAAATTTTAAAAGTGAATTTTTTAACTTTAATTTTTTAAGTATTTATTTTATGTGTTTGAGCAATTTGGCTGCATGTATGTCTGTGCATCACATGTGTGTCTGATGCACAGACTAGAAGAGGGTGTCAGAATTGAACCCGGGCTCTCTGGAAGAGCAGCCAGTACTCATAGCCACTAAGCCATCTCTCCAGCCACTCAAAAAATCATTTCAAAAATAAATATCCAGCCAGACAGAGTTGATGCACACCTTTAACCCCAGCACTTGGGAGGCAGAGACAAGTGGATCTTTGTGAATTTGGGGCCAGCCTGGTCTACAGAGTGAGTTCCAGGACAGCCAGGGATACACAGAGAAACCCTGTTGCTGCAGGAGTGAACATATCATATACTCTGTCCAAAAGACAGAAATCAAGCTGGAATTGGTTTGGCTAGGTGCTTTCTCCCTTCCGGCTAGCTCTTACAGTTCTGGACCGTAAGAATTATCTGGAGGAGAATTGTTATCAATTGTTTTACTCAACTGTGTATCCGGCATACAATACCCACCAACCAGACAATATATGCCCACCAGTACAATAGTGTTAAGACTGTTATAGTGCTTATCAACTACTCTTTTTTCATTTTAGTTATTTGTTATTTAATTTTGTGTACACATGTGTCATATGTATGTACATGTGTATACAAGTATTTGCACCAGTACATACATGCATGAAAGTCAGAGGAGAACCTTCAGTGTCCTGTTCTATAACTTTTCACCTTAGTACCTTGAGGTAGGATCTCTCTGAACCTGGAGCTAGGCTGGCAGCTAGCAAGCCACAATGATCCTCCATCTCTACTCCCCACAGTGCTGGGGTCACAGGCATGCACAGTCATTCTGTTTTTCACATGGGTGCCAAGGACTCAAATTCAATTGACCATGATAGTACAGCACATCTTCTTGTCCAGACTCTTTCCCCCAAACCCACCTATCATTTTCTCATTGGATTTAAGACCCACTCCACAAGAGGGAATTCATACCAGATACTGTAAACCTAGTCAATAATCCCATGGTTGAGCAGGCCACAGGTCCTAGTGCGGAAGGTATTGCTGTTGTTTTGCTAAATGTACATGATGTGTCTGCCACATAACTAAATAACTATGTTTATGCCTATACTTTAGTGCTGCTGTCAGCTTTGGTCATAGAAGGTTCTTTTTGCAGAGCACAGAAATAACTATAGAAGCTCTTATCTGGTCCAAGTGATAAGAATAGGTGATGGTTGGATGCTCAGCCATAGCAGAAGATGGGGCAGAAAGAATGCAAGAGCCAAAGGTGGCTTTGTATCAGTCATCTATTGCTAGCTATCCCTGGATATCCCATGGCTTCTCACCATACTAAGGAATATTTAGTTGTTCTGGTCTGGAAAAGACCAGCTACTCATGGTTATCTTGAATTAGCAGAACCACTCAGCTAAACCCAGGCTAATGTCTGATCCACAGAAGCATGAATTGTTGCCTTGCAGTCATTTGTTATGTAGCATAAGCTAACTGATACAATAAGCTTTTGGGTCTCTCATTTCAGTTTGGGGATTTTGTCAACAGCATTGCTATGAACTTTCTTTTGTCCCTTTTTTAAATTTAAATTAGAAACAAGCTTGTTTTACATGTTAATCCCTGTCCCCTCCCCTCCTGCCCTGCCCTCCACTGACCCCTTATCCCAACCCCAATCTGCTCCCCAGGGAGGGTGAGGCCTCCCATGGGGGATCTTCAAAGTCTGTCATATCATTTGGAGCAGGGCCTAGACCCTCCCCTGTGTGTCTAGGCTGAGAGAGTATCCCTCTATGTGGAATGGGCTCCCAAAGTCCATTTGTGTACAAGGGATAAATACTGATCCACTACCAGAGGCCCCATAAATTAACCAGACCTCCAAACTGACACTCATGTTCAGAGGGTCTGGGTCAGTCCTATGCTGGTTTCCCAGCTATCAGTCTGGGGTCCATGAGCAACCCCTTTCTCAGGTCAGCTGTTTCTGTGGGTCTCTCCAGCCTGGTCTTGACCCCTTTGCTCATTACTCCTCCCTGTCTGCAACTGGATTCCAGAGTTCAGCTCAGTGTTTAGCTGTGGGTGTCTGCTTCTGCTTCCATACTTTTCCATATGTATATGCAGTTCTGTTGACAATAGGTAAAACTGGGCAGATCCTTCTGCTTCTCAATATGCCAAATAAGTCACACTCAAGCCTCTCATGACTTCTTTTTGTTGCCTTCACTTGCAGCAAGTGCTATGATCCCATTTTTTTTCATGAAAAGACCACTGGCAGGAAACTGTTCTGTGATGATTTTCCAGAGCTCTCTCACAATAACAACATCCTCTTCCCCATTAAAAAAAACAACTGTTTGTTTTGTCTACACAAAGATATGTTATCAAACACTTTCACACCTAAGATAGAAATGACAGAGTACACACAATGGGAACAAAATCTCTTAGACATGTGAGAAGACGGGAGCTATTGTGTTTTTTGTTGTTGTTGTTTTCATTTGAAGCACACTTAGATGAATGGGACAAAGTTTTGTTGGATTATGTATCAGGACCTTAAGTAATATATGAGTAAGAAATGCTAATTCCTGTGTATTAGACTAAGATATGCCCCCCCCCCAAAATGTGTGGGTTGCTCATGTTATCAATTGGTAAGTACTTGAGTTCAGTTGTTTATAAAGTGTGTATGCCCTGATCTACTCTGCAGCCTGTACTAACCTATATCTCACTCTATGACTCACAATGTAACTCAGACTAGCCCCAAACTCACAGCAGTCCTCCTGCCTTAGACTTCCAAGTGCTGGGATTCCAGGCATGCGTTACCTTGCCCAGCTTAGTGCTACTCTTCTTTCCTCTGGACTCTGATAAAGGAGAAGGTTGTGAACTCAACCTGGGGCTGCAGGTTAAGGATGGAGGGCCCCAAATTAGAAATTGGCTCCACACAGTTCAGGTTCCTGTGATTTCATGTTGGTTGTTTTCTTTTAGTATACTTTAGTTACTTTATGAGCTAAAAGAAGTAGAAATATTCTAACATAGGCCATCCTACATTTATGAAGAATTTCTTTGATAATATGGTTAAATCTATAGATTTTTCCTGTTCTCCTCTTACTTGAATGGTTTGGACACTGAAGACCACTCATCACCTTTTACAATATTCACTTTCTCTAGCTTTCAGTAAATAATACTCCATTGGGTTTCCCTCTCTCTCTCTCTGAGCTCTGTTTCCTGAGTGGTCCATTCTCCTTTCAAAGCTATTAGTTTGTGATTCCTCAATATTTTGTCCTCAACTTATCTCTTCTACCTACTCTCACTAACACAGTCTGATCTATACTGCATACATTAACATGAAGATGGCAATGGCATTAAAATTTCCGTCTCCATTATCCATGGCTGCTTTGCAACTTCCTTGTGGATGGCTCAAGGGCAACCAAACAAACAATCCTAAACAAAATTCATGAGAGTCTGAAGCAAACTTGGTCCTTCCTTCTTCATGGTCTATTTCAATGAATGGTACCACCATTCACCTCAAGGATGCAAGACCTATGCCAAATAGTTCTTGGCATCCTTCACTTCTCTCACTGAAGTTTAGTGACCAAGTGCTATTCAAGCCCTACTGCATTTCTTCCCATGCCTCTTCTCCATCCTCCATCTTCTCTCCATTTCAAACTCATGCACGCTATCATCATTGTTCATCTCAAGTCCTAGTTCCTTCAAAATCCATCCACCACACCCAATAGCAAAATTATCTTCTTGGGTATAAGTATTAATGTAACAAACCCTCTGTTTGTTACACAAAATTATTTGACACATCCTGAAAGATCCTTATGATCCAGTCCCAGTCCATTTATGTTCCACCCTCTCTCTAATTCTGGATCCATATCATACAGACCTACTTTCAGTCTTTTCATTTTGAGATGTTCTACTGAATCCCAGAGATTTAGCATGTATTGATTGTTCTTTTAGAAAGATTTATTTTTTACTTAGTATATATGTGAATCTGTGCGAATGCTTGACTCATGTCTGTGGGTGCCCATGGAGACCAGGAGAATGGAGGTGAATGTGGAGACAAGAAGAATGGAGATGAACATGGAGATAAGGGACCAGAAGTCTAAGCCTCTGGAGCCGAAGTTACAGGAAAGTATGAACTTCCCAATGTAGGTGCTGGGAACCAAACTGGAGTCCTGAAACAAAGCAACCAACTTAACAATCGAGTCAACTGTCTAGTCCTAGCACATGTGTTATCACCTAAAATGTTCTTTCTTTATGTAGTAGACAGAATAACAACCTCACACCAAAGATATTCACATCTGAGTCCCTAGAACCCATAATACATTATCTTGAGAGCTTGTTTGGGGGTTCTAGCAGGGAAGCACATCTACTCATATACCCTCATTTGAAGACTGGTCCCCCTCTATCTAGGAAAGGCTGTCCTCCTCAACTGAGCACAAAGCCTCATGGAATGGTAAGGGAGGAAGGGGACACCTGCCTAGCCAGCCAGATCAGCCAAATTATCCCTGGTGATCAACTAGTGACAGATGTCACAGTCGAACATTCATAATACACTATCATATATAGTAAAAAAGAAACATTGGTAGATTTGATTATGTTGAGATGAGAATATTCCAGATTGTCTAGTAGAATTACTTTAACCACAATCATCTTTATAAGAGATACAGAGAGACAGAACAGTCAGAGTTACAGAGAACCATCTCTCTAACCATGATGATGTCATCAGAGGTGAGAGGTCAGAGAGATTCTGTGACTAAAATATGGTTTCTAGAAGCTGGAAAAAAATCAAAGAAGTGAATTCTTCCATAGAACTTTCAGAAGAAAAGTAGGTCTATGAACACCATGATTTGAGAATTTCTGACCTTCAGGATTATAAGATCATAAACCCATGTGTGATTTTAAGCAGTTGAAATTGCTATAATTTGTTACAGCAGCAGTGAGAAATGTATACATCTCTCTTCCCATCTAATTGATGGCCACCTTCCTTCTGCTCTCAGCTCCTTAGGCTGGTCTTCTCTATGGACTCACCAAGTCAAAGCTACCTAGTACAGGCCCTCCCAGACTAAGTATATCTTATTTCCCAGCTCTTTTTGCAGTCATGTGTTGATGACTAGCCTAAACCAGCTAAAAACACCATGAGGTTAACAATTATATCCATTTTTCCTAATAGCACCTCAGCATACTGTCTGGCATGTGATAATCATTTATATTACTATTACTATTTTGAAAGCTCTGAAGGTCCTTTTAGTCATAAAATGAAGCCAAAGTGGCAGAATTGAACACTAGGAACAGGTGTGAGCATGCATTGGTACTAAACAGCCTCTTACAGCCAGATCTTCCTGACAAAACTTTCAAATACACCTCCATTTCTTCTAAAATTAGGAACATTTTTGGTAAAATTATGTGTTCCTATGACATTGTTCGGACCAAAGTCTGGCACCTTACAGTTTGAAGATAAACATTGTATGTATTATTTTATTTAATACTCAAAGAATTCTATAATAATGACACATATATATGGAAATGTTATCATAATTCCTATTGCTTTGTATGCAACCCCAATCAAAAAGATGAAATAAAATTCAATAATTAAAATAAATCAGATGAGGCAGACTCAGCTGAATGGCTTCATTGTTTTATACAAGTAAAGTAAAGCAATGGTCAGAGAAGCCTGTGAATTGCCCAAGAACCACAATGACCGACACACAAAGTAAACTTCAAACTGAGCCCTTTGGGCTCTAAATGCAGCATGATTCCTCTGTATTGTGCTCCACACTGTGCTAAACCTCAGTGCATTTAGTAGCTGGTGGGAAGCTTGCCTGTGCCTGTTAAGCAGCCCTTCAATGAACTGGCTAAAACCATCCTGTTATTAATGCAGAAGGCATTAAAAGTATTCCCGGAAATTTCATCATCTCCCTCTTACAAAACCAAAACAAATACTTGGATTTGATGTCTCAGATGATCAGCGATTTTGGAGGGAAAAAAAAAGTAAAGAAACTGGAAATAATTCCAGAGTGTGGCTGTGGGAGTATGCAGATGAGGTATAGACAAAACAACTAGAAGGACTGCAGAGAGACATTCCCCAAGAATCCTGACAGGAGCAGTATTACAGTGACAATGAAGGAGACCTCCAATCTTAGAGAAAGGAGGGAGAGTGCCATATAATTAGCACATGACTAATGCAGAGGTGGAAGTGAGTATCCAAGTCTAATGGTCCAAGATTTAAAGTTGGATAGACATGTGGTAATCGTAGGAGAAAGAAAGAATGGAATTAGAAATTAGAAATGCATAGCAATGAAGGCATCCTTTCAACAGTAAAGGGACATGAGGAGCAGAGGAATAAAGGTAGTCAGTACCTCAGAAAGTAACAGAAAAAGCTGGATCCTTTGGGGAAAGTCAGAGTTCATACACAGCCATATAAGACAGAAAGACACTACCAAGACTGCATTAAGGCTAGAGAGAATTTTGTTAATGACTGAATAAAAATTCCAAAGGGCATAAGTACAACAGGATGCGAGAGAAGGTGAACAAAAAAGGTCAGCAAGGGGGTATTATGATTAATCTTGGTTGTGGCCTTAAGTATATTGAGAAACACCCTAAGATGTCAAAATACATCTTCAGGCATGTCTGGGTATTTCCAAAGACACTGGCATTTGTATCAACAAACTAGGAGGCAATACCCACCCTGAATGTGGGGAGTGCCAGCCAGTACAAGGGGAGTGGGAATGAACCAAACATCTGCAAAGGGGAAGTTGATTCCATTTGAGCAAGTCCATATTTTTCTGTTGCCACCAAAAATGGATGCCAGGCCCCAGCTTCTTCAGCCTTTGAACCTGCACTCACATCAATAACTCTCCAGAAAACTTTGAGGCCTTCAGTGTGGACTAGGGCTGCATCATTGGTCAGCTTTCTTCAGAGGCTTCCAGCTTCTTAGAGCAGATACTGGTTTCCCTATTTCATCTAACTTTAGGTAACCCACAGGAGTAAGTCCCTTCAATATCACATATGTATTCTATTGTTTCTGCTTTCTGTATAGGCTCATCAAGGGGTGATGAGTCTATATTTTCTCCCTTGAATCAATACTTTCTTTCGACTGATATATTATGTCTTTTCTAAGAATGTTCCCTTTTGAGACTCAACCACCGTGCTGAGAGAGAGCAAAGTCAAGCAGACAGACCACACCGATAGAGAATCCAAAGTTCTGGTCAACTTCCCACTCAAGGTTTCTACCAAACACCTTCATCAATCAGTAGCCGTGTAACTATGCCATCTTGGTTATTCTAGTGTTCTCATGCATCCAGGTAACTGTTGCCCCAACTGACACCATAAGCAAAAGAAATCATCCAGCTGAATTCATTCACCCATTGTGAATCATGACCAGTAAAATTGTGTTTGGAGCCATTACGTTCTTGAGCGGCTCAAGTACTAGAAGGGGACTGGAACTAGAATGCACAAAGTCATATGCAAATGAGGTAGGTAATTGAGAAATGAGCAAAGAGCTTTGCATTCCTTTTATGACTTACATCATCAGAGACAAAGATTTAATGAGTGAACTTTTTCCCCAGGATCTGCTGGAAGAACAGAATTGCCTTGGAGGAATGTGCTTTTTCCCTATAGTCTCTGCACGGAGTCACATTACAATAATGACTTGCTTTCTGCCTCAGAACACATTTGCTACCACCGGGACATGCACAAACTCAAGATGCACATCCCCACCCCAGGATCTGAGGAGGAGGCCTCCTGATGAATTGTGACTTCAGGCTGAACCTTAAAAATCATTTCTACTTTAGAGGTACCTTCATTTAAAAACCATCACCCTGACACTCAGGAATTAGAATTCTCCCTCACCCTTCATGCACAGTTTTTTTTCCTCTTTGAAGGAGATGCTGTGCATGCCTTTCAGGTTAATATGAAAGAAGCTTGAAGATGCAAATGAACTGAGTAACCATGACAACAATGAAAGGAAGAAAACAAAACAATTATGCCTATGCAAATTCTTTCCTGAACTAGCAAGGTGAGAGAGAGCATAGCTGTCAGCAATAATACCCAGTGGCCAATGACAAATGCACAATGATTTAAGGCCCATGGAGTCTGTAGAGGTAGCTATGATTTAGGGGAGGGCATCTAGACCTACACACATATACAAGCTCTGTCCCTGATCACAATTTGTGTGTGTGTGTGTGTGTGTGTGTGTGTGTGTGTGTGTGTGTGTGTGTGTGAGTGTGTGTGTGTGTGTGTGAGTGTGTGTGTGTGTGTGTGTGTGTTATATTTTACTGAATTCTCTTTGGACCAGGCCTTCTGGGACCTTAGAAACTATCTGTATTGAAGCCCTTATTCATCAAATTTCTAACTGTAATGTGAAAGTGATTTCCTTGGACAGTTCACTGAAATGCAGATTCTGATTCAGTAGGGCTAGAGTGGGTTCACCAGACCTCTGCATTTCTAACAAGTTCCAACATGGACCATGCCTTGAAAAGGCAAATCACAATGTCAAGACCATGGATTCTTCATTCATACCACCTGGGTTCAAATCCTGCCTCCATATGACAACCCTGTGAACTTCGTCAAGTTTTCTGGATTTTCTGTACCCTCTACTCATAAAGATGAAGAAAATAGCAAAGTGACTACATCTAAGATTTCTCAGGTGGCTTAACTAAGCTTATGTATTTAAAATGTTTTAAGTAGCATCTGACATGTCATAAAGCACTCAGTACTAACCACTGTAATCTTCTTATATCTTACTTGCCTCTTGAACATTTCTGTATAGTTGCAACTGTGTTATTATGTGCTTAACCTTGATCATAGATATGAGTTCTCACATATAGGTCCCCTTCTTACAGTGAAAACAATGAGATTTAGTACAGTCACAGACTTAGTGAAAGTAGGTGTCTGATTCCAGATCCCAGACCTTTGCTGTGAATGTCAAAAGGGAAGGAAATACCACAAATCAAGATTCTATTCCCAGGGGGGCTAAGTACATAAACAGTATGCAGTAGATGCTTAAAATTTTTTCACTGAATGACTTAATCTAATCAGCATTTCGCCCAGAATTTACAGACAAATGAATTGAACTTCAAAAGAATTTTTAAACTGTCCCAATTACACCCAAAATGGAAAAGCTGGAACAGAAACCCAGATCCTTCTTGTGTAAGGGCTGTTTTCATTACAAAACTGATCTACACTTTACCTACCAAGAGATGAAAGTAGTAGGAATATTGGTAAGCAAACATTTGAAAAACTACAGCAGGGGCTGCTTGGGTTGTGTTGAGGCAAAGAGACAAAGGGAAACCAAAATTAATGCATTTTCTCACATCAAACTTATGTGAGACAATCTCCCTCTTCTGTCTGGGACTCTGGGACTCCTAATCACTCTCTCCATGCTTCTTTGCACTTTCACCAAGTGAGTTAATGGAAACTTCTCCAACGGTCCTATTCAATCTTTGTAGATATCTCAGCTTCGGTGTTTCTTAGGGTGGGGATTTCCAGGGTAGTCTAGGATTGGTGATATTTTGTGGCCTGACCTTGTGGCAAACTCAGAGATTGGTGGAATTCTATGATCTAATTTTGGGACAACCTCAGGGATTTGGGGGATTTTGAACTCAGAAAATGGTGGGATTCTGTGGCCTGATCTTGGGTTTTCTTTTTGGTAGGGGGAAGCTTGGCTGCCTGTATCTTGTGGGGCTAGAAATGGCTACTATGGCTGTTAGAGTAGTCTGTGGGGCAGGCACTGGCCACTCTTGTACCTCAAGGGGCTTACACTGATAAGGAGAATAGGAAAGAGTGAATGCAATTCAGAAAAAGGAAAGCAGCCAACAGTCCCATATATTATTGAGCATTTTGCCCAGACTAGAAAATTGGGAATTAATCTCATGGTAAAAACAAGTTCCACAGATATGGACATGGAACCAGTAGAATCCACTAAAAAGTGAGATCTCGTTTCTGGTTCCCATGATACAAGCTCAGTAAGATGGCAATTACATGGATAAAAATATTTCATAATTGAACTGGAGAGTTGGTTCAGTGATTAAGAGCACTTCTTTCTCTTGCAGAGGACCCAAGTTCTATTCCTAGCACCAACATGGCAGCTCACATCCAACTGGAACTCCAGTCCCAGGGGATCTGGCTCCTACTTCTGACATCTATAGGTACACATATATACATGCAGGCAAAATACTCTACACAGAAAATAAAAATAAATAAGCAATTTTGAAAAATATTTCCTACTTGTCCAACTGAGGTTATTAGGGGAAGGCTATGCAAATACTGTGCTTTGACTATGCAGTCATTTCTAAAAGGGGATCCAGGAGGAAGTGCAGCATATCTATTGGCTTAGTGTAGCTAAATAGTTGTCTGTGTCTGTTAGCCCTGAATTCATTGAACTGAATTACTGAATTTGGTGCTGAGAAAAGAGATAAGAGCATCTGTATTTAGAGTATGGAAGGGTGGTAAGAAGAGAAGGCTCAGGGGAGGCATCCTAGATGTGTGATTAGATTTGTACTTAATCCCAGGAAGAAAAAAGCACATGTATTTTACTGTAATTTCAGTGTGTCTTCCAGAATCAGTGAGGTCATGGAAACTGTAATCTTTGCCATGTGCTTTTGCAGCCACAGTTCTGCTAATTAAACCAGGGTGGGGGCAAGGTCTTTGCTGAACATTGCAAACATGTGACCATGTGAAATCATACTTGAGTCTGAGAAGGGGGGTTGCTCAAGAGTGTGTGAAGGCTGCCGAGGTTGTTTTTGCATTCAAGGCTTAAGTCTGAAGCAAACAGTCCCCTGACATCCCTTTTATTTTTCATCACACCTGGGCCTTAGAAGCCATGCATACCCCAGATGGCAGAGTTACCGTAGAGAGCAAGATATGTTCCCACTATGAATCTGGTCTATCATCCTCAATGACTAGAGGAAAATCATTCTAAGAGGTTTTTTTAATGGGATTTGGGGTCTACAGGACTTCTGGTATTACTGCTATTGTCATTCAAGTTCTTAAATTAAGGGACAGTGATGCTTTCATGGAATTATATTACCGTAGTCCCTCAAGAAGCCACAGCAGACATTCATTAACATTTAGGTCTCTATGGGTAAAATTAAAATATGAAATATGCTTTCAAGCCACCACAGAACTTTTTTGAGACAGGATTTTTCTGTGTAGCCTTGGCTTTCCTAGCTCTGGAGACCAGGTTGGCCTTGAACTCACAGAGATACACCTGCCTCTGACTACCAAGTGCTAGGATTGAAGGCCTGTGCCACCACCACCTGCCATCATATAAGTTTTATTGCAAAGACATTTAAAGAGCTTACATCCAGAGTAGTCTTGTCTAACCTTTGGCCTCCTCCATGCCACATGTGTCCAGGATAGCTATGAATGCAGATAAGCACAGAGCTATAAATCTAGTTAAAATATTGAGATATTTTTGGCGATTCCTTTTGTAACTCAATTGTGTCATTTTTTAGTTTAACAACCTCATGTTCCAATGCCAAAAGGTTGGCAACACCTGGTAGAGAAAGTAGATTTGTTCTATGTGTCTATGAAATCCTCAATCACTTTCTCTGTGTCCCCTTCTTCTCAACTCTGGTTCTCCATATAGAAGATGCCTTTAAAACATTGAGTGGTTCTGTGTATATTTGCATAACAGCAGTCCTTGCTATAAAAATAAATCCTGAATAGATTACTCTATTGTATATACATGTGGGCATACATGTCACATACACTGATTTATTTTTCCAAGAACAAATGTCTTAATGTTTCTTTTCCTTGAGAAAAATCACCGACTGCCAAATCTTAAATTCCATGTAGAGCTTTGCAATAACAGAGAAATGAAATATAGTGAGGAGTCAGATATTTGTTTCAAATAGCCCCAAATGTCCAAAGACTTCATAAGCCAAGTAGAAGGCTATTCTTGGAATGGCTTTGTCCTCTATGGCAGGGAACATTCCTTAGGGCACCAATCAGTGATGTAGCAACCTAAGCTTAACCTTTCCCTGAGGCAAAGGGCTATATCCACAGGGCTACAGAACTAGGGAGAAACACAGCCTTGGTATGCCATTGCCATGAGTTCAAATCCAAGCTCTGCTCCTTACTTGAGTATTTTCTAAATGTCTCAGAGTCTGTTTCCTCCTCTATAACATGGAGCTACCACCCCTTTCATGATGTCATCATCATGTGAAAGTGCTTGAAACAAAATAGGTGTCAAGAATTGAAAGTGTCTAAGATTATACCCTAACTGAAAGCAAACAAATCAGACTATCAGTCTTATATACACTGAAACCTAGCAATAATAAATGGAGGCCAGTTTAATACTCACAAAATAGTCACAACTACACAACTATATTCTTAGCATTTTTGCATGTTTTCTGGGTCCCAGTTTCCACAGGGTTATCCAAAGAGGGCCAGGAAGAATCTCTGATATTAAGACAATGGACAGAAGTAAATGTTCCAAAGAAGTGTTGCTTTTATGAGCGTAAACAGTTAAGCCAACTAGCCTTTTGCTCTGGAGTTGCTCTATTGTCTACTTCCCATGTCTGTTTGCTACATAACATCCTTGGAAAAGCAGCCCAAAATAAAAGCAGTTGAGTGCATCTTCTTGCAAGGGCCAAGAAATATGAAAGACCTCTAGAGAATAATCTTTCAATAGTATTGTAGTGGTTTGAATGAGAATGTACCCCATAGGCTCCTTTGTTTGAATGTTGGCTCTCTCTCTCTCTTCTCTCTCTCTCTCTCTCTCTCTCTCTCTCTCTCTCTCTCTCTCTCTCTCTCTCTCTGCCTTTTGTGTGCAGATTAAAATGTAAGCTCTCAGCTACTGCTCCAACACCACTAACCTGCCTGTTACTACACTCCCTGCCATAAGAGTCATGGACTAACCCTCTGAAATGGTGAGCAAGCCCCAAATCAAATGCTTGTTTTATAAGTTGTCTTGGTTGTGTTCTCTGTTCAGAGCAAAATAACAGTGACTAAGACAAGTAGGTTTTCAATGAATGGTAGTTATCAATAGAGATGAAGAAAAGGAATGCTAAAGAATGATAGGCATTAGCCTGGCCCATTGTTTTAGGGCTTCAAGAAATAAAGCTACACAAGTACTCCTTATAAATGAAACTCAATCAGTACTTATCCCTAGCATAGATGTGGACTTTGGGAGCCCATTCCACATAGAGGAATACTCCCTGAGCCAAGACACATGAGGGTGGGCCTAGGCCCTATCCCAAAGGATAGGATAGACTCTGATGACACCTTATGGAAGGCCTCACCCTCCCTGGGGAGCAGAAAGGATATGTGATAGGTAGGGTGTTGGTTGTGGGGGTGGTAGGGGAGGAGGGGAGGGAGAAGGGAACTGGGATTGTCATGTAAAACAATCTTGTTTCTAATTCAAATAAAAATCTGAAAGAAAAAATAAATGAAACTCAATATGATGTCGTGGAAGAAAAGGCCTTTATAGTAGAAAAAAATAAAGACAAGTTTGGACACTAACTTAGCCATTCACCATCTGAGTAACATTGTTTCTTAACTCTTGCAATCTCTGTTTCATATCTATAAAAGGTTATCATAATGCAAGCTACTAAAAACTGTATAGGAACTAACAAGTATAAATGTACACACCACACAAAAAGCCAATAAATGGCAACTGTTGCCATTTCTAGACAAAATATCAATTTAGTGAATATTTACCATATGTCCACCATTTATACATGGGACAAATTATTATTATTATGCACATACTACATGCCAGGCACTGAGATAAGCAGTTACAATACAAAGATAAAATTACAGTAAGCATTTACTTTTAGGACAACATTGTTCAGATGTGGAGGCAACTTAGTTCTTGCAATAGGAGGCAAGTGATAAGGCAGAGATCACAACCGAGTACTTTGAGGAACTCATAGAAGAGAAACCTAGCTCCAGAAGGGGTTGAAAAGGCTTCATCAAAGATGGTTTAGTTTTAACCACTTCAACTTCGGCTCCAACTGGAAGAGATAAAGAAAGATCCCGAGATGAGTTGATGTTCCTACAGCCCTAGATATGCAAAGCTACCATTTCCATCTGCCAGATTTGAGAAAAGGAAGAGGAGTACCCTAAATAATCTTCATTGTCAACCTAGAGACACATCTGTGGGTGGGTGGGTGGGTGGATCTGTGAGGGTGTTTCAAGAAAGTATTGACTGAGAGGAGAAGGCCCTCCCTTAGACTGGGCAAATACTTTCCCAAAGGGAGGTTGTCCTAGTTTTTTTCTGATGCTGTGATAAATACTAGGACCAAAAACAACCTGGGGAGGAAAGGACTTATTCCATAATGCAGGCTACAGTCCATATGGAGGGAAGCCAGGACAGTAACTTGAAGCAGAAACCATTGAGAAATGTTGTTCACTAACATTAGCTTTCTCTCTCTTCCCCTGTCACTTCACACCCTCCCATACCTTTCTCCCCTCTCTCTCCTGCTCAGGTAGCTTTCTTACATAGTCCAGGACTACCTGCCTATGGATGGTACTACCCATAGTGGGCTGGACCCTCTTATATCAATTAGCAATTAAGAAAATGCCTCACAGACATGGCTACAGGCCAGTTTGATGTAGTATATACTTCAATTAAAATCCCCTCTTCCAAGGTGACTCTAAGTCTGTGTCAAGTTGACAGATGAAGCTAACTATGACAGGAGTCTAGCTATTAGAAGGTCCAAAGGGAAAAAAACAGTTAATTATCTACCTGCCTTCACTTCTTTCTGGTGAATGCATCTATCCTTACTGCTACCACCATCTTCCACTCTCATCAGACTCAATACCAGTGAATCTCCAGAATTTTCCAGGCTTTTAGTGTCTGACTGGGACTTCTGAGGCATCCAGTTTTGTGGACTGAGAAGCTGCAGGTTCTGACCCTCCCCAGCGTGTAGATGGCCATTGTTGAATTGCCTAGCTGTTAGATAAGCCAGTGTAACAAATCCTCTTGTTTCATATATGTTAATATTGTATTGTACATCACATATTGTACATTGCATACATATACATTATTGCATTCTGTCAGTACCATTCCTCTAGAGAACTCTGCCTGTCTAACACAAGAAGTGAGAAGGAAGGAAATGGAATGGGGGGGGGGAGAAAAGGCATTCCATTTGGAATGAATGTAGAGCATGTCAGTGGAGGGAGCAATAAATAATACCCTTTCCTCTCTCTGAGATCTGAGTCAAATAAAAGAGCTAGCACATAGAGGCCACAATATCATTTATATTACTGATAAAAATTGGTATTAGCCATCTTTTAGGAAACTAAGTTCTTTCAGTCTGGGGCTAGGTCATTCTCCTAGGGTTTTGATCTTCTCTGTATGATTTTAAGAAGGCAAGTCCCAGGGCTAGAGGCATTGTCTTTAAGGAGATGACTCAGAGGATTGAAGCATTACTCCAATCATGCCCCCATTGAACCAGACTTGATTACGTAAGCCTACTTAGCCGCTAGATGGTTGCGAAGTCATGATGCTGCTGAATAAACATGTAAAACTGTTAGCAGTCTTCGTGACAGGCTCTGACAGGAAGTGAAGAAAGGAAAGCAGCTTTGACGGGAAGCTTTAGAAAATAGTTGACAAGGAACAAAGGCTGAGAGAGGGGGCTGGGATAAAAACTGAATGCCTTCCTCACAATGGGGAGATGGTTGCTCTGAAGCTATGAGAACACTGAGGCCAACTCACGGGTGCCTCAAAAACATCCAAGAGAATTGATTACTGAGAGTACCTGCCTTAAAGTTTTGGAAGACAAAGAAGAGGAGATAATATTAGTGGAGAAACAGGAGGATTTGTGGTGGCTTTACATCATCGGAAACTAAAGGAGAAAACTAGTGAGGCAAAGGATGTAGAGTAAGGGGGGAGATTCAAGAGAATCAGTTGTCCAGTATATTGGAGTATATTGGAGTTTGTAGTAGTTGATCTAATTAAGGTGTGGAATAGAAGAGCCCTGAGAAGCAGAGCACTCTTTGAAAGACTATGGAAAGAGTATGAAGGACAACTAAGACCCCATAAAATGAGAGAGTGGTGTTGAATTAGATAGCAGGATGTCCGTTATGGTTAATCTTGAGTATCAAATTGCCAGGATTTAGTGTGTGTCTATGAGAGTGTTTCCAGAAAGGTTTAACTGAAGTGGAACGATTTACTCTAAATGTGGGTGGCACCCATAAGAGAAACTGAGCTGAGCATCAGCATCCATCTCTCTCTGCTTCCTAACTGCAGATAATGATGTAAGCAGCTGCCTTAAACCTGCTCCCCCATGCCTTCCCCACAACGATAGAGTGCAGCCTCAAAAGGTGAGACCAAATAAATTCATGCTGCTTTAAGTTGTCATTGTCCAGTGTTTTGTGATGGCAATGTGGAAAATGACTAATAGTGTCTGATAGCTTCTAGTATTCAACTGTAAGGCAGACAATATTTTCTACAAATGGCCTTGGCAGTATTTCCACTTTCACATGCTTTTCCAGAGCCTTGCCACTTCTCACCAACAGGTAGAGTCTATTCTCCTTCCTGTTGAAATTTAGTGGGGTTTCAAGAATGCCTCAAGCAGCCTGGAGAATAGTAAAGCCTCCTCTTCCTTCTCCTCCTCTTCTCTGCCTTTGTCTCTCTGTATGTGTACATGTATGTGTGTTTGCATGCCTGTGGAGGATAAGGCCAAAGGACAACCTCCTCAGGTGTTATACCTCCTGAGCTACCCACCTTGTTTTTTTGAAACAAGGTCTGTTCCTGAGGCCTGGAGGGCTCACTGATAAGGCTGGGCTGGCTGGTCAGTACATTCCAGGGACCCTCCTGTCTCTGCCTCCCCAGTGTTGGGATTATAAGCACATGCCATTACCTACTGAGCTATCTATCATCCCAGCCACAGTAATGCTTTCTTAAATGGATCCATGGTAAACTGACAGAGAATCTTGTAAAGAAAAAGAAAATAAATGTTTTCAGTGGAATGCAGCCCACTTGTGTGATACATTGTTAGGGGGAATAGACCCACTGTGTTAACAATCTTGATCTGGGCTCAGAGACTGCAGAAAGTGAATGGGCACATCATTGTGGCAGAAGGAAAGATGATCGCAGCTTCTTCCACATCTTGAACTCACTATCTCAGCAGCATCAGCAGCAACCTTCTCCTCCTCCCAATCTGTATCCTTCCTCTTTGTTTCCTTTCTTGGGTTGGCAGCACTAACTAGCTACCCAAGCTGAAAAATGAGAAACATCCTTTGAAATTGGAGCCCCATTATTTCCTCTCCTGTGTTTAAGCATCTTCTAGTCTACAATATATAAGCTGCTTTATGAAACTGGGCACAATTATTTGCCTCTCTATAGCCATGGTTTTTGCAAGGTGACTGCAAAATTACTCCCTTAACTCCCTAACCAGAGTCAGAGCTGGGTCACAACCTGTGTTAGTAAAAGAATAAGGTTGTGCCAGTTCTGGGTAGAAGCCTTAAGAGAATTGGTGCACTTATACCTACCCCCTTGCAACCCTGCTTAGCTGCCATGTGAACAAGCCTGGGGCTAGTCTTCCAGAGGATAAGAGACCAAGTAGAACAGAAAAAGCCATCATGTTTGACATCATCATGGCTGGAGAATCCAGCTCAGTGATAGAATCCTTGCCTAATATGCCCAAGATCCTGGGTTCAATCTCCATCACAGAAAAAAAAGAGGCTTTTGTTTGACACTATCAAAGGCTAGACAGCTCCTAAACAATACAGCCACTGGCTACAAATGTATGAGTGATCCATTTGAAGAGACACACAACTGAGCCAGCTCAGGCTGTCCAAACAGAATCTTAAGTAGAGCAAATGGTTGCTACTTGAAGCATTACATTTTGAGATTGTTTACTATGCAGCAGAGCTAACTGATATATAAGACAAAGGCTTCCTAAGCAATCTCCCCATTCCAAGGTCACCTGTGTCCCTGGACAACAGCCAAGACAACATCTGTTCTGCTAGACACAAACAAATTCAATTTGGTTCTTTTACTTACCTATTTACATTCTACTGGTGACTTCCTACGAAGAACAAGATAAACTCAATCCTATTAGACCTTGAAATAATTAGTAGTTCTTTAAACTTTACTACCAACTTTATGTCCCATAATTCCTCACCTCCTACCCTTCCCCACTTTGTAACATTTGACTTCTGTCCCTTCAGTGAAAATGCCCCATGCTTATATTTCTCCAGGGCTTTTCTCCAAAAAATATCCCTTCTCCTTATTCTTTATATGTATGCACTCTTGAACCAAGCATCTTTCCTGTCATATAATAGAAGTTCAGAATATGCTGACACCAGAGACTAAATTATGTTCGATGATGTTTGGTATGATACAATTATAGCTGCCATTTAAGATATGCATTCTATGTGTAGGCAAGTGTCACAGCAACTCTCTTGGGGATATTTTACTCCCATCAATGGCATCCATATTCTTATTTTTCAGATGAAGAAACTGAGGTTTAGATAGGTCAGATAACTTACCAAAAGTTATTCTATTTTACAAAGAGACAGCGATGGTGCCAAGACCTGAAGAATCTGATACATCTCCTACTGTCAGTGCTATCAGCCCCATACCCACAAACATCTCTGTACCTGGCTGTTTTCTCTGCTAGCTTTTATTCCTGGCTCATCCAATCTTGAACTCACAGTTAAATATTTAGTTGGTTCCTGTCATCTTGATTGAATGGGTGTCTTCCAAAGGAAATTTGAAAATAAACTATGTGTGTATCGAGAAGCAAAATGTCAGGCATTGAGATATAAAAGAACTTCTTTTAAAAGATAAAATTCTGATCCTTCATAGGTTTATAGTTGGGCAACTATGGGGTGGCTCATGGTCTATTTTCTATGACCCCTAAAATAAGAATAATTTTAAAGGGCTATTTATAAACAAAAAAAAAAAAGAACAAGACTGAAACTATTCACTGTCATTCTTTACAAGGAAAGTTTGCTGAAATCCTAGGCCATTATTTTCTTGGTGTTTCTGTTTGTTTGGTTGGTTTGGTTTTGGTTTGGTTTTTGGTTTTTCGAGACAGGGTTTCTGTGTGGCTTTGGAGGCTGTCCTGGAATAGCTCTTGTAGATCGGGCTGGTCTCAAACTCACAGAGATCCACCTGCCTCTGCCTCCCGAGTGCTTCAATTAAAAGTGTGCACCACCACCACCCGGCCTATCTTGGTGTTTTTAAGGAAGGGTCTTACTATGCAGCAACAGCTGAGTTGGAATTTGTAACCTGTTGCCTCCACCTCTTAAATGTTGGCAATGCTAGGATGCATCTCCACACCTGGCTCACTCTAGGCTATTCTTCCATTCATTTTCTTCTCTGACTTAGTTAGGGTTCCTCCCCCACCGAGGATTGGCCTCTCAGGAAAATATTTCAATGCAAAGTATTTGTTTAAGAAGTGGTTCTAGAAAACACCAAGAATAGAGTGGGGAACTGACCAAGCGAGGGGATGGAACTCTAGGTAATATGGTGGGTAATAAGTAAGGGCACTATTAACATATTGTTACTGTGGGTGCTAGATCTCAAAGTCCCCAAGGAAATGTGGAAGATAGGGTAGAACATAGACATCAGGGTGTGTGTGTGTGTGTGTGTGTGTGTGTGTGTGTGTGTGTGTGTGTAACCCAGCAGTCAATGTCAAGTGTCTTCTTCAGTCACTAAATTATTTGGGATATAGTCTGTTACCACATTTGTAGCTCAAGCTCACCAACTCTGCTAGAGTGGCTGGTCAGCAAACTCCAGGGATCCTGCCCCTCCTTCCTGTTTCTGCTTCCCAAGGATTGGAATTATAGGCATGCGCCACATTGCTAGATTCCCAAGTCAGGTCCTTGTGTTTGCACAGCAAGTATTTTACAACCTGAGCCATCTCCCCAGCTCTATGAGTGATTGTCAGCTTGCTAAATATTGACTCTGTAGAAATCCTCTAAACTTTGCTTTCCATTATGAAAGAACCAAACTTAGGCAGTCCTGTGGGGAAAAAAATAAAACCTTTGTTTCCATTTACCAGCCTGGCTATCAATACTACTGGAAAGGAGTTTTTAAAACCAGTTTAAATTTAACGTTTAGCAATTACTATTTCATCCTATGCCATACCCTTGCTTCTTCTAAGAGAGTATGCCTCCATCTCATGACAAAATCTTAATAGCAAAAATAGGTATCCCTCTTCCTTCCTATCTTCCTCCTCCATTTCCTCTCTCCCCTTTCCTTTAATAAAGTTATCTACCAAAAAGGGAAGCCATATTTGGGTAATATTTTAAAATATTACCCCAATATCTTTTTAATCTAAACTGAACAATGAAGTCATGAAAGTTGTGGGGCATTGCCCCCTATTTTTAGTCCTGTATACTTCAAGATATGACAATGTGTTTGCCTATAATTAAAATATTGACTTCATTTTATTGCATTTGTGTAAATCTGAATTCAAGTTAATGCTTACTATCCAGAGGGGCATCTGGAGCCAGAGAAAGAAATCCTTAAATATTACGTCCCCGAACCAGGTAAAATATTTTAAAGGAGTTTCCCAGGATAGGAAAGAGAAAATCATGAATTTAGAAGACAAAAGTTCTCACCATCAACCAGAAGCTGAGGTCACTCGCATCTATGTTCAGAACAATTTCACCTCCCATTGTGTATATACACTTAGAACTATAGGCTTGATTTTGTAAAACTTGTACCATACATTTGGGAAGGGATGAGCTTTGTGTATGGGTCTGATTAGATTGGATTCGGGTGAGTCTCTATAGAGCTACTTGAACAGGGCCAAGAAAGATTCCTATCTCTAGTCACCAAGGTTCTGGACATCTCACCATTAGAGAGTCATTCTTTTAACATGAATCCATCATTACTCTAACCAGCTACTTGCTTTTAAAATCCTTTCATTAGCTTTGATGTACATGTTTACTCTCCAGTGGTTCTCAAACTTCCTAATGTTGTAACCCTTTAATTCAGTTCCTCATGTTGTGATGACCCCTAACCATAAAATTATTTCATTGCTACTTCATTAACTGTAATGTTGCTGCTGTTATGAGTCATAATGTAAATATTTGTGTTTTCAGATGGTCTTAGGCGACCCCTGTGAAAGGGTCATTCAACCCCCAAAGGGGTCACGACCCACAGGTTGAGAACCATTGCTCTACACACAAATCACTATACTATGACTCAAATATATGTGAGAGACATGAAGCAGGCAGAGAGTTCAGAGAAGCAATGAACTAAATACATGAACTGATCAGGTCAGAAACAACTGAGTGTGTCTTAGTTCCCCTCCCCTGGGTTTCCTTTCCTTGGGAATTGGGGTTTCTAAGAGTCTTGAGTATCTAAAGAGAGAACAGGAAGCCAGGGGAATAATAGAAGATGCAAGGGTAAAGGAGGCAACTACTACAAACTATCATATTTCCTTCATTTAACCTGTAATTTCTCCTTCCCTCATACCCACACTTTAATATTTCTCAAGTCAAGATTGATCCAGAAATCTATAAATAGATTTAATAAGACAGTACATTTCTCTTTTGTTTTCAATTATTAATCTGAACTTGTTATTAAAAACTGCTTCTTACAACCTTTCATAATGCCATGTAATACAGGGATACTTTTAATTGAAAAGTTTTAGGTAATTGCACATTTATTTGGAGTCAGAGAAATTGATTCCATCTACCATACATCCAGATTTTCCCCAAAGGTAACATTTTACAAATGTATATAATACAATACCACCACAACTGGACTATTAGCAACCCATAGATCTTAATGAGACTTCACTAATTTCCTTTGTAGTTTCCTATGTGCTTTTCATTTCTATGCAATTATAGCACATGCATAAGCCTGTCTATCCAGCATTATAGTCACAATACCAAACATTTCACTCACCATACAATCCTTCATATTGCCTTTTTATAATCATGGCCATCCTTTTCTCACCCATCTCCCTGTTCCTAAATCCTGGAAACCTTTAATCTATTCTTCATTTCTAAGATTTTGACAATAATAAGATGTTACATAAATGCAATCCTTTTAGGATTTTTCATTTGCCACAATACTCCACAGACTAATCAAAGTTACGTGTACTATATATATATCTGTAATTCCTTCCTTTATATTGTTGAGTAGTTATCCACAGAGAAGATGAACCACATTCTGTTGAACCATTTACCCATTGAAGGGATTCTAACTGTTTCTTCCATTTGAATATCAGGTCCACAATAGTCACTGAGTACCTATCACTTGTTAGGTGCCTTTATATTTGATATCTCGGTCAATCTTTACCCTATCAAGTCTTTGGGAAGTTATGCAGTTCATTGATGAAGAAATTGGGGATCTATAATACCAATTTACATGCCACAACTATACAATTGGCAAGTCTTAGAGTCCCCATTCACAGTACAATACTCAATTTTCAAGCCCCCGAGTGCCAGCTGTCAGCTCCAGTTATGGCTTTTCTCTTGGGTATCCTGGGTATCTGATCTGGGTAAGGATGCTCAAAATGAACCCAGAATAAGACTTCAGTTGGGACCTAAACTCAGGATTCTCTATTACTTTCCCAGCACAAATCAGGACAGAACTAAGGAACTACACTGTAAAATGTTTGGTAGCTCACCTGCTTAATAGATTTGGTTTGCAGGGGGGGAGGTACCTGTGCTTAAAGAGTGTTGCAAGAATACCTTCCCTGGGGAGACATAAACGACATCTATTACCTCCTCCTGAGGTCCCAGTGATAAAAGTACAAAATTCCCACCAAAATTCAGCCAGAGGAACCAATGAGTTTATTGGTCTTACTTACAGAGTAGGTGTGTTGAGAGACCAACCAGAATGTGGATGACCCCACAGCTGCTGCACTGGAATGTCTTCACCAAGAAGAGATGATGGCTTCCCTGTAGCCACATATGTGGACTCTCCTTCAGTTAACCTTCCCCAGCCTTGCTACTTCAGCAGCAATTGCAATTAGGGCAAAGTTGCATACAAATGGCTGGGAGGAAAGGCTGGAATATGAGTGAGCATCCAACGACCCTCTCCACCCCCTCCTTCTATGAATAAATGCCAGGAGTCAACCAGTGAGATCTTAGACATCTGCAAGTAGGCATGGCTGATCTAGTGAGTGTGGAAGCTATTGTGTTAGTAGAACGGGTTCTTTAACGAAGAGTTCATCCACAAGCCAAAGCGTCAACCATGTGATTTGGGTTTCCTCATCTTGATAAAAAATATTTTTGTCAGTTTTCCCAACTTTCTCTTTCAAGTGGCAAACACATCAGGGGAGCAGTAGTTACACTGGCATGTTGTCATTTGGAAAGCAAATGACTAGAAATGCCATAGCAGCCCAGACCCAGAAAATGCATCAGAGTAGACACACACCAGGAGAGGGATATATTCTGTCTATGTAACACAAGTCAGTGTGCTGGAGGAATGAGTGTGCCTGTCAATAGAAATCACTCTCTGTGGAACCAGCCTTCGGGAAAACACAGGCCCCCTCTTTGGGATTGCAATACTGGAACAATGCTCAGTGCTCTCCCCTAATGAAAGTGCTTTCTCCACCACCCACAATTGCCACTCCCACCCACACCCCTCAGACCAACTAGAAACTCTCCTCTTTGGAGCACAGGGGATATGTAAATCTGAAGACGGGAATTAAAACAATGCTGTGATGCAAACATATAGCTAGCACAATGTCAGTACTGATAATACCAAGTGATGACAAGTACAGAGACACAGGAACTCCCATACATTGCCGTTAGGAACACAGAATGATGTGATCCCTTTAGAAAGCTTATTGGCAATCTCCACTAAAGCCAAAGAGACACATCTACTATACTCCACCAATCCTACCCCTGGGAATAAACGCAAAAGAAAGGAATGTTTATGTTTACCAAAAGATGCACACATAGCAGCTTCATTTAAAATAGTCAAAAGGTATAAAACTTCATTGTTAACTGACAGGACAGTGGGTATTCTTACAATAGAATACTGCCCAGCAAAACAAAAAATCTGTTATATACAATAGATGAATCCTACAGATACCAAATGGAGCAACAAAAAAAGCCAAATTCAAGAGTATGCACTGTGGTACCATTTATATGAGGTTTCATAACAGATCACATGTATCTGGGATCACAATGGAATAATGGCTACCTGGCTGAAAGAGTGGGAGATAGTTACTAAGTAAGAGTGCAGCAGGATGGTCTAAGATATTGACCATTCCTCTATATCTTGAGCTAGTTAGTGGTTACTTGAGTATATACATAGCTTTCCTCAAGGAAAGCACCAATGATCTGCACACTTTGTGCCCTTTCCTATAAAATGCTAGGCTACAATTCTTAGTTTAAAAATGACAAAAGGAGGCCTGGAAAGATAGCTCAGTCAGTAAAGTGCTTGCCTTTCAAGCATGGGGACCTGACTTTCATTCCCAGAACCAGAGTGAAAACATGCCAGGCATGGTGGATCCTGCTGGTGATCACAGCACTGGAGGGAAGTGGGTGGGAACAAGTATATCCCTGGGGCTCACTGGTAAGTCAGCATAGACTACATGCTAAGTGCTAGTGAAAGATCCTCTCTCTCTCTCTCTCTCTCTCTCTCTCTCTCTCTCTCTCTCTCTCTCTCACACACACACACACACACACACACACACACACACACAGACAGAGAGAGAGAGAGAGAGAGAGAGAGAGAGAGAGAGAGAGAGAGAGAGCTAAAATAATTGCTATTCCATTCACCTCTGGATCAGACCACCCACTTTTCCCATCCTCTCCCTCATCTGTGGATCTATGGACAAGAGGACATATGACAAAGTCAGTTGATTGCTTCACCCAAAAGATTATTTGGGGAGTCAGACTGATACAATAGGAGGTATAATTAGTGGGAAACAGATGAGAGATTGGCACTGTAGTCTGAGGCAGGATACGCACTTCATGCTAAAAGGCCTTCTGAGATGTTTCCTGTCTCCTGTTAACAAAAGGGTGACTCATGCTGAGGAGGAGATGGAGGAATTATTTGAGCATGGATGATTTCCCCTTCTTTGGAAACTTGAATTCACTAGACAGACAGAAAGACACACCTGCATGTGCTAGTGCACTAGAGTACATGAGTGCACAAGCAAGCTTACACACACACACACACACACACACACACACACACACACACACACACACAGAGAGAGAGAGAGAGAGAGAGAGAGAGAGAGACAGAGAGAGACAGAGACAGAGACAGAGAGAGAGAGACAGAGAAAGTCAGAGAGAGAGAAAGACCTCTGACAAGCACTGATTCCTAAGGAATTTAGTCAAAATTAGAGAGAGATTTAAGAAAAATTAGGTATACCAAGCTCACAAATAAAGACAATTTTTAACCCTTCTGTTGTCTCATTCGCATACAGTACAACCCACTCTTCATAACATACAATCCCATAAGCTTAAAAAATATGCAGATAGCTATGTAACTACTACTACAATCAGGTCAGAGAACATTTCTGTGACACCACCCCAGTTTCTATGAGGGGATTCCCTGTAATCAGCTCTTTGTCCTACCCATGAGCCCTGCAGCTGCTGATCTGTTCTCCATCAGTTCAGCTTACCCTTTGCCACAATGGCACATCAGCAGAACCATAAAAAAATGCAGCTTTGAGGTCTGACTTCTTTCCTTTAGCATAAGGCCTGTGATTATCATCCATTTTATGGTCTATATTAGCATTTGATTGCTTTGCACTACTGAGTAGTATTCTCTGATGTTATACATATTACTAATTTTTAAATTTTAATTCCAGTTGTTTGCTATTGACATCTAGAAATACAGTTTATAAGGCTTTGTATATTTGCCTTGTGCTATGAAAATTGTAAAAACTGACTTACAAGTTCTAGTCATCTTAAATATTCATTGGGATTTCCCTTACCAATCTGAATAGTGGCTGGTGAACTCATACAGCCACTTTGGAAATCAGTATGACAATTCCTCAGGAAAATGGGAATCAGTCTACCACACGATCTAGCAATTCCACTCCTAGGCATATACCCAAAAGAAGCACATTCATACAACAAGGACATCTGTTCAATGGTATTTATTGCAGCATTATTTCTAATAGTCAGAACCTGGAAGCAACCTAGATGCCCCTCAACTGAAGAATGGATAGAGAAAATGTGGTACATTTACACAATGGAGTACTGCTCAGTGGAAAAAAAAACAATGGAATCATAAAATTTGCAGGCAAATGGATGGAACTCGAAGAAACCATTCTGAGCGAGGTAACCCAGTCACAAAAAGACAAACATGGCATGCACTCACTCATATGTGGATTTTAGACATAGAGTAAAAAATTACCAGCCTACAATCCACATTGCCAGAAAAACTAGTAAACAAGGAGGACCCTAAGAGAGACATACATGGTCCCCTGGAGAAGGGGAAAGGGACAAGATCTCCTGAGCAAATGGGGAGCATGGGGGGAGGGGAGAGGGAGCTAGGAGAATGAGAAGGTGAGAAGAGGAGGGGTGAGGAAGACATAATGGGGCAGGGAGGTTGAGTTGGGGGAATACAGAAGACAGCAAGATAAGAGATACTGTAATAGAGGGAGACATTATAGGTTTAAAGAGAAATCAGGCACTAGGGAAATGTCTGGAGAGCTACAAAGATGACACCAACTAACAATCTAAGAAACAGATGAGAGGCAACCCTAAATGCCTTTCCTTGATAATGAGATTGATGACTGACTTAGATGCCATCCTAGAGCCTTCATCCAGCAGCTGGTAGACATGGAAGCAGACACCCACAGCTAAACACTGAACTGAACTGGAATCCAGTTGCAGAGAAGGAGGATTGATGAGCAAAGGGGTCCAGACCAGGCTGGTGAAACCCACAGAGACAGCTGACCTGAACAACGGGGAGCTCTTGGTTCTCAGACTGATAGCTGAGAAACCAACATGGGACTGATCCAGATCCCCTGAAAGTGGGTGTCATTGAGGAGACCTTGGAAATCTATGGGGCCCCTTGTAATGGATCAGTACTTATCCCTAGTATAGTAGTGGACTTTGGGAGGCCATCCTACATGGAGAATACTCCATGAGCCTAGACACAGGGGGTAGGCCTAGGTCCTATCTCAAAGGATATGACAGACTCAGAAGACCCCCTATGGAAGGCCTCACCCTCCCTGGGGAGCAGAAAGGGTATGGGATAGGTAGTTAATTAGGGGGGCAGGGGAGGAGGGGAGGTAGAGGGAACTGGGATTGACATGTAAAATCATCTTCTTTCTAATTCAAATAAAATTTTTTTTAAAAAAGATAGTGGCTGGTGTGGGCCCCTGTCTCAGGCCTGAATTCTGTTTGCCCTCTTTGGGATCTCCTGGCCTGGAGACTGCAGACAGGTCGACACACTCCAGGTGGATCAAGCCATCCAGAGTCTGCTGATATCACAGTGCTAGTCCCGCCTCCTCTCATGAGGAGAGGGAACTTCTCATACCCACCTCACCCATCATGAGACCCATCAAAGTATTGGACCTGCTTTCACCCACTGGAAGAGAACCTTGGACCCGTACCCACCAGGAGAGGAAGAGACACCACCCGTATCCACTGAAAAAAGGGATGGGAAGACGACAATATAAAAATACATTCAACAAAAGAAAAACCAATATGACTCCACCAGAGTCTAGGGACTCTATACCAGCAAGACCTGAACATCCCAACACAGAGGAAGCACAAGAGAACTGCCTTAAAAACAACTTCATGAAGATGATAGAGACCCTAAAAAGAGGAAATGAGAAAATACTTTATAGAAATGGAAGAAAAAACCCAAAAATTTCAAGAAATGGAGGAAAAGACAAACCAAAAATTGCAAGAAACAATTCAAGCAGTGCAAGGTCTGAAAGCTAAAACAGAAACAATAAAAAAAAAAAACAGTCTGAGGGAATGCTGAAGTTAGAAAAGCTGGATAAACAATCAGGATGCCATGCACAAAACTTAAGTCCAAATGGATCAAAGACCTCAACATAAATCCAGCGACACTGAACCACTTAGAAGAGAAAGTGGGAAATACCCTTGAACGAATTGGTACAGGAGACTGCTTCCTGAACGTAACAGCAGTAGCACAGACACTGAGATCGATAATTAACAAGTGAGACCTCCTGAAACCAAGAAGCTTCTGTAAGGCAAAGGACACAGTCAACAAGGCAAAATGGCAGCCCACAGAATGGGAAAAGATATTCACCAACCCTACATCTGACAGAAGGCTGTTTTCTAAAATATAAAATAAACTCAAGAAGCTAGTCACCAAAACACCAAATAATCCAATTAAAAAGTGAGGCACAGAATTAAATAGAAAATTCTCAAAAGAGGAATCTAAAATGGCTGAAAGACACTTAATAAATTGCTCAACATCCTTAGCCCTCAGGGAAATGCAAATCAAACAATTCTGAGATACCATCTTACTCCTGTCAAAATGAGTTGTGGTAGACTGTTTCCCATTTTCCTGAGGAACCGCCATACTGATTTCCAAAGTGGTAGTATGAGTTTGAACTCCCACCAGCAGTGGAGAAGTGTTCCCCTTTCTCTAATCCTCTCCAGCATAAACTGTCATTGGTGCTTTTGATTTTAGCCATTTTGACAGGAGTAAGATGGTCATCACCAGTAAGCAAAGGCTATGTAGAGATACACACATTAATAGAAATGGGTTAATAATTAAGAGAGAGGTAGCCAATAAGAAGCCTGAGCCACCAATCAAGCAGTTTATAATTAATATAAGCCTCTGTGTGTTTTTTTGGGACTAAACATCTGTGAGACTTGGCAGGACAGAAACTTCTGTCCACACGTCTATAGTCAGGAAGCAGAGAAAGCAATGAATGAAGGTGTCAGCTTACTTCTCTTTATTCAGTCTAGGATGGCAACCCAAAACTGCTACCACTCACCTTTACAGTGGGTTTTCTCACTTCAATGAATGCAGTTTAGAAACTCCCTCACAGACATGCCCAGCAGTGTGTCTCCTAGGTGATTTTAAATACTGTCAGGTTTACAACATTAACCATCACAGACACCTATCATGGTTCACTTTAAGGCCTTATTTCCAAGAAAGTGGAAGGTATTCTGCCAGTGGAGTGTAAAATGATACAAGCTTACCTTTTATTTATTAGAAGAATGGAAAACCAGGATGAACGAGACGTCCCTTGTCAATCAGTTTTGCTCCAAATATTTGTCCATTTCAGGAAACTCTTAAGCAATTAATGACACAGAAGGTGTGGCAAACATGTACAAAATGGTCCCCAAGGGACTGAAGACAGGAAGTTCTGCTGTATATGGGTTGAAAAGGATATTTATTTGTATATTATGGCCGTAGGCCTGAACCTGCAACTGAAAGACAATACGACCTTGTAGCAGTGTCTGGCCAGGCTGAGCTTCTGCTTTATCCTAGGTAGACCAAGGCTGTGAGTTGAGGTCATCTATGGAGGCTCTCCAGCTGGAAGCTGCTCAGATAGGAGCTGCATGTTATGTCCAAGAAAGCGTGAGGGTGGGGCTTTTTCATCCCCCCTCTCCTTCTGCAGTCAGCTTTAATTTATCTGAAATAAAGCTGATTGGTGGTTGCTGGATTCAGGGCACATTCCTATGTGTCAGTTGCCCAGGATCTCTTTTCTCAGGAGCCTTTAACAAGGCTCCTACAGCAGCTTGGATTCTGGAGTCTCCTTCCCTCTCCTTGGCTCTGCGCCCTGAACCCCAGCAGCCTGTTTAGAGGGGGGAGATCAAGTCAGACAAAGAGGCAAGGAAGGGTTTCTGCAGGGCTGTTCTTCTCTAAGGACAGAACAAGAGATGACCTGTCGGGTTTTCAGCAAGGAGAGGCTTTAGAATAGTAAGAGAAATGGAATTCTTGACAGGTCGACTCTGCATGGGGTCAGGGTTGGTTCGGAAAGGTCTGTGGAAACAGCACGGCTCATTTGAACATGTCTTGGATGTACTTCTGGTTGG
Source organism: Cricetulus griseus (assembly GCF_003668045.3). Lineage (NCBI taxonomy): Eukaryota > Metazoa > Chordata > Mammalia > Rodentia > Cricetidae > Cricetulus > Cricetulus griseus. Next base: position 97,249,806 of record NC_048604.1, read on the forward strand.
ATGTGTCAAGAGCAAGCCTCCTTCCCCTGGAGCAGGTCAGCAACCCAGAACAAAAAGTACAAGGTACACCACAAGCTACTGAAATTATGAGGAAATCTAGGGACACTATGACCTGCTCTGTAACCTTGAGTAACGACTTACTCTCCTCATGTCTCAGGTTCCCAGTATGTGAATATAGACATAACTATAGCTACCTCCTACGTTTGGAGTAGGGACTGAATAGAATAACACATGTAAATCCTGGCATGGGATAAAAGCACAGGTAATGCTGATTGCTGTTGAGAATCTTGGACTTAGACAAACATTTGTCAGAATCCTGCTGTGGTCACAGATGAGTCCTATAATTTTGAGTTTCAGTAATATTAATAGTTCATATTTCAAGAGGGGCCTCACATAAAGATCCCATCACATAATAACACAAGCACAGTGTGAGGTGCATGCTTTCAATTCCAGCACTCAGGAGACAGAGGCAAGAGGATTCTAGAAAGTTCCAGGTCAGCCTGACCTACAAAATGAAACCCTATCAAGTTGAGGCAGGACCAAATTCCTCCCCCTTACATCAGATTGAGCAAGACATCCCACTATATGGAATACGTTCCAAAAAGCTAGCTCATGCACCAAGGACAGATATTTATCCCACTGCCAGGGGTCCCACAAACAGACCAAGCTACAAAACTGACACACACATGCCAAGGGCCTAGGTCAGTTCCATGCAGGCTCCCTAGCTGTCAGTCTAGAGTCTGTGAGCTCCCATGAGCACTGGTTAGCTGTGTCTGTGGGTTTTCCTGCTGGCTCTCATGGGAGGTCTTACCTTTTCTGAGGAGTGAATTGGGGAGGGCATAGAAAGGAGGTGGGGGAGGGAACAGGAGGAGAGGTGCAAGGGGAAACTGATTGTTATACAAAATAAATTTTTAAAATCAATAAAAATAAATAAATAAAATATTTAATAATAAAAATGAAACCCCATCTTTGAAAAGAGAGAGAGAGAAAAGCACTAAACCCAGAGGGCTGTGGAGATGTTTCAGTGGGTAAACTGCTATACAAGAGGGTAAACCTGACTATGGATTCTCAGCTCTCATGTAAAAGCTGAATGAAACAACTTGCATGTGTAACTCCATGCTAAGGGAGTATGGTTATGATAGGTGGATTCCAAGAGCTTTCTGGCCAGTCAGTCTAGCTCAACTGGGGTTTAGCAAGAGACCCTGTCTCATAAAATAAGATGGACATCAATAGAGCAAGATGCCTGTCATCCACCTCTGGATTCCATATATTTGCATACATATATGCATTTAAAAATCTGTCTCTCCGTCTCTGTCTCTGTCTGTCTGTCTGTCTGTCTCTCTCTCTCTCTCTCTCTCTCTCTCTCTCTCTCTCTCACACACACACACACACACACACACACACACAACACACACACACACACACACCAAAAGAAAGCACTGAGCAGAATGCCTCCATATTTGACTTGTTTAATAAGGGTTAGTTGTGATAGGCATGGAGTGGTACTCCTCAAACCCTCTCTCTCAAAAAAAAAAAAAAAAAAAGAGATCCATGGCTACAGATGTGGGGGAACATTGCCAGCAGACAGCATTTGCTGTCACCAACCTTGGGACTGTATGTCCCTTAGGTCTCAGAAACAGAGCCTTCCTTTTTTTTCTTTTTCTTTTTCTTTTTTTTTTAATCCCTGAGCTGTGTAGCACACAACCCTGAAAATAGAGCTGATTGGTTCTAAATACTTGTTGAAGGACAGGCTAATTTAGTGACTTACTTCTGCACCATGGAGCAAATCTCAGTGGAGTAGACTTGGAAGCAGCCAAGGGAAGAAGAGAGGAAGCACTCCCCATAGCCTAATCCAAGTCCACAGAAGGGATGAGGCTGTCTTGCCAAAATCACTCGCAATCTTAACAGAGTTTTTTTGGTTTTTGGATTTTTTTATTTTTTTTAAGATAGGATGTAGAGCCCCAGCTTTTTGGGATCCAATTTAGTTCTCGTCAAAATCCCTCCACTGTCTCCCCAGGCCTGGCTGGGAGGGAGAACAAGAGCACAGTGCTGACCTCGTTTCCAGTCAGGACTGCCTGTGAAAATGTAGTCTTGGCAGATGTGCCCTTTCGAGGAGATTTTTATCTTACAGAACTTGACAGATTTTCAGCCTCACTCTTTAATTTGAAGTTTCTCATATTACCCCTTCCCCTGCTGCCATTCCAGCTTGGGTAATTTTTCTCTAAAGCGACAGTTTCTCAGTTGGTGGTTGCATTCCAGAGTAGGTTAATGTGAAAGGCAGAATTACCACATCTTGAATAACTTAAGCCAAAGTAAGGATTGAATATGAGATTGACCAGAATGTAGCCCAGTCCCGGCCTTGGAGTAGTAGTTTCCAAACACCAGTCCACAGAGCAGGGCCAAAGCCCTGTCCCCATGGAGTTACGATCTGGAGAGATAGTGCTAACATGCAAAGATGGCCACCAACACTCTAGCTCTTCCACTGGTCCAGTAAAGTCTATTTCTGCACCCTTGAAGTTTTGCTCGTCTTGGGACTTGTTTGGCCAATGAAATGCAACAGAAGCAACACTGTAATTCCTTGCTTAGAGCTCAAGGAGCCTTCAGACTTTTTTACTCACACTCTTTGAACACAATAGCTACCATGTGTCTATGCCTGGGTGAATTTACTAGAGGGCAAGAGAACACACACAGAAGCCCCAGTGATCCAACCCACCCCACAGAGGCCATTGTAAGCCAGCTAGTCACAGCTGACCCAGGCTGATAGCACATGCATGCACAGACCCCACAAAATCAGTCAAGAATTACTCAGTGGAGCCTAGACCAAATGGACAACTCACAAAGTCATAAATAATTAAATAAGTGCTAGCAAGTCCTCTAGGTTTTAGAGCAGATCATTACATACTAAAATGAATGCCAGGGAGACTATGTAATCTATAAGGAGACAGAAAGCAAAGAAGATGCCAAACAAATGACCAAGATAATTCACACTGTGGCATGCTCCATTCAGGACACAAACAGGCTAAGGTGATAAACAAGGACTACGGGTGGCAAATTGAGAAAACATCCCTGAGGTGGTGATATTTTTGCTGTGATCCAAAGGAAGGAAAGAAGCTGGCTTGGCAAAGACCTGAGATGAAAGAAACTACAAGTCAGAGATAGTAAAAGAGGACATATTTTTAAAAGACACAGAACGAAGGCCAGAGCTAAGTGAGGGGTGGCTCGGTGCAGTAAGAAACCCCTAGAGGCTTGCATGTGGAGCACAGGCTCTATCCAGTGTCTACCTCGAAAGCCCACTCCAGTTGCAGCAAGGAGAAGAGATGGCCAGAGTCTGGAATTATTTTAGAGGAAAAACCTCCTTACAGCACACAAGCTGGCTTGAACCCAAATTTTGTTATCTTATCCATGTGTCTAATGAACTATAGGTCATTGGCTTGCTTTACTCTTCATATGCTGACTCCAAAATTTTCATTGAGGATTTTTTTAGGTTTTGTTATATTTTTATTAGCAAATTGTAATTGTATATATTTATGGGGTATAATGGAGTGTATGGGGCATAATTGCCTCAGATCTTACAAAGGTTTTATTAGTAACTAATAGGTGCACAAGGTTTTTCTCACACTTATAGTCAGCTAAAGCATCCTACTGCATATACAATAGAGTATTTAATTTACAATTCTTTTTTCTCATTCACAACTCTTTTTATGATTCATAATTCTTTTCTTTCTTTCTTTTTTGGTTTTGGTTTTTGGTTTCTAGAGACAGAGTTTCTCTGTGTAGCTTTGGCTGTCCTGGAATATAGACCAGGCTGGCAGGGAACTCACAGAGAACTGCTTGCCTCTGCCTCCCAAGTGCAGGGTCTAAAGGCGTGTGCACCACTGCTTGGCTGATTCACCATTTTTAATCTGACAATTTTGTGAAATTTTCTGTAGTACACTTTCCAAAGTCAGGCTCTACTTTGAGTATTTTTAACTCAAATTTTCATAAGAGTGTGACCAGATATCCACATTTACTTATAAATCATCTACTATTTGAGGTTATTTTTCTTACACTTGAAAATATTTGGTTGGAAATGATCATCAAGGAGCAGCACAGGGCTGATTGCTGCTCACTGGTGAAGTACTTCCCTTTCCTGGGCTCCATCCCCAGCAGTACAAAAGCAAGTTCAAGGTCAACCTGAGTGAGTAAGATCTTGCTATATAAAAAAGAACTGAGTGAGACCCTTTAAAAAATCAGAATAAGGGCTGGTGACATGACTCAGCCAGTAAAGAATTCTGCTGCCAAGCCTGATGAACTCAGTTCAATCCCCCAAGAACCACATGATAGAAAAGGATATCCTGCTCTCACAAAGTGTCTTGTGACCTCCACACACATACCCTGTGGCATGTGCATGTACATATATACACAAAAAATAAATTATATGTAATAAAAAGAAAATAAATAACCATGGCTTGGGAGGTAGTCTGTTAGATCTAATTCACTTGTGTGGCTTTTGGCATGATATCATGTGGGTTTCCCCACATGATAGTTAAGTAATTAACTTACTCAGCCCATGGTACCTAGTAGGTGCCCAGCATTAGCTATTATGAATTAATATCTAATATGCTCAGGATACCTGTTAGTCACAGGGCTATATACCTTTCTTTGTATGACTATTTGAAACGTGGAAAATATCATTTCACTTAAAATTAAATTTAAAACTTGAGACCTCAGATTTTACTAATTCAGAAATTTTCCTCCTAATTTTCTGTCTCCTTGAGTTTTAACTATGATTTTACTAGTCAACAGTGACTACCTCTCGTATTCGCTGTCTCTTAGGCCAGCACAGCTTTGAGTTTCTCAGCTCAGTGCTTATTTATGTAAGGGGAAAACATGTTAACTCTATGTCTGTTATTGAGGTGGAAAATTGCCTGTTGCTTCCTAAAAGGTGGCATCCTAGTGACTGGGGAGCTTGAAATCAGATAGGGGATGGGGCTGAAGTCATTTGGCTATCTCATTGTTTCACAGGTCTTGGATCCCAGCTGGAAAGATGTGCACAACTAGGATTCCCCAGTCATCTCCATGTGTTCTCTGTATGTGGCATTTCAAACATGGCAGCCATGGGGTAGCCAAGCTTGTTACCTGACAATAGCAAAACCTGTCCTTTTGATGAAGGCAAGGAGCCACAAGCCAAAGATACATTGCCTATTCCTAACACTGACTGAATTGACATAGTATCACAACTAATCTTGTACACTACTAAGGAAGCAACATAAAAGTTCTGAAGTAGCATGTGGAATCAGAAATGGCATATCCATTTCTTTTTTTTGGAAAATATGCTTGGCCCAAAATGGAAGGAACCAGTTCAGGCAAAGTATTAAATGGGCTGGTCAGGAAGATGAGACATAAAAAAAAATACAGTCTTGGTTTAAGTTGTAGCTTTTCCAAATGGTTATATTTCTATCGATTTAATAAAAAGTTTGTGATCACAAGACAAGGGAAAGAGGAACACAGAAACTCACATATGCTGAGCATCATTTCAGCCCTGCATACTTTATACAAAGCTACTGTCTTAGGTAGGGTTTCTACTGCTGTGAAGAAACGTCATGACCACAGCAACTCTTGCAAAGGAAAACTTCTATCTGGGGCTGGCTTACAGTTTAAGAGTTTAGTCCCTTATCATCTTGGCAAGACATGGTGAAATACAGGCAGACATGGTGCTGTAGATGAGAGTTCTACATCTTGATCTCCATGCAGCAGAAGGAGACTGTATATCACAACTGGTGTATCTTGAGCATAGAGACCCCAAAGCCTGCCTGCACAATGACATACTTCTCTAACAAGGTCACACCTACAAGACCATGCCTCTTCATAGTGCCACTCTCTACGAGCCAAGCATTCAAACACATGAGTTTGTGGGAGCATTCCTATTCAAACCACCAGAGCTACCTTCAGATCAGCAACTATTGGGTACCTGATTATTGGGGATGGTAATTTGACTTAGATTCTGTCCCCAGTCTTTTCTGATGCATGTCCAGTTTAACTGGTTAATGGGCTTGCTTGTACACCATAAGTAGCAAGCAGAACAGCCAGAGGCTGGCTGGCAGTCCACTGAAACATCTCAATTCTCTTCAACATGTTTTCTCCATCTGCCAACCAGCTATCCCAGGCTTTATAGAATGAAGGGGTCCTAGAGCACCAAGCCTCAATTATGCAGGCACTTTTACGTCTTTTCTTAAGTCATCATTGCCATTGTCCCACTGGCTGAATTAAGTCATGTAGCCATATCAGATACACAAACGTTGCAAGAGTGTAAGTACAGGGAACAGAGGAAACTGTGGCCACAGTTTGACTCATCCTAGCATAAGCTGTCAATTTTTACTAACCAACTAGTTTATTCATAAGAATGTCTCATAGTCTGAATAGGAGAAGACCATAATGAAGACTGAAGACTCCTTATTCTCCCTGTAGTGGAGCAAGACACAAAGAATGTGGAGTCTTGGTGTCTTCTAATCATACCAGAGCAGGCCATATGGTACAAAAATCAGGAAGAGAAGCCCAGGAGTCACATTCACCCTTAAATGAAATAAGGAGAGTTTAAGATAAGCAAGAATTGAATGGGAAAGGGGCAAGGTAAAACCTTGAGATATTGTAAATCTGAGAGGTAGGAAAAGATTGAATTTTGGGGGAGACACTGAAAGACAGTACTTCTTAATCTGGCTTATTTCACCTGCCACCCTAATTAAGCCAGGACCTTTGGTGTCATTCCCACAGCCAACATATGCCACACTTTGACTAGTTGGCTCTTACCATTTGTGGTTAGTTACTAAAAGGATGGGTTCCACAAAGGAGTTGTTCACAAGTTGGTCAGAGGCTAGGGTTTGGGAACATTACTAGCAAAGGCAGGGTGGAACATAATAGGACGTTAATTAAGAGCACATGCATCCGGGTAAGTCTAGAGGGACCAGTCAGTTTCCCCATGCTTCCAACAGTATGGTTAAGGCTGGTTTTAGCCCCGCATAAAGATGCAGGACTTTATATAGACTGAGGCAGGGGGGTCATTGGAGCTTAGGAGCTTTATGGCTGGCCTGGACAGACAGTTCCTGCATATAATCAAGGATCTACAAAATCATTACTCACCACCATCAGCATCATCACCTTTATCCTTCTGCACTGAGAGGAGATAGAAGGAGAGAGGATTTTAATAAAGTTTTATGGCAATTCATTTGCAGAGAGAGAATGAGACTACCTGAAGGACTGGATATGTGGACCTGAAATCTCTAGTAAGGCTACTCACACAAAATGATGTTCTTATTTAATCCTAGCAATCAAACTGTAGTATAAGCATTGCCATTCCCCTTTACAGGTGAGGGGACAAACACCCAGAGAGCTCAGAATGCTTGCTTAAGATAATTTATTATGTGGTATATCCATCTGCTAAACTCTGAGTTCCATGCCCTTTTGGAAGGGAATGAATGAAGTCCTGATTGAATATGTATTCTTGATATGGCATAGCCATATTAAGGACCCCATGACTCAGCCTCATGGGAGTAGCAAAGCCTTCCTTGGGTAAGGCTCAAAGTGGTGGTAAAGCCTTCCTGGGCTCCAAGGATGAATGTAGACAGTGTGTGCAGAAAATGTTCAACATATATTGCCCCACTCCAACCCCTACTATGTTTATGGCCTGAAGACTCTCCCCTATAGAAACTACTCCTGCCTCCTTGTCCAGTTTGTGTATAATACCCCAGCTTCCTTGTTTATCTATTCACAACAAACACGCCTCCCTGTTCAACTGTATATAATAAACATACTGAACTTCTGGATTGCTGTGGCTTCTCCATCTGAGAGCTCAGCCCACCCAGCCCAGATTTTGCCCTTGCGTTTGTCTTTTCTTCATTCTCTGGCCACCCAAATCAGGTCAGTCCCTGGAGCTGTGCAGGACATGGCAATATTCTTTCTTCAATTTAGTAGGATATTTTCTTTTCCTTTATGGCATTGATTTTGTTTCAGAGATATCCACTGTGCCAAGTGAAACCACCCAAATATGCTCAAAGTTGCTATGGTCACCAAAGAGCCTCTTTAATATGATGACCACGACCTTGACTCCATCTATCCCACCACCATCTTCCTAAGTTATCCAGTGTCATCAGCATGGCATCGATCTTCCCACATAATTTCCCAGACTCCTACAAATGTAAATATACAAGTGTAAAGGGGGCTGATTCTTGTTCTTCTTTTTAAAATAGATCATATTATAAATTACTTGGCAACTCATTTATTCTACCTTAACAATAAATGCTAGATACAGCAAAAGGTGCAAAGACATCCTTATAATATACTTGCATATACATCAGTGATTTTATGCCTATAGAGTATATTTTGGAATGTGGGACTCCTGTGTTCTGTTGTTATGCAATAAAACAAAACTTAGTGACTTTTTAAGAATAATAGCTTATTATTGTCCCCAAGTCTCCAATTCAAGGACTCAGCTGATATGTGTCACCCCTGTTCTCAGTTGTGGTAGCTCAATGAGAGGCTGAGCATTTTACCTCCAAGATGGTTTACTCACTGGGAGCTCAGTGGGACTCATAGGGCAGTAGCCTTGGTTCTTTTCTGCTTGGGCCACTCTAAAGGGTTACTAGAGCTTCCTCACAGCATGAAGCTGGAACCTATTATTGAATATTTCAAAAGAACCAAGCAGAAGTTGCCTGGTCTCATTATCAGCTAACTTCAGAAGTCATGCAGTATTACTTCAGAAGTTATTTGGTATTACTTTCCTCACATTCTACTTTTAAAAGTAGTCACAAATACACCCATGAGATCCAAGAAGAGGAGAATTACACTCTTCTTTCTGAGAATACAGGGAATGTTCTAGAAGAATATGCAAAATTGGAATACTACTATAACTACCTTTGGAAAATATAATTGCTATGCAAAGGTCGTGTAGCTAGTAACCAATAAAATTATGTCTCAATTTTTTTGCCTGTTGTTCATTTCATAACGAGATACTGTCTCATTGGTGCATGAGTGGAGTCATTTTGTGGGGTATTTGGCTTTGGGGTATCCAAGTCAACTCAAGGAAATACTGAACAGGAAGCCAACTGTGCACTAAGCCATATGGAATTCAATGTATCAGGCAGTGAATTGCCTCTCTGGCCTAAGGACAAGGGGACTAGGGAGTCTTTGGAACTTTTTGATGGCCTTGGCAACCAAGTCCCTTCCAGAGGAAGCCCATCTGACTCTTCTGCTCCCATTTATCATTTACCACCTACCCCCAAAGAGCCATTATTCAGTCTCATCCAGTCACATTACCATGGTGGGGAGTGACAACATTCAGTTCTGCCTATTGTTCCATGCCTTTCTTCTTTTTGCCTTTTGGTTTTGACAGAATGGAGCAGCTCAGTCAGGAACCTGGAAGAATGAAAGTTTGTCTTGGCAGGAAAGCCATCATTCATACAAATGAACACGGTTATATGGTCAGATGAAGCCTCAGAGTTAAGTATGTTACTCTGCAAAATGGGCACATTCACCATTTCACAACATTACATTTTTAGAATTTGTGCTTGGGCTTTTTCCTTGCTTATTTCTTGCAGCAGTTGTTCTCAACCTTCTAAATACTGCAACCCTTTAATACAGTTCCTCACATTGTGGTGCCCCCATCATAAAATTATTTTTGCTGTTACTTTGTAACTGTAATTTTGCTACTGTTATGAATAGCAATGTAAATATTTTTGGAGGAAGAGGTTTGCCCAAGGGGTCAGAATGCACAGGTTGAGAACTGCTGATTTAGACGCTTAGTGTATAAGCCAACACAAGCCATGGCATTTTCCATGGATGTATCTAAGGGGTTTGTAATTACCTAAAGTGTGCACAATCTATCTCTAAGGAATAATTCCCGGCTCCACCTTCCATCCTGCAGTCCATCCACCACTCCCAGCTGGCAATGCACTCCTGAATGGAATTCCAAGTATCTATTCCTCATCATCCAACAAAATTATGCTCATGGAGACAGAGAGAAGAAATTCTAAGAAGGAAAGCCCAGGCCCCCTTTGCCCAAGAATTTATAGGTGAGAGAAAGAGAGGATGGGATGGAGAAGCAATAGTATTCCTGTGTCCCTATCTCCCCTTTCTGGGCTGAATGCAAGCTACGTGGAGAAATAGGAAAGACCCAAACAAACCTGAAGCAATCAGCCTGAGCTCAACTGGGCAGCACAATGGGATGAAGCAGAGCACTCTCTGGCCTTTCCAAACTACCTTTAGTCCCTGCAGGGACATATGGATTAAGGGCCATAGAGCCTGCTACAAGCACAGTTCAGGATGTCATTACCACTCTCAGTAGGCTTCAACAGACATCAAGAGCCTAAGAAAGGTGTGATCACCCTGAGATGGCCACAAGGGCCTTGCCCAGATACATAGAAAGGTCTCGTCCCAAGTGACACCACCCAAAGATATCAGCATGGCATTCACAGAAGGCTAGAAAACCTGAGTCCTTTTCATCATGGAATCCAGGAAGTGCCGAAAGACAAGTTTCATCAAACGAGAGTCTGAATATCTTCTAAAAAGACTCCTTTATATCATCACGAATGACATTTCATTTCATCTCATTTTACTCCAGCAATAAACAGGTAGGGGCTTAGCAGACTCATTAGCAGAACTGGCAGGTGTGAACACTCCCAGCGTCCATCACTGTAAAACCCAGATCCTCCCTGGGGCCTGCCACAGAGCTGATGAAACAGAAAATGCACTGAGGAGGAGAGACTACACACAAAACAGCCCGGTCTTTCAGACTATGAGACACGGACATTCATCATCATTAGCCAAATAAAGAGCCAACCCAAAGGCCAGCCACGTCTGCATTACTGACTCCGTGTTCTGAAGGGCTGGCTTATGATAAGACAGATAGCTTTTGAGAGGTCCATGATGTGTGACACCAGTACCACTTTGTAGGAGAAACTGCGGCCAGCCTGCCCAGGCCAGTCTGCAGCAGGTGTATTAGCATGCGCATGCGCAACAGGCATGCATTTCCTCAGCCAAGCTCCAAGCCTGCCTTTATGCCCAGAGACTGCTGAGGGAGAGACACCTGACCCAGAGACACCAATGAGGAAAGGACAATGCAGCAGAGTCAGCCTCCTGAGCCAATAGGACCTTGCTTGGGAGGGGGTATAAAGACAGGCCTAACTTCCTTAATAAACAAGTCTGCAGCATGCTCTGTTACTCCCTGACTCCCAGTGCCTGAGGCATCTTCTCACCCCCTCCCCCAAGGAGTGTCCGAGAAGGGTCACCTGCAACACCACTTGATTGGAAGATGGCTCCATGAGAACTCCCAGGTACACCCAGGTACCTCCAGTCACAACCATTGCCAGGTGGCCATAACTTTGGTAGAAGATCAGAGGAAGACAGGAACAAAACACAAAGTATCTTTCTGGAAAGGATGTGGGTAGGGTCAAGAAGGTGAGGCCTCAAAATGAAGAGCCCTGGTAGGCATGTATGGCTGTGGGCACAATTCATTCTTGTCTTCCTTTACCCGTGGTTTCAGGCCCGCTTTATTGTAGGTGTTCATATCACTGAGATGTGCTTACACAGGGCTGGATAGAAGTGAGTGTATAGGCGCCCTCACCTGGGCTGTGGAACCTCCCCTAGGAGCTCCACACTCCTTTTCCCCAGTGCACCTTACAAGGGCACAGGCCCTGCTGAACAACACTGAAGCCCTAGAAGGTGGAACCTTTCTGAGAAAGCGCCTAGGCCCAGGCGTGATTAAATTTTCATCCCTATACGGACATGGACTTTATGTGAACAAGAAGTAAATATCTATTGTGTTAGGCTCCTGAGAGTCGGAGGGTGATTTGTTACAGCCGTAATATTACTAAATTCATTCAGTGGGAGGAAGATGGGCCATTACAAAAGCAACCTTCAATGTTTCACAATTGAGCCACAGATAGGCCACAATGGCAATACTAATGAGAAAAAAGGGAACTAACATAAAAGTAGTTACTGGGATCAAACCCTCCATTTCCAACTTGAGAAGCAAGAACAAGGACTTTCGCAGGCTGAGCAGCCAAGGCAGGTATTCTGGGTTTGCCATTTGGTGGTGACCTCACAACGACCCATTCTCAATTTCTTCATCTGTGAAGGGGCAATAGCCACATGTAATTCTGGTGCCGTTGTCATGCTCCAATTCAGTGAGATTATATTCACATGGAGCATGAAGTCAACACTTGATGTGTTTCTTCCTTGCCTTTGCTAGGATCTTCTCTACATCACTATTTCCCCCATAATTACTAGGTAGTGTCTGACCTCAGAAAAATAGCAAACATACACACTCTTTCCAGTTTACCAGTTGTAATGGAAAGATTGAAGTTGGTGTTGGCTTTTTCCGTCACACTGGGGCAACTTGACTGACACTTTCATTCATTCCATTGATTGATCACATTCATTTTGAGCCACACTGAGCTGCTTAGAAAAAAAAAAATCATCCCCTGCCTTTATGGTGAGCTGGAAGGCTGGACTAGCCCCAAAGACACCTCAGCAAATCTGCTACACAGCTCCAATGGCAGGCAGCCAGGCGTCTGGTCGCACTGTCTCAGTGCAGCTGACTGACAAGCAGCAGGATGCTGAAGCTGTGATGTGAGGGAAATAAGCTATAGCAGCAGCAGCCATGCTGGCAGGAGTGCTCTCCAAAGGGACCCTGCTGCTGCTGCTGCTCCCCACCACCACCAACACCCTGGTACCCAGGGGCCCATATAGGAGGGCAAAACAGCAGGTAATTTATGATTTCCCAAAACTAACTTTGCAGGCCAAGTTGACTATGGAGTTGAACACAGACGTTTGACTTCAGCCTGAGCCTAGCAGGCCACTTCCTGGCAGCTCGGAGCAGACAGCAACAACCAAATGCTGCTTCCTTGGTCTATGCAGAAATAATCTCTCACGGGTGTGGGCAATTCTGATTGTGGGCAGTTCCAGTTGTGGGGATCACCTTGGCTGTTCGTTAGACTCCCCTTGGGAGCATTAAAACTTTCTGATACCCGTCCCACAGCATGAAGCAATTACATCACAAATATCCAGAGCTAGGATCCAGGCAGCTCTCATTGCTAAAGCTCCCCAAATGATTCTACTGCACAGCCAAAGGTGAGAATCACTGCCCTACCATTTCCAAGGCCTTGCCCCAGGGCTAACTTCCTTGATGTGAGCAAAGTGGTGGAAGAGAAGACAGTAAACTCAGACAGGAATCACAACTTGCTTACAGTCAGTTGCTTGGTGACAAGAGGGACTAGGGCATGGCCCAGGCCTTCCTCTGTTTAGTTGAAGAATCTTTCTCCTTCCTCTCTGGCCTTCATTTCCATAAACTGGGAAGAATGTTTGCACTTACTTCACAGGTTGGTTGGAAGGATAAAACAACTTACTTTTGAACTTCATTTTTATTTTGCATGTCTGAGTGTTTTGCCTGCATTTATGTCTGTGTACCACGTGTGTGCCTGGTACCCAAGGAAGCCAGAAGAGGATATAATATTCACTGAGACTAGAGTGACAGACAACTGTGAGCTGCCACATGAGTACGAGGAACCAAACCTGGGTCCTTTGCATGAGCTCTTAACCACCAAGCCTCTCTCCAGCTTCCAACTTACTTTTGTCATTTGTTTTACCTACTATATATTATATAATTATATACAAATATATATGTGTAATAATTATATATAAATATGTAATATACATGTAATAATCATATATTAATATATTATGTGTAATGATTATACATTCAATTACAATATACAATATATCTCCTTCAAACACTTGGAAAACATTAACTGAGTTCAGTTCATTAAAAAAACTTCCTGTGTCCCACACACCATTGCCACTACTTGCCTTTAAAATACCTGAATGTTTGGCCCAGCAACTGTTTCTTATCATTCAGGAAAATGGACCAAGGGCCTATGAGAAGTTCAAAGCACAAGGGTGACAGAGATGGTCAGGATGCTGAATGTGATGGTGAAGGCTTCATCCTTGGGGTAGCACTGTGGGAGGTGGTAAAGCCTTCAGGAAGTGGGGCTTAGTGGAAATCTGTAAGTTACTATGGAGCTCACTTGTAAGGGATTGTGGGATCCTAGACCCATCTTTCTGTTTCCTGGCCATAAAGTAAGTAAGTTTGCTCTGGCAGAAGTTCCTGCCTGACCAAATGCCTAAACCAACACTGCCAATGATCGCGGACAGGGCTCTGAAAGGTTAGTCAAAATAAAGTGTAATCTTTCTAAGATTTTTCTCAAGTATTTTTATTACATTGGCAGAAAGCTTACTAATACAGTGATCACTGCTATTTTATTAATAAACACAAAAACATGGAAAGGCTAAGGTTCAAAAGCAAGGAATTCTTTAAAGAAGTAGTAGCATGCTTTTCTTAAACGCCAAAAAGGCATATTTCAATTTAAAACAGTGTGTGTAAAATGGACCTCAGAGTTACCCTATGCTCCTACTTATATAATAATCTCCTTTTCTTGAGTGGGAGTGGAACCTGGCACTTGATTCTGAAAAAAACAGCATATAGCAAAGGTATTAGAGCAACACTCCTATACCAGATGGAACTAGAGATAGAACACTTTAATCTGGCATATTGTCACACTGTGAACCACACATGAAAAGGGGCTCATGACAGTGAATCATAAGTGACCTCTGAGGTAGTGGTTACCACTTCCTAATGCTGTGACCCTTTAATACAGTTCCTCATATTGTGGTGACTCCAACCACAAATTATTTTCATTGCTACTTAATAACTGTAATTTTACTACTGTTATGAATCATAGTGTAAATATTTTTGGAGACAGAGGTTTGTCAAAGGGGTCATGACACACAGGTTTAGGACCGATGCTCTAGGGTCTCATGATAGCTAGCAGCCCCTAGTCAGTCTCAAAAACTGTACTTTACCAATAACCGGAGTGAGCTTAAACATGACTTAAACCTTTAGATAGAACAGACGCTAGTTGACATCATGATGACATCTTTGTAAGACCCTAAGCAGAGAATTAAGATAAAGTGGTCCTAAAGCCTCCTGACCTATGGAAACTGTGAGATAATGAATATGTGTTATTTTAAGTCACTGAATTTTTTAGTAATTTGCTATGCTGAAATGGAAAACTAACAGACATTATCATGGAAAGGTATGCTTTTAGATGAAAAGCTTTGTAAAATATTATTAAATAACAAAAGCTCAGATTACAAAGCAATATGACATACATACAAACACACATGAAGTGACTATTGGAAATCCAATAAAGAGTAGAATTGAGAATGACATCCATTTCTTCTTTTCATTTTCTGCACTTTCTAAAATCGTTATTGTTAATGAAATGTTCAACGTGGAACATATTAAATAAAATATTCAAGTGTTAACAATGGCTATCCCCGGGTGGTAAAATTATGGTTGAATTTGTATTCTAAAAATCTAAAAGGTTATCTTAATTACTCTTTTTTGAAGAGTTGAGACAGGCTGCTATAATTAAAAAGAATAAATAATGGATTCCAGTGATATTTTTCAATTATCAAAGAAAATTCTGCCATTGTTTCTCCCAGACTGAATTAAGGTAGGGGGAACCCTGTCTTCCACACACTGAGGTACAAAATGATAACACAGAGAAAACAGAACTAGATTCTAAAGTGGTCTCCCCTATTGTTGTACTTTCTGAAATTTATAAAATTATCTCACCTTGGACTCTAAGAGAGACATACATGGTCCCCTGGAGAAGGGGAAAGGGACAAGATCTCCTGAGCAAATTGGGAGCAAGGGGGGTGGTGGGAGGGAGCTAGGAGAATGAGAAGGGGAGAAGAGGAGGGGCGAGGAGGACATGAGGGAGCAGAAGGTTGAGTCAGGGGAAGAATAGAAGAAAACAAGAAAGGAGATACCATAATAGAGGGAGACATTTTAGTTTTACAGAGAAATCAGGCACTAGGGAAATGTCTGGAGATCTACAAAGATAACACCAACTAGCAATCTAAGCAACAGAGGAGAGGCTACCTTAAATGCCTAAGGATCAGGTAGTAAAGCTCTCTCCTATAGCCTTCATCCAGCAACTGGTGGAAGTAGAAGCAGACACCCACAGCTAATCACTGAACTGAATTGGAATCCAGTTGCAGATAAGAATGAGTGATGGGCAAAGGGGTCCAGACCAGTCTGGTGAAACCCACAAAAACAGCTGACCTGAACATCAGGGAACTCTTGGTCCCCAGACTGATAACTGGGATACCAGCATGGGACTGATCCAGACCCCAGGAACATGGGTTTCAGTGAGGAGAACTCGGAAATCTACGTGACCTTCTGTAGTAGTTCAGTACTTATCCCTAGCATAGGTGTGGACTTTGGGAGCCCATTCCACATAGAGGAATACTCCCTGAGCCAAGACACACTGGGGTGGGCCTAGGCCCTATCCCAAAGGATATGATAGACTCTGAAGACCCCCTGTGGGAGGCCTCACCCTTCCTGGGGAGCAGAAAAGATATGTGATAGGTAGGGCATTAGTTGGGGGGGGGCAGGGGAGGAGGGGAGAGAGTGGGAACTGGGATTGACATGTAAAACAATCTTGTTTCTAATTCAAATAAAAATATTTTCTTAAAAAATAAATAAATAACTGTAACAAAAAATTATCTCACCTTTGTAACTTGCATATAAAATGAGATAATATATGCTTTACAGGGCAAAAGTATGATAAGGACTCCAGAAGCTACTGCATCATTTAGTTTTAAATGAGCCCAAACATGTAAGAGGTACTCACTTATTCAATGTTGGTTAGTGTTGCTATCATCATTACTATCATTACCGCCATCATTATCAAGCAAGGTCCCATTACAAGAGTGGCCAATATTTCAGATTTGGTGTTGTTCTTAGATTCGGCTCTTTAAGCAAGTACTTAAAAAAACATAATAATTTTAAATATGCTGTGTTGATTCAGATACTAGAAGGAATCGCACATTCCTTGAAAGATCTCATGTAAATGCTGTGGGATACTGAAGACACATTTCTTCCTTTTACATGCTAGAAAGATGCTCTTAAAATTAAGCTTGCTAGGGAGATACGGGTTGCTTAGAACTGGCCCTTTAAGAATCTGAGTCAAACTGGTTTGAGGTTTATTGCATGCTATAATAAGCGTGTTAGTTATGGTGTGAGGTGAGCCAGGTCTAGGTCAAAGCTCTTGCTCGCTCTCCCTCTCTCTCTCCATTCCAGGGCCTCCAGGAGCTGGGTGGGAGATGGAAGCATTCCAAGGCCACCATGAAGCACGGCTGAAGAAGTACAGCTGCCCTTAATCTGGGCTTCAGGGTCAAGGGCACTTGCAAAAACAGGCTAGAGCAAGGGAGGAGCCAATACTAGAGGAACTGTTGGCTGAGTATTTGCTGGTGTGGCCACAGGCAATAAATAAACAAATATCCAGACAGACAGGCAGCTGGGGTCAGGGAGGTACCAGAAAGCTTTTGCTGTCTTGGACTGAAATAGTCTTGGAGTCTGGCACCATGGTGGGAAGAGACATTGCTAAGACAATTAATGATACAAAGAGGCCAAGCTACTGGTAGCAGTGTCACAAAAGTGAGATGACATGGATGGCTCATTATCCCAAGAGTCAATTCTGTTGTTACAAGTCTCTTTCAGGAGCATGTACATTCAAAACACTGTCATAGACATCTTTAGAATTATTCCTAGAGTAAAAAGAAATGAAATCCATCTAACTCTTTCCCAAGAAAAGTGCCTAAAAGAACTTCCTGGTTGCCTTGGGAGGACACAAAGAAGAATAAAACAGTGGATGACAGCATCTATTTTGTTTCAGTTAGGTTCTCAGTGGTGCAAGGGAAAAAGAAATAAGTGTCCCAAATTCAGGGAAGGGTCAATATCTATCTCATGGGTTGGACATCTTCATTATTATTGTTATTATCATTATCATCATTATCCATTAAAAATCAAACTGATTGGTGGCTGATGAGACAACCCAGGAAGTAAGAGCACTTGCTACCAACTCTTATGACTTGAGTTCAATTCCCAAGTCTCTCCCACATAATGTAAGGAGGGAATAATTCCTGAAAGTTGGATCTCCACATATGCACCAAGGCATGTGTTCACCCACATATATACATGTGCACACACAATTAAGTAAGTGCAATAATTTGAAAATTAGTTGAAGATGTGTTTGGAGAACTAACTAGGTTTTTAAGGTTCAAATTCTGATGGGGCAAGAGGATAGAGGAAAGGAGAGATAAGAGGAAAATAACCAAAACTAAGAATATATGAAGAAGGGTTATGAAACTCCACTGGTGTGTAAGCCAATTAAAAACACAAATCAAGGCAGGGCAGTGGTGGTACACACCTTTAATCCCAACACTAAGGAGGCAAAGGCAGGCAGATCTCTGAGTTTGAGGCTAGTCTGTGTTAGGATAAATCTGTCCACCAAAACCTGCCTGAGCCCCACCGCCATGTGTGAGCTTTACGCCAGCCGCCTGCCCGAGTTAGGCCCAAATGAATACACAGAAACTTGTATTAGGTACAATGCTGCTTGGCCAATGACTAGGATTCTCATCTGCTAGCTCAGTCTTAATTACCATAAATCTATATATTTTATAAGACTTATCTTATCGGACACCTTGTTGGTGTCCCTCCTGGCCAGTGGATCACATCGTGCCGCTGGAGCAGGAGCGGAGGGGAAAAGAGGGCCCTTCCTGTTTCTCCTTCACTTAAATATGAGTCTCCTTGCCATGTCATTTCCTGCCTGGATCAGCACTTCTCTACTACATTTCCCAGAATCCTCTTTGACTCCTAGTCCTGCCTAACTTGTTTCAAGTCTGGTCTTCAAAGTGAGTCCCAGGATATCCAGAGCTACACAGAGAGATGCTGTCTCAAAACAAAACAAAACAACAAAACACCCACAATTCAAAGAAAATGGGAGTCTGAATAGAAGTACTCCTGAATGGGTAAACAATGCTGCTCCCTGAAGACTTGGGTTATTAAACAAAAATCTCAATGGCAGGCACAGGTTACCTTTCTACTAGCCAGGGAGGTCCCAGAGACACCTAAAATAATAAAGGTTATTGTTACTGCTTGACCACTATAGATATGACATACTTCAGTTACATAAAGCACACTTGCAATGACCAGGAAACTCTATTCTTGCTAGCTAGCTTTCATAGTGCTATAAGATGCTTTGAAGGCTGATGAAGGAGAAAAGCCATTGTAGACTGAGTTTCTGTCCCTCCTGTTCTGGCAGCCATTTACTCCCAAATAAACACACAGACGTTTATATTAAGTATCAACTGTTTGGCCAATGAGAGGCTTATTGGCTAGCTCTCTCTCAATTATTAACCCATTTCTATTAATCTGAGTATCTCCACATGGTCTTGGCTTACTGGAGAATGCCTGGAGCTGTTACTCCTTTCAGTGGCTACATAGTGTCTCTCTCGTGGCCCCTCTCTGCCTTCCTCTTACCCATCAGTTTCCTTGTCTGGTAACCCCGCCTATACTTCCTGCCTGGCTACTGACCAATCAGTGTTTTATTCATCAATCAATAAGAAATACATATATACAGAAGGACATCCCCCCATCAAGTTGTCAATAGTTGTACTCAGCACTGCAGCTTGCATGCTAACAATAGCGACCACCAGGCAAGACATGCCCACTGGTGCAATAATGGCAAGACAGTTTCTGAGGGAAAACAACTACTCTCCCTGTGCTGGTTTAAATGAGAATGGCCTCCATAGGCTCAGATGTTTAAATTCTTGGTCCCTTGTTGGTAGAACTGTTTTGTGGAATGATTAGGAGGTGTGGCTTTATTGGATAAGGTATGTCATTAGAGGTGGTCTTTGAGGTTTTGAAACACCAAACTCAGTCTCCTGCTTCTGCCTCTAACTTTGGGATCAGGTGTAAGCTCCCACTACTGCTCCAGCAACATGCTTGCCTGCCTGCTGTCATGCTTCCCATGGTAATGGTCATGGACTCACCCTCTGAAACAATAAGCAAACAAACCCCCAATTAAATTCTTTCTTTTAGAAGTTTCCTTGGTCATAATGTCCTTTCAGAGCAATGGAACAGTAACTAAGCCACTACCTATGTAGTTAATAACTACCAGTTACTAGTGGCCACTGAGAGAGTTAAAAAAGGCAATAGAGATGAGATTCCATACATGTGATTGGAGTGCCTATTTGTGTGTGCACAAATGTGGTCAAAGGAGAAATCTTAGCATGGCTTCTTTCATATGCCCTCGAGTATAGGCATAGCAGCTCATGCTGAAACATAAAACAACCAACTCCTTAGCCAGGATGGTGGTTCTGCCAGGTTACCTCTGTGTCTGGGTGGATTCATTTTCCTATAAACTTTATGGTCCTTTTCAAAAAATGACTACAAATGCTGCAGATGTTGCTGGCTCCTATGAGCAGATGTTCGTGACTGTAATAAACTCAGGGAAATTATACCTCAGCCTTTTAAGTCAATGAGATAAAACCTAACAACATTCTGGGCTCATTTATTATTTTCACCTATTTCTGCAGGCTGTGGATTAGTATAAATGAAGCAACTGTGCTCCCTGGGAAACAGCCTGTGAACAACTAGAATCACAGATGCACCCAACCTCTCCCTGTGTTAGCCACTATGATGAGATTTTTCCTAGGCCCAACTGACAACACAGCCCCCTTACTGCCAGAGAAGAGAGGTCTGACTCTGGGGACTCTGTGGGTAGCAACAAAATCAACACTTCTCCCATCTTCTTCCCACAGCAACTTCCAACTCCTCTAGCACCATCATCACCCATGTTGAGATCAGGAGAATCAGAGCATCAAAAGAGAGGCTTAGAATTATTTAATCTCCCTCTTGTATTTAACCCAAGAAAGTTTTATACAAAGTATGTATAGTAGCCACGAAGGCCTAAAAGAATTTTACAGAGTGCTTTTGAAAGAGCTACAACTTGCTTCTCTTTCCCCACTTTCTCCCTCTCTTTACCTTTCCAGCTCTCCGTCTCCTCTCTTGCCTCCTCTCATATTTCTCTCTTCCCTTCTCTTCTTTCATCAATTCTTCTCTCTCCTCCCTTCCTCTTTCCCTCTCTTTCTGTAAGTGCAAGAATATCTCTTATGCTCACATATATCTCATCATCTAACACACTTTTGGGGGATAGGCTCAGGTTATTTGTATAAAGATACATATACACATACGATTACCCTCCAAGAATAAGAATGAGGGAGGATAGGAAGATGGCTAGGTCCATAAAGTGCTTCCCACACAAGCATGAGGACCTGAATTTGGATCCCCAGAAACTATGTAAAAGCTAGGTATCTGTAATCCCAGCACAGTGGACCAAGACAGAGGGACCCCTGGGACTTACTGGCCAGCCACTGTAGCTGAAATGGCGAGCTCCAGCTTCAATGAAGGTCCTGGACTCAAAAACATAAGGTGGAGTTGTAGAGGGAGACATCTGATGCTGTTCTCTGACCCCTGCAAGTGCATGCACATGCATATAGACAGTGAGAGAGAGAGAAGGAGGGAGGGGGAGAGAAGAGAGGAGGGAAGAGAGGAGGGGGAGGGAAAAGGGAAGGGGGACGAAGAGAATACGAAGATATGAAGAAGGGACATGGCAATTACTATGGGCAGACCAGGCTGTAGTTTTCTTGTCCTTCCCTCAGTCTCTCCTTCCTTAATGATTTTCATACGTTTCACATGTATAAACAAGCGAGTAATGAATGACAAGCTGCTTGACATGGTACTTCAACATCAGGCCAGGACACTCCAAAAACCAGACTCCAAGCCACTTTCAAAAGCAGTCTGTTCAACAACACCCTGGTCCTCCCTCAGACAGCTAACACAAGTGCCCCTCAAAACAGAACCAAGGGGACACCCATGCTGGATCCTGGGTACCTGAGGAGGTCTGGGGGCAGAAAGACAAGGAGGGAAGTAATATAATTCTACTTTAATTTAAATAAAGTAAAAGGATAAACTGTTGGATCCAGTTTAAATGCCTAGGGGAAGAACAAGGTTCTGGGAAAATCCAGTATTGAGAGCAATCTCTTACCAGCCAACAAATAGGTGCTTATCACTAAGGGCATGCTAAGAAATGCAACCAGAATTGCCTGTAGTTTGTTGAATATGGATGGAACGTGAAGAGCTTTCCCCTTTCATGCTAATGTGTCCATTGATAGTGCCATTGTTCCATTATGTTACCACCATGCAGCCATTTCTCTTTTTTTTTAAATTTATTTATTAGTTCTAGTTAGGGAACAAGCTTGTTTCACATGTAAGTCCCTTCTCCCTCTCCCTTCCCTCACCCCCATCTCTCCTCCCCCACCCCCAGCCTACCCCCCACCCCATCCACCCACCACTCCCCAGGCAGGGTAGGACCCTCAACGGGGGCTCCCATGCAGCCATTTCTAGGAGAGATTGCTTCATAGCAGAGTTCCTGGTACTCTCGCTCTTACACTCTTTCCAGTCCCTCTTCTGTGATCTCCCCTTACTCATAGATGCAGTAACTGTGATGCAGATATATCTGTTGAGGATGAACTCCTCATAATCTGTTGATCTCTTCACTGTATCCAGTTGTGCTTTTCTGTGATTGTCTCCATTTACTACAAATAAGGATGGTAGCTACACTTATCTGTGGGTATAAGCATAGATTTGGACTAGTGAAATAAATAATTATGATGGTCTAGCAAAGTAGTGGTAGTAGACTCTTTTCTAACATTCATAGCCACCTTAGCCCCAGAAAGCTGGCTATGTTTCCAGTACCAGGCATGATTTACCTCTTGTTGAATGGTCCTTGAGTCCAGTTGGACTGTTGGTCACCACCAACATGTGATTGCCACTTATTGCACCTTTATGCATATCTTGCCATCTGGTCATTGTCCTGGTTCATAGGCATTGCATCTTGGCAGGACTGTTTATTTGCTTCCCTTCTTTGTCAGTTTGCATAGTGTTTTCTGGAACCATGTAAGCTAGATCATAGGAAGGAGGCTTTCAGGCCAGATCCAGCTCAAATTATTCGTGTCCTAACTGTGTGGTTTCTCCAGCAATAGGAGCCTGGCATCAATCCCCGAGAGGCAACCAAATGCTATATCAATAATGTATATTGTTTTGTGAGTCACTTGGACTACCTTGACCTAACATTTAAAAGGAGGTTTCTTGTGCTCAGTAGGGGATTTTTGTCATGTTAGTCTATGGCTCTTGTGTTGAGCATTGTCAGTCCAAGTGGCATGTGTGTGAGTGTGTGTGTGTGTGAGTGTGTGTGTGTGTGTGTGTGTGTGTGTGTGTGTGTGTGTGTGTGTGTGTGTATTGTGTATAATTTTAGGTAAATATAAAATAATATGATTCCTTAAGTATCAAACACCTTGACAACAAATGCTGGTGAAGTTGTGGAGAAAGGGGAACCCTCATTCACAGTTGGTGGGAATGCAAACTGGTACAGCTGCTCTGTAAAAATCAGTTTGGAGACTCCTCAATAAACTAAAAATGAATCCATCATACAACCCAGCTTTACCATTCATTGGCATATGCCCAAAGGAGTTGACACCCTAATCCACAGACATTTGTCCAGCAGTGTTCATATCTGCCCTATTCACAAATTCCAGGAAATAAGAACAACCTAAATTTCTTTCAATTGATGAATGTATAATATAAATTGCTACATATTCGTTATGGAATACTACTCAGCTGTAAAGAAAAGGGAAACCATGAGATTTTTCAGGTAAATGGATGGACCTAGAAGAGATTACATTGAGTGAAATACCCCAAACCTAGAAAAACACTATACATTCTCCCTTATCTGTGGTTCCTAGTTCCAAATCCTCAGCTGTGCATATAAAACATTCAGTAACTACAAAAACCAAGTGGGTTTTTGTTTGGGTTTGGTTTAATTTGTGTTTTTGTTTTTGTCTTTAGACAAGGGTTCCCCATGTATCACAGGCTGGTTTCAAACTCTTGATCCTCCTACTTCATCCTCCAGGGTGCTGAGATGTCAGATGTGTGTCACCATGCCTGGCTGTGTTACTTCCTAACTTCTTTCTGTAATTTGGCTTCCTCTTGCTTTCCTAAGTTTATTAAGGTTGAAATTTAGGTTATGAACTAGAAATCTTTCTTCTTTGTTATCATGGGAATTGCAGCTATAATTTGCACTATAAGCACTACTTTAAACTACATTCTATAAATTTTACCCATGCCTTCCTTCACATCTGTTAGCTTTTGTTTTATATATTTTTGGATTATTTTGTTAAGTGAACATATTATATGGTTATATAATTATTGTTTTAACACTGTAAAATGCCCCTTTGTCTCTAGTAATAATTTGTTTTACAGTCTATATTATTAAATATTAGTAACATAGTCACACTCAAGTTCTCTTTGTGTATGTATAAGTATCTGTGTGTATCTGTGCATGTTATATGTGAACATGTGTATATGTGGGTATTGGAGGCCATAGAAGGGTGTCAAGTGTCCTCTATCACTCTCTTCTAATTCCTTTGAGGCAAGGTCTCTTCCCAAGACCTGGTGTTCATATGTGTTTTATTTTTCTCCAGCGAGGCAAGAAACCAACACACCCTAGTGATCCTCTTGTCGCTGCCCCTCTCTTGCTTGGTGCTAGGGTTTCTTACAGAGGTGTGAGGGATGTTCAGCTTGATGTGTGGGTACTCCATTCCTCAGTCTTTCCTCTTTTTTGAGGCAGGTTCTCATAAGGCAGCCCAGTGTGACCTCAAACTCTCATTATTGTTTTCTATTTGATGATACAGAGTCTCCTTTGGTCTTGAAGATGTGGTTTCTTTTAGCTGTTTGAATGTATGTAAAACAGATGATTTAATTATTTGTCTAGTAAGTCCAACATCTTGGCTTACTTAGGAACTATTACTATTTGTTCCTTTTGCTCTTACCTATGTGCTATACATTTGTGGCTTTGCATGTCTTGTATATTTTCTTTTACACTAGACATTTCTGTGGTGCTGGGCTTGAACCCAAAGCCTCCTATATTCCAGACAAGTGATTTACCACTGAGCAAGCCCTTGAACTGAACACTTTATGTAACATACTCTGTAAGTCTGGAAACTGGATATCTCCTCATGGATTTTTTTCCCTTGTTATTATTGCTCATTAGTTAATGACATTCCTAAACTAGTTAGGTAAATTCAGTATTCTTTGTAGCCACTGAAGTCTCTACTCAGTAAAATTAGTAGTCAGCTAATAATTTAACACACAGTTCCTTCTGTGACTTGAACCAATAAGCCTCTGAGTCTTGCTGAGGGTCTCAGTGTGCTTACTGGAATACTCATTAACACCTAGTCAATCTGAATCGCCTCACTGTTTTCTTGTCTACAGTCAGCCATTTCTTTTTATGTAATTTTTCTTCTTTTTCATTTTTCAAATTAAATTTATTCATTTATTTTACATCCCAACCACAGGTTCCCCTCCCTCCTCTATTCTCATGCTCTCTCCCCAACTTCCCCCTATCTACTCCTCCTCTGTTTCTGTTCAGAAAGAGGCAGGCCTCCATAGGTGTCAACAAAGCATGGCATATGAAGTTGAGGTAGGACTAAGCTCCCCCCTCATATTAAGGCTTGGTAAGGCAACCCAGTATGAGTAATAGGTTCCCAAAAGCCTGCCAAAGCATCAGAGACAGGTCCCACTCCCACTAGTAGACCAAGCTATACAACTGTCTCACATATTTACAAGGCCTAGGTCAGTCCCATGTGGGCTTCTTAGCAATCATTAGAGTGTCTCTGACCCCCTATGAGTCCTGTGAGTTGTTTCTGTGGGTTCTCTTGTGATGACCTTGACCCCCCTCAGCCATTTCTTTTGAGTCATTATAAATTGGTGGCTAATTTACAGAACAAGATAAGAAAAAACAATGGAATCTTGAAATTCTCGGGCAAATGGATGGAACAAGAAGAAACCATCCTGAGTGAGGTAACCCTGTCACATAAAGACAAACATGGTATGTACTCACTCATATATGGAATTTAGAGATAGATCAAAGGAATACCAGCCTACAATCCACACCTCCAGAGAAGCTAGGAAACAAGGAGGGGCCCTAAGAAGGGGAAAGGGACAAGATCTCCTGAGCAAATTGGGAGCATGAGGGGAGGGGAGAAGGAGTTAGGAGAAAGAGAAGGGGAGAAGAGGAGGGAAGAAGAGGATATGAGAGCAGGAAGATTTAGTGGGGGGGGGATACAGGAGAGCAAGAAAAGAGATACCACAGCAGAGGGAGCCATTATAGATTTAAAGAGAAATCTGGCACTAGGGAAAGGTCCAGAGATCTCCAATGTTGACCCCCAACTAACAATCTAAGCAATAGTTGAGAGGCTACTTTAAATGCCCTTCTCTGATAATGAGATTGATGACTACCTTATATGCCATCCTAGAGCCTTCATCCAGTAGCTGATGGAAGCAGAAGCAGAAACCCACAGCTAAGTACTGAGCTGAACTCTGTAATCCAGTTGCAGAGAGGGAGGAGTGATGAGAAAAGGGGTCAAGAGCAGGCTGGAGAAACCCACAGAAACAGCTGACCTGAACAAGGGTTTGCTCATGGACCCCAGACTGATAGCTGAGAAACCAGCATAGGACTTATGCAGACCCCCTGAATGTGGATGTCAGTTTGGAAGTCTGGTTAATCTATGGGGCCTCTGATAGTGAATCAGTATTTATCCCTAGTACACAAATGGACTTTGGGAGCCCACTCCACATAGCGGGATACTCTCTCAACCTAGACACACTGGGGAGGGCCTAGGCCCTGATCCAAATGACAGACTCTGAAGTTTCCCCCATGGAAGGCCTCACCCTCTCTGAGGAGCAGAAAGGGTGTTGGTGGGGGGCAGGGGAGGAGGGGAAGGAGAGGGAACTGGAATTGACATGTAAAACAGACTTGTTTCTAATTTAAATTTTAAAAAGGAACAAAAAGAATCCTGCCTCATCCTTCACTTTATGCTTGAGCAGAAACCTGATGCTGGCCAGAAGAGTGAGTTTAGGGCATTCTTGGTCCTTTTTTGAGAATATATGCACCCCTGCCCATGAACTCAGCCTTTCTTGGATAGCCTTCTAGAACTCTAAGAATACACCACATCCTTTTCAAAGCACCTATGAACATCTCATACTCTGTTTTTTCCATTCAAGTTTTGCAGTTGGCTTGTTGTTTGTCCCAGCCTTTGCCACTGCCTCGGGCAGCTGGGATATTAAACAATTGCTCCTGATTGTTTTTGACAAATGCCCTTGAGGAGAAGGCTTTTCACAAGGGTTGAGCTCTGAGTCAAGTCAAATAAAGACAAGTCTTGTGAGTGGGATTTTCTAAGGAACTGTAAAATAGGTCAAAAAATGACAGTTCTCCGAGACTGGGGTTTGGAAAGAGCCTCAACTCTCTTCTGACCCATTGTGCAGCTGCTAGGCTGCTGGCTGTCACTGCAATTACAAGTACTTTTCAAGGCTCCACAGAATCGAAAAGAGGAAGACACGAACAAAAGAAGATAAAAGGCTTTAAAAGGCTGTTATTACTGATATTTACTCATTTCAAAAACATCCCTCCAGATTGTTGTAAGCTTTTGGTTGATTTCTACAGCTCTCAACAGTTTGTTTGGACTAGAGTGTTGCCAAGACTCTTTCATTTTTATGGAAAAGAGGATATCTGGCACTCCCATAGTTTATGCCTTGTCTTGGGAAGGAAAAAGATGGATTAGCTACTGGTGTAGGCATATGGCATTTGTTTCTCAGTGGGTACTGAACTATTGTTTCCAATTAATCACACATCCTTTTAGCCATGCCTTCTGTCTTGTGGCATCGGAGTACTTCCATACAAAAGTGAAGTACATTTCCCTAGTTCACTGAAGATGTTTCTTGGCCAAGTGACTTTCTTTAACTTAGAGTGTGGAAAAATGGAAGTGTCAGTTCTGAACTTGGACCTTAAAGCATTTAGTATTTCCGAAAATCTCCATTGTCTTTATGTCACGGACATGAGAACATGGCTAGATAGTCTACAGTTCCAAAAAGGGGAGAGAGTCACAAGGGGCCTATCCAGTCCCAACCTCCAGCTTACAGCTAAGTTTAGCTAACTTCAAGTTGTATCATCCAAATGTCAGCCAATTCATGGTTGTGGAAAGTATATAAAAATGATTTAAGCAACTGGATTTTGAGATTTTTTTCACAGGATATTACTGTGCTGATAGATGAATGATACAACACATGCTATTTGATTACTCTTACAGAGTCTGCCTTTTCTAAAACCCAACACTCAAATGATTGTACCAGGCATTTCTGTTATAGCTACATCCTTCTCTTCCCTCTTAACAAATGAAATATTTGGTCTTTCTTTCTCTGGGCTTTAGAATGTCACTTTAGGATTTCATCCATAATAGAATGAATAACCAATATATGAAGTGATAAACTATACTATTAAACTGAACATGCCCAAGCCAAGATCTCCCTTTTGAGGAAGTGTCTAGCAAATTATAATTCAGACAGCAGAAATTCAAGGTCAAATGACCAGGTGCTTTTTCTTCAAAAGACAAATGATCTGTCTTCTGGATGAAATAGTTTACAACATGGAAAGCTGTGATGGAAATTGTGATTTTCATCTTAAGGATTCTCCTCCAGAAAACCAAGGCAGTTTGAGATCTTACTCAGGGAATATTTATGCCTCAATATCTTTCTGCTCAAAATTCTCTCAACTGTTTGTAGGTTCTTAGAATTGAAAACTGGTAGACTAAGAGTAAGCTATGTGAGAGAGTAGATGTGGAGTTATGTGTGAGCCTAAGTTATGTTTTAAGTTTTAATTACTTTGCCTAAGAGATCCATGAAATAAAAATGACTCTAGCCTGTAATCCCCTTGCCCAAGGACCATACTTCCTCAAATGTTGGAGGCTATTTTTAAGCGAGATAGCAAGCCACATGTTTTCACTCCCCCAAACAAGTTTGTTTGACTCAACTACACAGGATGTGTTGATCACATGTGGGTAGGAGGTATGTGGACATGAAGTATATCAGGATATATGCTTGCCCCTGGCTGGACCTGATAGGAAATATAGTGACCTTATGGGTCTGCCTTTATAAGTCTTGGCAAAATGTGACTTGTCATCATTTCCTGGGAACCCAACAATGGTCCTGACCACAGTCCATCTACCTGGCCAGTATTTAATTAAAACTTGTTTTGAATTTGGCTCACAATTGTGGTCTTATTCTCAACAAGTGGGATAATAGTTACTTGGTAAACTTTCTAGATATTTTAAAGTACTCTTAGCTCTTATTTACCATGTGATCATACCCATGCTTCTGCCCCAACTCTTGGTTATCACTGAAGCTTTGGAGTGCACCAAGACTTTGGACCTACTCTAGAGTGCCCTATAAGGTCAGAGAGTCAGTCAGGAACCTAACCCCACACCCAGTTTTCACCCAGCTCTTAGTTCCCCTCCTCTACAACTCTTCCTTATTTATATAGTACCCAAGGTCAAGTAACAGGCCAACTCCATCCCTCACTGCTCAGGTCTCTTTTTTCCCCCCTTTGTTTTTGTTTCTGTTAGTTTGTTTTTTGAGACAGGATTTTTTCTGTGTAGCCCTAGCTGTCCTGGAATTCATTCCATAGATAAGGCTACCGTCCAACTCAGAGATTCACTTGCCTATGCCTCCTGAGTGCTGGGATTAAAGGCATATGCCAGCACTGCCTGGTTTCTTTTTTCCCCTCTTATCTATGTATCCTATCATTCTTTTACCTCTTTGAAGAAACACATGTTGTCCTAGTTTACAGAGTCCCTGTGACTCACCTTCCCAAAAGAAAAGACTGTCCTATATTGTTACAGTGTGTGTCTTACTTTTCAATCCACCATTAACTAAAGCCCCATATCTTCCCCCAATCTTTTTTCTTTGCTCCTACCATACCTCCTTCTATGTGTATTTCACTCGTCTACTTCCTATCTAGCAACCTACTACTAATCACTAATCAACTGTGATTTCTTTCTTCTTTCTTTTTATTTTCTTTACTCACACACACAATAAATAATATACTACTACATACAGTAATATTACTGTTCCTTTATCCCCCCCAAACAATTGGTTTTTAAGTTATGGATATTTTGTGGCCAACTGGTATCCTACTTTCCCAGTGGGTTTACTGTGAGGCAATGACTATAGCTGTAGACAGTATTTCATTTGTAGGGGAGGCCCAAAGATAGAAGCTGAACAACAGTGTAAAAGAGGAAACCCTACTGTAAGCTAGTCTTTCCTGAACATTACAGATAGTTCCACTAAAAGTAGAAAAATCACCTGAATTCTAAAAACTACAAAAATCTTCACCAATAACCTAATCACAATTAAGTGGTTCCCAGTACAGAACCACCAGGAACATGAAAAACAAAGACAATTTATCTCCTTCCAAAATTACCAATTCTACAATAATGGCCCCCAACAAAAATTACCTAAATAAAATCACAGGCACATCACTCAAAAGAATAATTATAAATATGCTTAAATAAGTCGATGACACAAATATATTAGAAGGGAGCACAACAAGCTGGAGGAAGACAGTTTAAAATATGAAAATCAAATTCAATAAGAAGAAATACTAAAGAAAAATCCAACTGAAATGATGATGGTAATGAGAAAACAATAAGTCAAATAAAAAAAGTTCCATGAAAAGTCTCACCAAAAGAATGGATCGTGGGGAAGGGGAATCATTTTCTTCAGTGGTGTAACCACCTGTAAGTTACCCTTCCTTCTGTAAATAACCGCTAACTTATATTTGGACAAGGAACTCTAATTAAACTTACTGGGCTGTACACAAAAAGAAGACATGAAAGTATGAGGGGAATTTATTGAGGTTTCCAGTAGAAGATGGAGGAGGTGACAGGAAAATGGGGGAATGAAGACATGAAAATTCATTCTCCAAATATATGACACTGTCAAACTGTCAAACTGTTTTTAACTGTACTTTATTACTGACTGTTATTTTGCTAGGCTAACTCTATTTTTACTGGTGACGTTAATCATGCTTTATGACAATTTGCTCATCAGTGGACTGAGTCAGCATTTTAGGATTATTTCATTCTTTTCTAGGCATAAGGAAGGGTTGTGCTGTGAGTTGTTGAAGAAACGCACATGTATGAAGGTACAAACCCACAACTTCCCAATTTGATGTCCAGGTCCTCAATATTGAAACATGTGTTGCTTATACAGAGCCCTTTCAAATGAGGCATATGCATACCACAGCATCGCTGATTCTCTAGTGAAAGAGAAGCATACCTTTCTGAGTGCTAAAGAGGAAAACAAGCACAAATGTTTGCTGGGCAGACAGAGTTAGATGGCCGAACTTCATTCAGGTGCCACCTGTATCTGCCTGAAGGATTTCTCTAATCGCTAAAGCCCATGGTGCACATCTATTTTTCAGGCAACAAGTACCAGAGGATAGATGCCCCCAGAAGAACTGCTATCAATAAGGAGGTGCCAGAAGTTGACTGGCACATATCCCAGGTTCTTCCCACCTTTGTTGGCATAACTATGAAACACGGGGTCTATACTCTTTCCCACAGGATTGTGCTCTTCAGTTGTCCTCTGAGCTAACTAGGCTGATAATGTGCTCATTATTGGCTTCTTTTACAGCTGCTTCTCACAGCTTCACTGCTATTTCCATTATTTTGAAAGACACTACTTGCACTTGGCCCCTTGGCTCAGAATTGGCTTCTGGGGAACCCTAAGACAAATACATAGTGGGCACCTTTGGTGAATAAAATGAGTATCTCTTTAAGAAACATATTACCCTTTAATATGACCAAAAATTTCAAGAACCTAGTCATCTGTTTCCCTCCCTCCCTTCCTTCCTTCCTTTTTTCTTTCTTTCTCTTTCTTTCTCTCTCTCTTTATCTCTCTCTCTCTTCCTTCCTTCCTTCCTTCCCTCCCTCCCTCCTTCCTTCCTTCCTTTCTTCCTTCCCTCCTTCCTTCCTTCCTCTCTCTATCTTTCTGGGTTTTTTGGGGGAACAGGGTTTATCTGTGTAGTCCTAGCTGTTCTGGAACTCAACTTTGTAGACTAGACTGGCTTTGAACTCACAGAGATCCACCTGCCTCTGTCTCTGGAGTGCTGCGATTAACTGCATGCACCACCACACCGGGCTCATCTGTTTCTTAACCCTCTATTCTGTAACACTACTGTCTATAAAACCAGTAGCACTCACAAACAAGCAAGAGAGGCTGGATAGAGTGCTAAGTGACTAAGTGACCAAGAAACCCACATCCCAAGGCTCACTCACAACTGCCGGCAACTTCAAATCTAAGGGACCTGATGTGCATTCTGGCCTCTGCAGGCACCTGCATATACATGGCATATACACAGAGACATGCACGCCTACACATAAATAAAAATAAATATGGGCTGAAGATATGGCTCAGCAGTTAAGAGCACTTGTTGCTCTTGCAGAGGACCTGGGTTTGATTCCCAACACTCACATCAGAAACTCCAGTTCCAGGAGATCTAATGCCTTCTGACCTTCATAGGAACCAGGAACACAAATGGTGTACATGCAGACCAAACACTCATACATATAAACTTTTTAAATCTAAAAAAAAGTGTAAAGGTAAATAAAAGTAAGCAACAATATGTGACTGACTTGGAATTTATTTGTAATTCAACATTTCTGATAGGTAATCAAGACAATCTCTGTCCTGACTCAGTTTAGTCTCAGCCTAACAATATGTGTCTATTTGTCAGTGTTTACCAACTCCCCATCCCTAGATTTTTGGTTCTTGCTACCCCTTCTTTGTTTTCATATCTGAAAAAAAGGAGAATGGCAAGCTCATTGTACAAAATTGCAGCTTTATTAAGTAATTATTTGTTCTAATGAGAGGGGATGCTAAGCTCAAGACTTGAACACAGTAAGTTGACAATGAACGATTTGGGTCACATAAACATGGCAATTAAAGGCTATAAGAAATCTAGATATTGGGAATGAAATGACTCTGAAAATAGCATCAGTTGACACGGCTACTTATCACCTCTGTGAAAAGTGCTAGTGTGATAGATTGCAGAAACTGCCCCAATTCTTTACTTCTCCCTGTAACCACAACCCACTTACCATGTAACTTTGCAGTATCCTTCTGCCACCCTGGGCTCAGCCATGTGGCTTGTTTTACGACAGGAAGTAACAGAAGATAACACAGAGGTTTGAAAGGTGCCTCCATGGTTACACTGGATCACTCTCACCTTCCACCATCCCCATAACAACAGGTTTAAGATGGTCTATTAGAGGAAAAAAAGACTTATGAGGCAGAACCAAGTCACCCCACTCATTTTAACCAACACTATCCCAGATCATCTGCTATGGATGCCCAATACCACATGTGTGAATGAGCCCAGCAGAGTAGGGGCAGCTAGTTACTGGTCAGCTGAGCTCAGCTGAAATCATCACCTCACAGACACATTAGCTAAATTTATACTTACTATCTTAAGCCACTGGGTTTTGCAGTTGTGGTTACACAGCAATCTGGTGGAATCAAATAGAATCTTCGGGAACACTGTAGAACAGAACATTGCTATAGATGGGGAATTTAGCCTCAAAAAGTGATAAAGACTGATAAACACAGTTGTTTAGTCTTGGTTTGGTTGTCCAGTGCAAAGCCTGAGGTCAGGTAGGCATGAAGTGGATGAGAACTAGGGACAACTGGAACCTGGTACAACCTGGAACATGAGTTACTCTCCCATCTCCCAGCCTCCAACTCTGCTGCTTTGGAGGATTTGCAAGAGATGGAACTTTTGTCATAAAGTCACATTCACACTTGGTTTAGGATTTGGAGGTAAAGAAATAAATCTTACGATAGACTCTGATGACACCCTATGGAAGGCCTCACCCTCCCTGGGGCGCGGAAAGGATATGTGATAGGTAGGGTTTTAGTTAGGGGGTGTGGTAGGGGAGGAGGGGAGGGAGAGGGAACTGGGATTGTCATGTAAAACAATCTTGTTTCTAATTCCAATAAAAACAAAATCTGCAGAAAAAAAAAGAAAGAAATCTTGTATGAACTCAAACTATAAGCCTTTCTGGTGGTCCACCAAAAGAATTACCAGCACACCCTTAAAATGTACATAAGCTATAGCAAGGACTGATGTACTCTGATCTCCTGAGAGCAAAGTGACTCCTCACTGCTTTACTCCTAACTTAACCCTCTGCCCATCTCTCCTATGACCAGACTAAACTAAAACCTAGAGAGACAGGAATCATGGAAAATGTACCAGCTGACACACTGAAATTCACTTTTTCTTGACACTTATTTGAATGACTGAAAACTTAGATGGAAATTGAAAAGTAGCTCTCATCTACTTAACTTGACTTTTCTGGATGAAAACTTTGTAAGACAGCAGTGCAAAAAACAAAACAAAACAAAACAAAAAAACGTGGAAGTTTAGATTCCAGACAGGTCATCAAACTATTTTATTAAATTGAATAAAGCCACTCTTTATAACTTCCTTTGTGTTAAGGATTAAACCCAAGGCCTTTCACATGCTAAGCTGACTATTCTACCATTGAGCTACCCCACCTCCAGTCCTGTTTGTTTTGTGGGATAATAAATATCTGATTAAGAAGTCTAAGAAAAGATGATTTATCAAATGCTTTTCTATTGCCTTTTAATATTTTTACTTCTTGGAACCTTTCAGTTTTCTGAAAATTTCTCTCTACGATTCCAGATAGTATTCTAAAAAATTTCAGGCACCATATCCTTTAAAAAACACTTCTACCAGTCAGAGGGGCCAGAGGACACCAGGAGAACATGGCTCACCAAATCAACTAAGCAGGGCTCATAGGGGCTCACAGAGATTGAAATGGCAATCATGGAGCCTGCATGGGTCTGATCTATGTCCTCTGCATATGTTACGGTTGTGTAGATTGGTGTTTTTGTGAAACTTCTAACAGTGGGAGCAGGGGTGTCTCTGACACTTTTTATTTGAATTAGAAACAAGATTGTTTTACATGACAATCCCAGTTCCCTTCTCCCTCCCCTCCTCCCCTACCACCACCCCCCAACTAAAACTCTACCTATCACATATCCTTTCTGCTCCCCAGGGAGGGTGAGGCCTTCCATAGGGTGTCATCAGTGTCTATTGTACCCTTTGGGATAGGGCCTAGGCCCACCCCCTTGTGTCTTGGCTCAGGGAGTATCCCTCTATGTGGAATGAGCTCCCAAAGTCCACACCTATGCTAGGGATAAGTACAGGAAATCTACAGGAGGTCCCGTAGATTTCCGAGGTCTCCTCACTGACACCCAAGTTCCTGGGGTCTGGATCAGTCCCACGATGGTATCCCTGCTATCAGTCTGGGGAGCAAGAGTTCCCCGATGTTCAGGTCAGCTATTTCTGTGGGTTTCACCAGCCTGGTCTGGACCCCTTTGCTCATCACTCGTCTTTCTCTGTAACTGGATTCCAGTTCAGTTCAGTGATTAGCTGTGGGTGTCTGCTTCTACTTCCACCTGCTGCTGGATGAAGGCTATAGGATGGGATATAAGTCAGTCATCAATCTCATTATCAGGGGAGGGCATTTAAAGTAGCCTCTCCTCTGTTGCTTAGATTACTAGCAGGTGTCATCTTTGTAGATCTCCAGACACTTCCCTAGTGCCTGATTTCTCTGTAAACCTAAAATGTCTCCCTCTATTATGGTATCTCCATCTCTGATACTTTTGCCTGCTCTTGGGACCCTTTTCCTTCTATTTGGCTACCTTGTCCAGCTTTAGTATGAGGGCTTTTGCCATGTCTTATTATGTATCTTGTTTTGCCTTGTTTGGCTGTCATCTCTTGGAGGCCAGTTCTTTTCTGAAGATAAAATGGAGGGGGAGTAGGTCTGTGGAAGAGAGGAGGTAGGGGGAGCTAGAAGGAGTACAGGGAGGGGTAACTGTGATTGGGATGTATTATATGAGAGAAGAATCTATTTTTGATAAAATATAAATAAATAAATAAACTAAATTACGAAACAAAACAAAAAACCCACCTACTTAGTAGAGAGCAGATAAGTATCACTCTTGGTGCTATAAAAGCCAGGTTGTAGGGGAAGCTGTAGCCACGCCTACTTAGGGGCTGGCTACAGATGTGCCTGACCACACCCTCACAAGCTTGCGAGGGCGTGGTCAGGGGACGTAGGGTGACTGTGTTTTCGCTTTCGGTTTCTCTTTGGTACTTGCTGTACAGACTGCTGCCATGCCGACTGGCTAGGTCTCTCTGTAAGTAAGGCTTTTCCCTATTAAATACCCTTATATTTCTACCTGACTCCGTATTGGTAATTTCCCACTATACCAGGCCCTGTGAATCTTTCTGTTTGCAGGACTTAAATATTTCAGGTGTTTCATAAATTAACAGGAGAGAACAGAGCTCCATTCTCTCCACACCTTATTTATGACCCATATGTCCTTGAGATTCCACAATCAGAAGGGACCTGACTCTCAATGGAATGGAGCACTGTAGTTAATTTTAATGTTTCCCTATGCGTTATTGGAAGTCTTTTCCTAGCCTACCACCACATGTAGGGCATATGAAGGTATGTACTCACACACAGGCACAAATACAGGTGTATACCCTGCAACATGTTCTTAAACATCCTGTTTCTTTTAATGGTAAAAAAATAATTCGAAAGTCCTAAAGCCATAAATTACTCAACATAATTGTACCTCAACCTTCTCTGATGTATCTCCCAGGAAAACTACCTACCCGTGGACATGGGAAGGAGGCAGAAAAGCAGTGTACCACATCCAGCTCCTCCTAAATGCTACCGCTATGAAGGTGTTAGAAATCCCTGGGAACACTTAATCCATGGTTGAGAGCCAGGGGTCCCATGTAAACAACACACCTGCTGACCATCAGGAGCCAAGACAAGGTCTCTCCTTTACATTCTCATCAGTCAATATTAGCTGATTTAATTTGTAATAGGCATACCAAATTCCAGCTATGACTTAAGGGATGCTGTACATTCGGCATACCCTTATATTTCTACCTGACTCCGTATTGGTAATTTCCCACTATACCAGGCCCTGTGAATCTTTCTGTTTGCAGGACTTAAATATTTCAGGTGTTTCATAAATTAACAGGAGAGAACAGAGCTCCATTCTCTCCACACCTTATTTATGACCCATATGTCCTTGAGATTCCACAATCAGAAGGGACCTGATTGTGGAATTTCACAATCAGGTGAATGTGATATATCTCCCATTCCTCAATATGGGTCTTCTCCTTATCCACCCTTAATGATAGAATGTCGAGGAGAAGTTAAGTGGAATGATGTTCACAGAGCCACAATTTAGAAAGCAGCATCCAGGACTAGAGTCCAGGTCTTCTTAACCCAGATTGATTGCTCTTGTTTTTTTCTTCTGTTGTGGACATCTGGGACCCAGCTGGCAGCACTTAGCCTCCATGCTCCTCTTCTAAAGGACTCTCTACTCCGCCCCCACACTCACAGTCCAGGCTGGCTCTCTCCTTTTCCTAACCTCATCAGTATAGCATCTCTCTGTAGCTATTCTACAAAGGTTGCTTTCATGACTAGGCTAATAAACCAGGGAGGAAATAACTGCCTTGCAGGATGGATATAGCAAAGAACAGAATGTCCTCTACAAACCCACCAGAAGCACTCACTGTACCTCTTTGACTTCTTTTCATTTTCCAAAAGATAATCTTTCATGAAAATCATGAATGCCCATAGAGATCAGAAAAGGCCTTTTATTTTTTTTCTCCAGCCCACCCCCCACTCCGGCCCCTTCCTACTCCAGCTCCAGCAAATTCTTAGTAGACACAATGTTGGAAACTGAAACTGAAACTTTGTATTAGTTGATTAGTTTTTCTATTGCTGTTATAACAAACTATCAAAACAGAGAGGCTTAAACAATAGAAATGTTGTCTTACTAGTTTCACATGTGAAATGGCTCAGCTGAGTCCCTTCTTTGGGGTTTAAGACCCAACAAGCAAACAAGCAAAAATAAAGATCAAGGTGTTGACAAGGACACAGTCCTTTCTGGAAGCTTTGGGGTGAAAGCCGCTTCCAAGTAATCAACAATCAGGTGATTGACAGAAGTCAGTTATTTGTGGCTATGGGGCTCAGGTCCCCTTTCCTTTCTGGCTGTCAGCCAGGAGATTCTCCCAGTTCTTTATGGTGGTCCTGCATTCCTCACCAAATTGCTTCCCTGTCTTCTCAGGCTTCCACCCTTCCCATCTCTCTCCTTTAAAGGCTCATGTGATTATACTAATAACCCAGGATAATCTCCCAATTTTAAGGTTAAATGATCACTAACTTCAATTATATCTGTGAAGTCTCTTTGCCATAAGAACACAATATAAGAGTGGAGATTAGGAGAGCACAAGTTCTGCTCACCACAGTCTGCCCCCTGGAGGACCCTATGATTCCAATCCATTCCATACATACAGCATATTTACCCCACCCTAAGGTTCCCAGAGACCTCATACCCTTTATAGCAAAAAAATATATATATATATCCAGAAGTCTCTTTTGAATCTTACTAGTTCAAAAGTACCACATTATACTATTTGTATCATCTAAATCAGGTACAGATAAGGCTCAACTTCGAGTCGAAATTCCTCTCTATCTGTGGATCTGGAGAACTAAAGAAACACATCCCCTGTTTTCAATACAGGATGGAAGGACGGGCAAAGCATAAAATCTGTGGACAATTATGCTTCAAAAAATGGAGACGCGAACAGTAAAAAGTGAATCATAGTTCCAAAACATTTTAAAATCCAGCCAAATTCCATTATGTTTCAAGGTTTTGAAGGAGGCCTCAGTTGGCTTTCAACTTGCCTTCCAGGCTCTCTCTGGACTCTTGGTTCCCTTCTTATGTCAGCCTTCCTTTTTCATGAACACTGGTCCATGTTTATACCTGAGCATCACCTTGATTCCTGCCCATGGAACTTGAAGAATCTAACAGCCCTTTTCATTTCATTGTCTCTGCTGATGTGAAACTGTCAAGAACTCGGTAAAATCTCCAGAGAATGTCATGGGTCACTCTGTGAGAAGCCAGGTCCACAAAATTTTTTCATTTGATCTCTTTTCCATTTTCAACCTCTGCTAAAAGGCTGAGGAACAGTGCCCTTCCTCATTTGCAAAGGTGCCTGTGACTCACACCCTTCATCTCTTCAGAGTCTTTGACTGACAATACTGCCCTCTGAAGTCTAGAAGGGGTGAGAACTTCCCTCATCATCAGGTTCCTTTTTGTTTAATGATTCTTCCCTCATTTCTACCCGTCCTCTCACATTTTGCAATTAAAGAAGAAATCAAGGTGTACTTTCAACATTGTATTTGGAAATCTCTGCTGAATATCCCAGTTGGTCTCAGAAGTACTACTTTCCACCACATCATTCCACCACAGTTCTTCCAGGCTGTCTACCACTCCTTCACTCATTTCTAAAAATAGCTTTCATACTTCCTAGCAGCAGTTCCCAAGAATAGATCTCTACTGCTTCTTTGTGGTATTCAGACTTTTCTCTGAGGTGATTTATAATTCTCCTCAATCTAATGAGCCCTCATTTAATGACATTTTAAAATCAATACTGCCATGTAATGAGTAAATTAGTTTACTTCTTGGGTATCAAGGTTTCCTCATCGACACTGTAATTCTAGTTTCAACTTTTAAGATAATATATTCTCCCCAAATGATTTTAGTCTTCTGAGTGCCTTTGGAATTTAGCCATGACCACATGCTATAAGAATGCCATCAATCCAGCCAGTGGCCCCATGTTAGCCAGTTCAAGGAAAGAGAAGGGAAATTTTTGGTAAAGTTGTTTGCCTCTCTTGAAATCAAGAGTGGGCTGGTGGTCTCTGAGACAAAGGCCCCTTTATACTCTGTTTCCCAAGGCTTGGCACAATAACAAAACCTGACAGACAACCAGCCAACAGTCAGTTTTCACTTTAGTGAACAAGTTCAGCAATTGCTTGGCACCATTACAACTGATACACATACAGTATTATTAGTGACTTACAGATGAGGGATTGAGTCAGAGAGAAGAATTTTCCCAAGACTGCAAAAGATTAAAAGCAAGATTTAAATCCATGAATTCTAAGTTGAGCACCCACACTTTTGACTAATATGCAATTCTAGGAGCACACCATCCATCAAACCACCTCCTCTTACTCAATGGTGTTGGGAAGATGATGACAAGAAGAAACTATCCCCCACCTCTCTAACCCCCAAATAGAATTCAGAACAAGTAGAGTTGGAAAGAAGTAAGGGGGAAATGAAAACCATGGTTTGGAAAGTAGAAAGTAAAGAAATTGGACACTAATGGGCTCAGAACGCTGTAAGTTTAACCTTGGTCATTTGCATCTTTTCCGTCTCACTGCAGCATGAAGCTGACTTTCCAGTACTCTAAACTATCATGCATGGATACTAAGAATCCTAGAGTTCCAGAAAGTAAGGAGACAAGGAAATCAGTTGTAGTTTCCACAAAGCTAATGACAAAAAGTTGACTTAAAAAGCCATGTTTTCTTTAATCTCCATGCCTATCAGCAGGAAGCTGCTATTTATTTAAAACCTAATCTCACTATCTATAATAGCCATTCTGCCATCCAATGAGAAAGACACTCTTGCTGTTGAGAACTAGAAGTCTTCGTTGTTTCTTCTCCTTCGGAGAGGCTGCTCAAAGGAAGAATGAGAAAATATGGAAAAGGTAAAGCACCTACATTCTCCAGCTCAAGGTGAGGTAGCAAACTGGCAATGTGTGGGCCAGAGCTGGCTCAGAGGCTTGTTTTGTTTGGCCTGCATAATGTCAGCCTGAACAGAGGTTTCTCTCCCCTCAATGTTTTAAATTAGAAATAGTTGCCAACACAGAAAAAAAAATAAGCAAGAATCATTTGACAGATGTATCACAAAGAAGTTCTACTGTTTTGCAGCTTGCCAAAGCTCTCTTAGTCATAGGTTCTGATAAACAAAAGTCCTTAGCTTTAATGAAGTCCAATTTATCAATCTTTTCCTTCACAGGCAGTACACTTTGCAAACTCTGTTTATAAAAGTCCCTTACAAAATCCGTGAAGATATTATCTTATACTTTCTTCTAGAGATTTGTTTGGCTTTTTATATTCAAACCCATACCTACATATTGAATTAAATTGTGAGCATGGCAAGGCCCTGTCTGCACCAGGCCCTCTAAACTTATATTATGGCTTCCAGTTTAGTGTTTTATGGGATTCCTGAATGTGCAAACTAGTGGGTCTCTGATTCTTGTGCCTTCTCTTGGGCTCCTTTTCCTTGATTTGTCTCATCCAACTTTGATGTGATAGTTTTTATTTTATATTTATTGTTACATTTTTAATGAATGAATGAATGAGTGAAAACCTAGCCACTAGAGTAAAGGTTCACAACTGAACTGTCATTTACACCTGCTGGGAGAGTATAAATCAGTTTTCTCTAATCTCTGGAGTGATACTGGGCATATCAACCACTCTGGGGCAGGCCTAGAGTGTTGTCCAACTCTCAGTAGTTGTCCAACATATAATGATCTTAGTAGGTTTTTTCTTTGTGTGTGTGTGTGTGTGTGTGTGTGTGTGTGTGTGTGTGTGTGTGTGTGCGCGCGCGCGCGCGCGCATGTGCATGAGTGTTTTATTTGGTTACAGTTTGGTTAGGGGTTGCTGTTGCTTTGTTCTGTTTTGGGGGGTGTTTTATTTTTGTTTCTTGGTTTGGGGGTTGATGTTATACTGCGTTTTGTTTTTGAGAAGAGAAAAAGTTGGGCAGGTAGGATGGGGTAAGAATCTGGAATATCTTGGGGGAGTATAAGAATATGACCAAGATATATTATTTGATGTAGTTTATAGTAGTTAGTTTGCTGTAGTTTATAGTAAATATTACAGTCAGATTGTCTAAGTCCTCCAGTTTCATTGGGATGAACACTTAAAATTTGTGTGTGTAAGTTATAACTCATCAAAAAAGTAAATTAACACAAAAGGACTTACTAGGGGATGATAGAGATGAGATGTTGAGTCTCCTCAAGAATCAGAAACATAGTGACATGACAACCTGTATGACAATCAATAACATTGGTACTGTCTATAGACAGAGTAGAAAGCTGCACCGCCACTGTCAACACCATTTTCTGTTGTTTCCTAACACTGAAACACATGACCAGTGCCGGTTTTCACCTTATCCAATTCATTTCTCTCCTTTTTATTTCAATTAATGAACTAATTTAACAAACCTTTTAATGTAACTTTGGCTGTTTGAGGAAGTACCCATGGCAGTGCTGAGGCGGGGGCTCATTTGTTCTAAATAATAGTGGGAAATGGAGCGAAATGATGGGGATGCCCTTCTGTATGCTATGAATATATGCTTCTCTTATTGGTTGATGAATAAAGCTGTTTTGGACAATGGACAGGCAGGATGTAGCCAGGCAGGGAGTATAGGTGGGGTTATCAGACCAGGAGAATTCTGGGAAGAGAAACGGAGAGAGTGAGTCACAGGGAGGTGCCATGTAGCTGCTGAGGAAGAAAGAAACACGGACTTCACTGCTAAGCCAAGACTACATGGAGATACACAGACTAATAGAAATGGGTTAATAATTAAGGGAGAGAGCTAACCAAAAAGAAGCCTAAGTCATTGGTCAAATGGTTTATAATTAATATAAGCCTCTGTGTATTTATTTGGGACTGAACAGATGCAGCACCAGATGGGACAGAAACTTCCGTCTACAGAGAAGCTCAATGGGCTCCTTGGAGCAGGACTTCACAACTTCAGCACTGGAGGTATTTGGAGACAAGTCATTCTTTGTTGTTGGGGGGTGGTATCCTGTACATTGTAGGATGTTTAACAAATCCCCACCCTATATCAACTACATGCCAGTAGCATCCCTAGGTTATGACAATTAAAACCATTTCTAGACATTGCCAAATGTCCCTAGGGGAAGCCAGCGGCAGAATTATATCCAGCTGAGAACTGTTAGACTACACGTAGAAACAGGGTGGCGAAGGAGATCTCTTTAGCAGCAGAGGCACTGCATTAGAAGTGCTGGCAGGATACCAAAGTGCCCACCTCCCCACCTTCCCTCAGCCAGCAGTGTCAGAACAGCAAATCTACAGAAAGGGAAGCAGGTACAGTTTGGTAAGGGAAAGAGTTTACAAGGTGTGGGGAAGCACATATGGATCTTGAAGTTGGCATAAGACTCCCCCAAGACCAAGTTCTCAGCACAAAGGAGATTTATTTGCCCCAGAGGGACAAATGGCATGGAATAAGAGACAAAGACAGGAGATAGAGGACTAGGGAGAAGGAGAAAGGAACCAGGTATATTAGTCTCAGAGGGACAAAGGACTGCCTCAGGATAAAGAAGAGACAGATGTGGCCCACAGGCAAATGGCAGTTTATAAAGGTAAAGAGGGAAAACCTGTGTTAGGATAAGGTTTTTAATTTTGAGTGGACAAGTTAATTAGGTAAGCCAAGGGGGCTTTTGATTGCTGGACTTCAATACTTTGATAGCTGGACCTTGGTAGTCAGCCTCAGGAGGAGGAAGTAGCCAAATAAAGGAATAGACCTTGGTTGTTAGCTTTAGGAATGTAATCTAAGGATTTTAGCAAGGAAGATGGAATACGGAGAAGGGCAAGGCCTGCCAGAGCCATGTTTGCCATACTCATGCTGGCTAGAGTCCCTTCATATAGACTAAAACATAAAAAATGTCCACTGGAGTTGTACAGTGTGATCAGCCTGTATATGACCCTAAATATTCTATAAACACTGCCTCTTTTCTATTTTGCCTCGTCCTCCACATACATACTAATGTATATATGTATATGGTGTATGGGGTGGGGGTAGATAATCAATGTATGAAACTAATTTCTAGGATCCCACTAAAAGACAGAAGAAACAAGGACAAAACAGTAATCTCTTCACCATCACCTGTGTCTCAGAAACTCCAGAGAGACCAGTATACATGCTCTCAACACACATGGGTTGGAGTTCAAACTGATCTCATTTGAATATCAAAGAATCTGCATCACAGTTCTCTGTGTCTGCATTTAATTTGTTTGCTTTTATTCCACTCCATGAGCATTATCTTTCTTCCCCTTGGCTTTCCTTCAGCCTTGTAGTTTTGATTAAGTCCAATACAAGAGTAAAGGCATGTAGTCTATTCTACAATGCTGTATCAAAGATGGAAGTAGTCAGGCCAAGATATAGGTATAAGAGGTACAGACTCTTTAGAAAACTTAAAAGCAATAAAACAGACTAAAAGCCAGCTGTTTTTATCAACATGAACTTTCATGATTCCAAACATAAATGATCACATACCCCTCTCTCCAAAACATTCTTGCTGGTCTATGATGTAAACAACTACTCTGGCTGTTTCTGCATGTGTGTATATAATTCATAACCTCTACTGGTGATGACACAGAATCCTCACAGCTGAATCTTCAAAATTTTCCAGTTTCTGTGCCAATTCCTTCTACCCAATCTGCTAAGAGAACTTCAGGGAAAGTGAAGGAAGGTCTGTGTGGGATACAATTTAATACCTTTCCTTCTGGGTTTAAAAGGAAAATGCTATGAGGAAAACATCCCTCAGATGTCTGTAAATACCACTGTCCCCACTCCAACATCTCACAGTTGGAAACCATTATGGCAAGCCTCTTGGACCATGGAGATGTTCTACTTAGAGCATTTTCTGGGACAGACTTGGGGATTTCTTCAAATTGTTAAACAAATTCACTAAGAACTCTTATTCAAAAGTAACAATATTTCAACTTCATTTCCCAACACTTTATTTCTGCACATTGATAATCTTCTTGACAAAAAGAGAGCTCTACAGTCCTCAATCATAAGAGGCCCCTAATAAACAAAACAAACCTCACTTTGTCCCGCAGGATTTCTGCCTAAAAAAGGTTTATTATCTCTTGTGTCTTGGACTCAGGTACTTTGCCTGAACACACATGTTAGAAACACTCATTTGCAGTCTTTGAATAAAGTACTTTATA
This sequence comes from Cricetulus griseus, assembly GCF_003668045.3. NCBI lineage: Eukaryota > Metazoa > Chordata > Mammalia > Rodentia > Cricetidae > Cricetulus > Cricetulus griseus. The sequence continues at coordinate 97,294,650 of NC_048604.1, forward strand.
GAGAACAGAAAATATGGGAAATCACAACTCACCCCCTGAATATTAGCACTCTGCTCATCTATAGTTCCCCAACCTAATGATCTCTGAGCTTCTTGAACAACAGGTTTGTCATATTGGCCTCATTTCTAGCTCCAGAGCCAGCACTTGGTTGTACAATAAAGGCATAGCAAATGATCTAGAGAAGGCAGGTCAGCACATAGAACAAATTCATGGGCAGTATGGTAGACTTTCATCACTGTGACAAAATTTACCTTACATAAACAGGAAAAAGATAGATTTTTTGATTCACGGTTACAAACATTTCAATGTGTCATGGAAAGGAGGGTGGGAGAAAATAGTTCCCATTATGGCAAGTAGAAAACAGGGAGACAGAGAACAGGCTGGGACAGGTTATAGCCCTGTGGTGGTTTGAATGAAAATGTCCTCATAGGCTCATAGGGACTGGCACTATAGGGAGGTGTGACCTTGGAGTAGGTATGGAATTGCTGGAGGAAGTGTGTCACTGTGGGGCGGGCTTTGAGGTTTCTTGACCAAGCTTCCCTCAGTGTGACTTTTAGACCATTTTCCTGTTGCCTGCAAGATGCAGGACTCTCAGCTACTTCTCCAGCACCATGTCTGCCTGCATGCCACCATGCTTCCTGCCATGAAGATAATGGACTAAACCTCTGACCTGTAAGCAAGCCCAAATTTAATGCTTTCTTTTACAAGAGTTGCTGGTGGTCATGGTGTATCTTCACAGCAATAGAAACCCTAACTAAGACAAGCCATCAAGGACATTCCCCTTCCTAAAGTCCTCTGAATATCCCAAAATGATACCAATGGCCTGGGATCAAACCTTTAATACATGCCCAAGTCATAATAGATGGACACTGTAACACAACAGGAAATCCAGACTTGTGTCTCCTAAAATTATACACATTTTTAAAGGTAAAAAGTTGCAACTGAGAATTTGGTCAGGATGTGGGGACAACTGTTCCTCATTATTCTTCATCACTCCCATGATGGTTAGTATTATTAACTTGACAAAACCTAGAATCACCTGGAGACAGGCCTCTGAGCATGTCTGGGGAATGATCTTGATTACATTAATGGCAGTGGGCAGAGCCCTCCAGGTGTGGATGGCATCTAACTGTATGAATGGAGAAAGGAAACTGAGCAGCAGCATACATTCATCTGTGGATGCAACATAACCAATAGCTCCAAGCTCCTGCCACCCTGATTTCTCTGTCATGATGGACTGTGGGCCGGAACAAACCCTTTCTCTCTTAAATTGCTTTTGTCAAGGTATTTCATCACAGCAAGAAGAAAACTAACTAAAACAATTCCCTTTCCAGCTAAGGACACCATGATGGGAACACTCTTTGTTGTCATTGTTTACTGGTTTGGTTTGGTTTTGGTTTTGAGACATGGTTTCACTATATAGCCTACTCTAGCCTTTAATTCACTATGTATCTCAGGCTGGTCAATAACATGCAATCCTCCTGCATCAGCCTCTAAAGTGGTGGGATTATAGGAATATACCCAGGTTAGGAATATTCACAAACTAAAAGAACACTCAAGAGGTAAAGCAAGTAACCTGGCCCCACAATGAGTCTAATTTCCAGTCAGTAGTTCGTTAAAGTTCACATTTCATCTGCCCTGATGTCCCATGACTACTAAGTGCATACTGTTTACAAATACTGAAGAACCTATATTAAAGTATGAGACATAAAACTAACCCTCAAACTTTGATTTCAATGGAAAGCACCTCCCACTCCTTTCACATTGCCCAATTTCAGTGCACACAAGACCAAATGGAAACCGCGAAACACTGACACTAAGACACCATAAAAACCACTTGGTTATCATACATTTATTTTTAACATAGCACCCCAGTTTCACATCATGTACATTTTCCAAGTTGGAAATCATGAACTTACTATGTTCTTCACAGATTTTTCAACAAGTGTGAAAAAGAGGCAGTAAAGTTAGCATGAGTCTACAAATCATAATCCAAATATAGGACACTCTCAGAGATTTATTTATGTTTAAGGTAAATACACAGAATGTTCCCAATGCTTAGCAAATGAATGAGACTCTGGCTGAGTTAAATATTAGCATAACGTGTTAGCACAATATCATGAAAAGACAGAAAGCATCAAATATATACTTTGCTGTTACACTTTTTACTGTTACATGTACCTGTAGTGAAAAAATATAATATACATTTTTACCTTCAAGGTTAAAATAGACAGTCAGCTCATTATCTCTTTTAGCTGATAACTATGAAGACTAAAATGGCTTTTTTTGCCTCTGGCTCACTTATATACCTTACTTGTGCTAAAGATGAAAAGAATGGCAGTTCTAGTTCTAAAGAAGAGGGTATCCCTGCTTCCCAAGATAGGTGCAGTGGAAGCTGTCATACAAGTTGACTTGAAACAAAAACTACAACTTAGTTGATCAAAGTGGCATATGTGTTCAGTCTCATGACAGAGCTCCCTGAAAGAACTTTAGGTTCTAGTCCTATCATCCCAGACTGCTATGAACCTGGTACCTGAGGGTTTCCTTACTGTAGTCCTCGAATCCCAATTTAAGCCCTCTTAAAGCTTGCTGTCCTCTGGTCTTCAGAGTCAGAAACCTAGTATTGCTAACTTCCCACAGCCATGACATTAGCTAGGAACAAGACAGGAGGAATCACAAAACATGTAAACTAAGCCTTCTCCAATAGTTGCCAGCAAAGCTAGGTTTCTGCAGACAGAGTGGGTACCAACAACTGCAACATGCAGTGTTTTCCATGTGTCCTTTACTACATGTGTGTTTAGTGAAACCAGGAAATAATCCTACAAGCCTAGAACTAACTATACTTGGGATGCCCAGCTCATTAGCATACATTGGCTGCTTCAAGCATATGTATAAGACTTCCTCTGAAAGCCAGTTGGGGCTGAGCAGGAGCTCTTAGAATCTGCATGCTCTCTTTTTAAAGTGTGGTCCTCCTTGTGTGCTATTCTTGAGAGGTTCATATAATCAAATATGTACTTCTCTTCACAAACATGCATAGCAGAATGGCCCACAGTAATAGTTATTCAGATTGCTATCACAGTGACCAATCTGTGCTAGTGGGCTGTCTCCATCAACCCATGCCAAAAGAGAAGCAAGATGTGCAGGCTGAGAATTGCACACATTCAGATGCTCACTTCTTACTAAGAACTTGAATCCCACTGAGTCATGACACAAAAAAGATGTAACACCTATAACTAGAGTGGAAAGTCAACTGATCTGTTGAAGTCTGAGTTTTAAGGGAACACCTGAAATAGAATTAATCAGCTAGAAAGAGAAAAAAAAAGCCACTTGTGTTGTATTTAGTGAGAGGGAGAAATTTCTTTAGCCACTACTTCTTTTTCTTCACAATCACATGTTCAAACCACAACCCAATGAGCCTCCTTGTCAGTAACATGGGGCATTTGCTTTTGATGGGGTGGTAAATTGTTTTTACATTTGTAAAACCTCATTCCCTTGATGATCTCTAGTCAGAAGTGTGACTGTAGTTTATATCGAACAAATGTTTTAGTTTTAAGATGTTAATACTAAAATTGAGCTCTTTCTAACTACTGCTTAGAAAAAGACATTTGCAAATGTCTTTTTTGATTGTAAGAATCACATCAATTCCAGATATTGTGTAAGTGATATTATAATTATGTATCTATTATATCCACAGTCTGAGACCATTCAGGACACAGATAAATGTCTAGAAATACTATACAATCAAACTACAGCTAACAAAAAAATTATTTTACAATAGTTCAGACATTGGTAGGAAGTCAAAAGAAAAGTTCACATGTTCTGATTACTTATGCCTAAAATGTGCTAAAATGGAATATTTGTGACCCAAGCAGCCAAGATATACTGGAGAAAACTATAAGCTACTACATATTGAGTTCACTTTTTATCACAGTAGTCTATTTGAGAAAGCAATACCCACAGGAATATGGGACTGGAATCTATTCAAAGCAATAGCTGTCAAAAGTTCTGCCAAGATTTAAAAAGTAACTTACTGTATCATCAAAGGTGAGGCATTAGAATGGTTTGAGAATATTATTTCCCCTCAAATTTTACGTTTTTACTTAAATTTGAGAGAAATGTCTAGACCTAAAGCTCCTTAGAAGATGCTTTCATACTTAAAGACCACTTAAGTCAATAAGATTCAACATGATAAATAGAACAGGCTTTCTACTCTATTTTTAATATTGACAGAGGACTAGGTTGGAATCTATAAAATCAGACTAGCATCCCAACTCTACCACTAGCTATCTATTTCTGTGGCTTCCTGGGCCAAGAGCTCCCAGTTCTTGGTTGTAATTTCCCATGCTAGCTATAGAGAGAAACGATGACCCTGCCTAGCTCTAATGTTCACATGGGCACAGCTGACTCCTTTCTCAATTAGTCCCAAACATTTGTCTGATACTTACAAAGCGCTTAGATCTTTCCAAATAGAGCAAATATCTGCCTTGATTATCACATTACACATCCATTTTTGCTAGTTACCATTTGGGTTTTGCTTTAGGTCTATGGATTCAAAGGTGGCCACATGCTGCATGCCACTTACAAGAGATGCTAACGACCCCAGTAAGCCCAAGATCAGTTCCTACTGTGCTTTCTTCCGTAGAACTGGAGGATCCCCACGAAGTAAGACCATTGAGCAACAAGGCAATTAAACCCCCATGAATGGAGACCGTGTTAACCTTCATTCTGTACAATTCTGCCCAACTAGCAAATCTACACTTCTCATCCCTCATCAGAGAAGCTTCTTTTGCAACAGTGATTAACTCCAGAGCAGTTTTATAGGTGATTTCAATGTGCTTGCCTTCCTATATCATATTAAAGACTCTGAAAAACAGTATTAAGTATTGTAACCCTAAAAGTGCACATTCTAAGAAAACACAGAAATAAAGGATGAATACTAGTCATACCATTACATGTATTTAGATAGAAACAAAAATATTTCCTTTTAAAAATCTAATTCTAAGCAACCAATGGATCAAAATTAAGTCCAGCTAAGAATACTCTGTGTGTTTGTGTTTGTGCGTATGTGTGTACTATTGGTGGGTATTTTAATACAATGCCTAAATGAAAATATTGGTGATGGGCTGCAGGTGTGACCCAGAATTTGCCTAGAATTAATGATGTCCTGGGTTTGATCCCCAGCACCACAAGAAATATATTGGTGAGGTTGTGAAACTCAGAAGGCCTTGATTGCCCAATGCAAGTTTTATCCTTTAAGGAAAACAAAGCCAACAAAATAAAATTCCAATGTCTTCACCCAGTTCCCTGTGTCATTTATTGCATGGAGAAACAGCAAGTCCAAGTCAGTGTTTTTAAATGCACAGTACAGACTAATATTCCTTAGGTTGTGTCTCGTTGGAAGATATGAAGTGCTATCCCAAGTGAGGGCATATGCACTGAAGATTTTGAGATACAGTGCATATGTTAGTCTTTCCTGTATTGAATGTACCAAAGGCCAAACATTCTGTGAAACATCTGCATTCAGAACACTGTTGAAAATTTGTCACAGCCTCCACATCCCTGCATATGGGAAAAAGAAGTTATGTAGGAATTTGCACTGAACTATTCATAATCTTAGGAGGAGTTAAATTCATTCCCAAGCCCTCACTACAAGAACAACAGCAAAAAAGGCAGCCAAAAGAGAAAGGGAAATGCAGAAATAGTTCAAGTTTCATGACTTTCCAAATCAAATCAGTTTCAAATCCTTAAATATGCATGGAAGAGATTCAACAATTTGTTTTTCTTTGGAAAAACATCATCTGTTTGAACCCTTCTCCTCTGTTGTTAAGCTACTGATAAAGCTTGCCAAAGGAACAGGGAAGTATTAAATAAATGCCTATTTTTACTAAACACTTTCAGCTCTATTGAAATCAACAGCTTAATCTTACATATTATAAATCCATCCAAAACCATTTCAAAAACTACCTTGTGCACACCACATCCCACTAGCGAAAGAATGAGTAAGTTGGCAAAATGCACAAAAGACAGTATACCATGCTATAAGTCTCTCAAAGTAATGCTAACATTGGAATGCCCTGTTGAGGATTGGTGAACCAGGGACCCTGTGACCCTAAAGGTCAGTCATTTCCTACTTTCAATTGTGCTATGCTACTAAATTTCTACAGGATACTGGCTTTCTGCAATTTGGGCTTGCTTTATATCACTTCCACTAGAGTTAGCTGAGATCCCCTGAACTGTATATAAAGCCAATACTTCCCAAGGGCACACTTTACAGAGAACAAATAATCATAAAGCTAGTGGGAGGATTGTGTTTTTTTTTTTTTTCATTATGTCTTCAGACATAACACACTGGAAATCCAGGCCAAAATAAAGACAACAACAACCAGGATTGTCAGAGAGTTGGTAGCATTACCCTTCCCATCTCAGCCTGGATACCTGGATTCAACAACAAATAGGTAGCAGTCCAGATACTCATATATGATGGGTGGTTTCTAAGCTCATGCATTTACAGAGATGTTATCCCATGCAGGAGAAAAGTAGTGATCTGGAAACTATTTCATTTGACCAGGCCAGAGAATTAAAGTAGATTGTGCTTGCCCCCAAAATTTACATGGAAAGGATTTCATTATCTAGGTTGATGGCCTAGATTGGCCAAATTGAACAGTTCTTTGCCCAAATCTCCACTTCACAGAGGTGTAAAGACCAATTCTGATATTTAATAGAAAATGATAGTCATGTGTTTTTATAGCTGATATAATATCATGAACATGGCACTAGAGAAGCATTTTGGCATATGGATGAAGAGGGCACAGTGCCAATGTAAATCTGATACTTTAATTGTATTTCAGCTTTTGTTTTCATTATCATCATGCCTAATACTGTCCAGTTGGAATCTACATTATTTAGGAAACCAACCGACTGTATGTAACATACATACAAGAATAAAACAAGTAGCCTGGTATTCCATTATTAGGTTCTGTAAAAATTATAAATTCTTTAAGTAAATATGCTCTGAGTTATTTGATAAAAGACCAATTTTAGTAAGGAGAAATATTTAAAAGTGGTTAAAATGGGAGATAATTTCTGCTGATAAGTATAGTTTTTAAATGGTACTTAGGATTAAACTCGGGGTTTCCTGCATATCAGGCAAGCACTTTACCACTGAGCTATAACCCTAGCTCTCTTTTTACTTTTTAATTTCAGGCTGTGTCTCAATAAGCTTCTCAAGATGGCCTTGAACTTGTGACCCTCCTGCTTCAGTCTCCCAAGTAGCTGATAATTAAGATTTTAAGTGCAATAAGCAGTTGAAACCACTGTAAAACATGTAAGAGAAAGGCAAAAGAGAAAATAATACAGATTATATTGTGCTGCTCACAGCTTTTGACATTCAGACATATATGACAAATAGTTGGGCTCAAAACTCAAAAGAAAGATCTTGGCAGACAAGGTCACCCACTGTCACTCGAGCCTTGAGGATGTCACAACACTGTGACTGGACGAAGTTGTTCCAACTGGTTTTCTAATGCAATCCGTTCCTGATGAACCTCCTAAGATGTACAAAACAAGGGAAAGAAAAAGAAAAGGCATCATTTCTTAGATTCATCTCTATTTCCTTATACAGTCAAAGGAAATGCAGAACTGGACCCACAAACCCTCAGGGACACAGTGGCCTGGAAGGCACCATTTTCAATGCTGGTGATCAGACAAAGAGAGATTCACCATCACTAATCTATCAATGCCTTTCTAAAGATGATGAAATGCAACTGGTCAACTTTTCTTTGCATCCCTGCCTTAGTCTCACTCTGTTTTTATGGGCAGCAGAGAATGGCATTAAATAGTAAAAAAGCCAATGGGGGAGAACTAAAAGAAAAACCAGACTCCCAGTACAGAACTGTGAGTCACCTCAATTAAATTTCTAGTTAAAATCTCTGGCTTCTTTTCTTAGCTAGGGATGAAAGATAAAAAGATACCCTGGTCATCCTTCCACCAAAGTCTCTCGTCCAGGCTCTTGCACACAATACAGCTAGCTTAAAGTCATTTCTGGGTAAAAGGAAGAGAGGGACACTAATCTGCCATTTGGAAATTCAAACTATGTCTTTTTTTCTTTTATTAAATTTATTTATTTGACATCCTGACTGAAGTTTCCCATCTCTCACCTCTTCCCATTCTCCCCACACATACCTTGCAGCCACCCACCCTATCCATTCCTCCTCTGTCTCCATTCAGAAAGGGTCAGGATTCTCATGGATGTCAACAAAACATGGTATACAAGCTGAGGTAGGACTAAGCTCCTGCTGTCATATTGAGGCTGGGCAAGGAAACCCAATAAGAGGAATAGGTGCCCAAAAGCCTGCCAAAGCATTAGGGATAGACCCTGCTCCCGACAATCTTTCAGTCTTAAAACAGATTTTTCAGAGAGAAAAAGGATACATAAAGGCACTCAAGTAGAATAGGCCAAGGTGGGAAAGAATTCTTATGCAATTCTAAGATGTTCCAAAAAACCAACATACATTGGAAAACTAATGTACAGAACTCAATGTGTGTTCATTCATTCATACTCCTAGCAACCACCTTCTCTATCTGTCAGCTCTAGGTCACATGCTGCTCTAGCTATTATGATATTAGCAAAACCCAAGAAAAGGCAGGCCAGGACCCTTATAGGCTTCTATACAAATGGATAGTGAGATAATAAAATGAGCAAAGAAGACAGATTTCAGAGGAAACAAATGAGATGATGCACTGGAGAGCAAAAGAGTAGGGGGAGAAAGAAGAAAGTCTGACTAGGAAAGGTTGCTGAGAGGTGATGCAACTTGAGCAGAGACATGAATGAAGCTGAAGGCAGTACTTAAAACATGTGGGGTGTAAATATGCAGGGTGACTAAAAGACAACTTCAAAGGCCCTGAGGGAGCAAATGAGTTTTGTGAATGTGGTATACAAAAAGAATGGCGTTTGGTTGATAGAATGCTTGCTTTAAAGGGTTCCATCCCCAGTACCACATAAACAGGCCATAGTGGCTTGTGCCTGGAATTCCAGCACTTAAGAGGATAATTAAAAGGAGTTCAAGGCTAACCTGGAATACATTAGTGAATCTGATGTCAGCCTGAGCTACATGAGATCCTGTCTCAATAAAACATAACTGAAAAGAAACAAAAAGAACAATGAATGAGGCTGATCTACACACGGGAGCAAAGGCAAATGGGTGGAACTAGAAGAAACCATCCTGAGTAAGGTAACCCAGTCACAAAAAGACAAACATGGTAGGCCCTAACTCATATATGAATTTTAGACATAGAGCAAAAGATTGCCAGCCTACAATCCACACCGCCAGAGAAGCTAGTAAACAAGGAAGACCCTAAGAGAGACATGCAAGGTCCCCTGGAGAAGGGGAAAGGGACAAGATCTCCTGAGCAAATGGGGAGCATGGGGGAGGGGAGGTGGAGTTAGGAGAATGAGACGGGGAGTAGAGGAGGGGTGAGGAGGACATGATGGGGCAGGGAGGTTGAGTTGGGGGAAGAATAGAAGAAAGCAAGATAAGAGATACCATAATAGAGGGAGACATTTTAGGTTTACAGAGTAATCAGACACTAGGGAAATGTCTGGAGATCTACAAAGATGACACCAACTAACAATCTAAGCAACAGAGGAGAGGCTACCTTAAATGCCCTCCCCTGATAATGAGATTGATGACTGACTTATATGCCATCCTATAGCCTTCATCCAGCAGCTGGTGGAAGTAGAAGCAGATACCCACAGCTAAACACTGAACTGAACTGGAATCCAGATGCAGAGAAGGACGAGTGATGAGCAAAGGAAACCCACAGAAACAGCTGGCCTGAGCATGGGAGAGCTCTTGGTCCGCGGACTGATAGCTGGGAAACCAGCATGGCACTGATCCAGACCCCATAAACGTGGGTGTCAGTGAGGAGACCAGGGAAATCTATGGGGCACCTTGTAGTAGATCAGTACTTGAGAGGCTACTTTAAATGCCCTTCTCCGATAATGAGATTGATGACTACCTTATATGCCATCCTAGAGCCTTCATCCAGTAGCTGATGGAAGCAGAAGCAGAAACCCACCGCTAAGTACTGAGCTGAACTCTGGAATCCAGTTGCAGAGAGGGAGGAAGGATGGGCAAAGGGATCAAGACCAGGCTGAAGAAACCCACAGAAACAGCTGACCTGAACAAGAGGGAGCTCATGGACCCCAGGCTAATAGCTGAGAAACCAGTATAGGACTGTGCCAAACCCCCTGAACAAAGATGTCAGTTTGGAGGTCTGGTTAATATATGGAGCCTCTGGTAGTGGATCAGTATTTATCCCTAGTACACGAATGGACATTGGGAGCCCATTTCACATAAAGGGATACTCTCTCAGCCTAGACACATGGGGAGGGTCTAGGCCCTGTTCCAAATGATATGACAGATGTGAAGATTTCCCCCATGGAAGGCCTCAGCCTCCCTGGGGAGCAGAAAGGGGATAGGACAGGATAGGATTGGGGCCGGAGGGGACAGGGGAGGAGGGGAGGGAGAGGGGACTGAGACTGACATGTAAAACAAGCTTGTTTCTAATTTAAATTTTAAAAAAGGAAAAAAAGAGATCAAAATACATTATCACTTCAAAAGATTACTGAATGATTTTCCAGGGTGAGGGTACCATTTTGCAGTCTCACCACCAATGCATGAGATTCCAGTTGCCTTCCACTGATGGTGCCATTTTCATATAGTAGTAGGTAATCCTAGCTTAAATTGTAATTTTACAAGTGGCTAATGACTACCATCTCATGTGTATATAAGTCATCCTTATATACTCTTTGGTGAAATAGCTGTTCCAGTCCTTTGCCAGTTTTAAAAGTGAGATGTTTGCTTTTTAGAGTTCTTTTACTTTTTAAATTTTTATTTAAATTGTTTTTATACAATATATTCTGATCATAATCCTTACACTACCCAACTCATTCCAGATCCTTCCCACTTCTCTACCGACCCAACTTCATGTTCTTCCTCACTCTCTCAAAAGGGAAAAAAAAAACAAACAGGAAAAAGAACAAAAAAAGAAAGCCAAAAGAGACAAACTGAAAGAAAGAAAATCAATAAGACAAAAATAGGAAAACAAAGACACAAAGACACACACACACACTTCATTTTTTGTTTAGCAACTACTCCTGGGCATGGGGCCTTCCCTGGAGTGCGGTCAATTTACCCAGTGAAGCTCCATTGGAGAAAGCTGACTTTCACTTTCCCAGCAGGCATCAATTGCAAATAGCTTCTTCTTCTTTTTTTTCCCCGACTCTGTGTAGCTTTGGAGCCTATCCTGGCACTCACTCTGGAGACCAGGCTGGCCTTGAACTCACAGAGATCTGCCTGCTTCTGCCTCCCGAGTGCTGGGATTAAAGGTGTGTGCCACCAACGCCTAGCACAAATAGCTTCTTAATTAGAGGTCAGAGTTTGTGTTCACTTTCCCTTCTCCATGTTGGGATTTTTGTCTGGCTTGGACATGTGCAGGCCCTGTGTGTGCTGTCATCATCTCTGTGAGTTCATGTGTGCATCAGTCTTGTTACATCCGGAAAATGCTATTTCCTTGGAATTATCCACCACTTCTAACCCTTAGAATCTTCCCACCTCCTCTTCTACATAGATTCCTGAGCCCTGGAGGGGAGGAGCTTGATGAAGACATCCCATTCAAGAATGAGTGTTCCAAAGTCTCTCACTTTTTGTACATTGTCTAGTTGTGGGTCTCTGTTAGTTCCCATCTGCTGCAAGAAGCTTCTCTGATGAGAGCTGAGTGAGACATCGATTTATAGGTATAGCAATATGTCATTATTAGTTATTGTATTGCTATGTTCCTTTAGCAGAATAACAGTTGTAGGTTTCCCCCCAGACCTCTCATTTTTTAAGTTTTAAAAGTTACTTTTTAATCAGAGCACCAGTTCTCTGTCAAATTTGTAACTTGAAAGTATTTCCTCCCCATCTGTAACTTGTCTCTTAATTCTCTAGTGTCTTTGGCAGAACAACAGTGTTTAATTTTAATGAAGACCAATACACTAAGTTATTTTCTTATAGATTATGCTTTTAGTCATTTCTTTATACTAAGGTCACGTCTAATCTCATGAGTTTTTTTCCTTTGTTTCATACTAAATGTTTTATAGCTTTATGTTTTCCATTTACAATGGTGAGCCATTTTAAGTTAATCTTTGTAGAATGGGTTGAGACTTAGATCAAAACCCTCTATTTGTTGCATACAGACGACCAACTAACTATTAAACATGTTGGGATACCAGCTTTTTGTTGGGTTGGTTTTGCATTATTGTCTTTTATCAAATGGCTTCATTTGTGTGATATATTTCAGAATTCTGATCTATGCACCACGCTCAGCACCATACTGTCTTGATTATAGCAGCTTGACAATGATTTCTTCATTTGCTCTTCCTATTCACATTGGTTTAGCAATTCCAAGTTCCTCGGCCCTCACATAGAAATTTTTGGATCAGCTTATTTGTATTCATAAAAAAAAATCCTGCTGGGATCTTAATTGGTATTGTCATGAATCTAAAGATCACTGGGGAGAAAAATGACAACTCTATTCTATTGAATGTTCCAAATATACAAAGAAAGCATATCTGCACCTTTAGGTCTCCCTGGAATTCTCTCAGCAGCAGTTTTTAGTTTCCAGAGTACAAATTTTATGTGTGTTCTGATAGATGTGTGTCAAAGTATTCCAATTTGGGGAGGAGGCCAGCTACTGTGAAGTGGTAGTTTAAGAAAATTCCATTACCAATTATTTGTGATTTATATGCAGGAATAAGACTGATTATTTTGTATATTGATCCTATATCCTGGGACCTTCACAAATTCAACTGAACAATGGAATTAGTTTTAAAATCCAACTTGTAATAATGTCACAAAATTTTTGGACAATTTGTCTAAAGATATGCAAGACTTGTGTACTCAAATCTCAGAAGAGAAACAGCTGTATGGCCTCCTCTACTTTCAGATTAGCAAAATCAACATGGTTTACATGTCAGCTCTCCTTAAACTAGTTGATAGGTTCAATGCAAATCTAACTGTAATCCTTACAAATTTTTTATTTTGTGGTACTTTCCTACCAATCCTCAAATTTGCATGAGACAAAAGGCTTACAATATCCAATGAAATCACAAAAATGAACACATTGAAATTTTTATCTTACCACATTTCAAGACAGTATAAGGCAACAGCAATCAAGACTGTTTGATAGTAGCATAAGGATCCACAGAAAGACTAAGAAGTCAGAACTGAACCTACAATTATAGTTCATTAGATTTCTGATAATGGCACCAAAGTGTTCCAAGGGAGGAAAAGTCTTTTCATCAAATGGTACTGGATTAAGGAAATACTAAAAATGGGGGCAAATGAACCTAACCCCAATGTCACATTATGTACAAATTTATTTTAAAGATGTAAAAGAAGAAACAATAAAGCTGTTAGAAGAAAGTACATGAGAATTATTTCATAATCTAGATATATACAGTTTCCTTATATAGAAAGTAGTAAGCTTAAGAAAAAATGACAAAAAGTATAGTTATTATATAAATAGGTGATATAAACACTAGAAGGAAATATTGACAAACATATCTAACAAATTACTAACAATCAAAATATGTAAAAAGGTATCTGCCTACAGCTCAAAAGGAGTCAGGGTAGATAAAATCTCAATTTAAAAACTGGACAAAAAAGCCAGATGTATGGAATCCCAATACTTATCAGGCTGAGATAGGAGGATCCTGAGTTTAATGCCTGCCTGAACTACATGGGGAGACCTTGTCTCAAAAGCAAATAACAAAATTAACAAAAAATTCCTCTGGTCAAAACACTTAAAAATATACTTCATAAGATATATTAAAAGTTAATAGTCACGTTAAAAAATAAATCACATAATTAGTCATCAAGGAGATGGAAAAAATTACCTTGCCCCAGATCAGGCTAAAATCAACAAAAATAACACCAAATGTTGGCAAATATTTAAAATTCTAACACATTAATGGGCAGAGTATAAAATGCTATAACTACATTTTTTAAAAAGGTGCAACAATTTCTAATAAAATAAGCTACATCTACATACTATGATAGTTTGAATAGGAATGCCCCCCATAGGCTTATATATTTGAGTCTGCAGTTGGTAGGACTATTTGGGAAGGAGTAGGGGTGGCCTTTTTGGTGGAGGTGTGTCACTGGGGGCCAGGTTCCGAGTTTCAAAAGTCCACTTAGACCCAATCCCTCTCTCTGGCTGCAACTTATAGACAAAATGTAGGCTCTCAGCTACTGCTCCAGCTCCATGCATTTCTGCCTGCTGCTATGTTCCCCATCATAACAGTCATGAACTCATCCTCTGAAACTGCAAGTAAGCCCACACAATTAAATGCTTGCTTTTCTAAGTTGCCTTGGTAATGGTGTCTCTTCACAGCAATAGAAAACTAACCAAGACACCATACTATCAATTAATCCTGTTTCCAGGACAAATGAGAACATATTTCCACACAAAACCATGTCCAAAGTTTCTGTGGAATGCTCTGTCATAAATGGAACATATACATCACCCGTCCCTGTAGGGGAGATGCTGTCCATGCCCACTCAGGGGCCGGCACAGGTGATGCTGACCACACACACTTGACGTAGCAAGGCTTTAAATATCAGGGACACATGCATGCGGCTCTCTTTTCCCTCTCTTGCCTAGCTGTACAGGACTGGCTTCATCGCATGAGTACTTCCTAATAAACCATCTGTTTTCAAACTAGTCTGACTCCATTGCGATTTGCATTAATTGCAATCCACTTTATCTGGTGTACAAGGCCGCATAGTCTCAGCTGTTTTAGATGTTGGATCACCTGGGACACTGTTTCAGGGGGTCTTGCTTGATCAAACATATTAGTCTGGAAGGAATCCATAGCTTTTCCCAAGTAACCTGTCCTTATATTTAAATTTAGAAGTCAAAGCATTTTTAAAATGTGTAAGTTGGATTAATTCAGAAGCACATATAATCAAATGTCTTTTAGCAGTTGTTGCTCCTTCCCCAGCAATTAAACAATTCAAAGACAACACAATAGCATACAGTATCCAGACTTTCTGTGTATTTTCCATCTTTACATGATTTATTTATTTATTTATTTATTTATTTTTATAACTTGATTTCTTTTACTTGCTTCTTTTTTCTTTTTTCCTGAGACAGGGTTTCTCTGTGGAAACCCACCTGCCTCTGCTTCCTTCAGCAAATACTACTGGCGTGTGCCACCACGACTGGCTTCTCTCTTTCTTTCTTTCTTTCTCTCTCTCTGTCTTTCTCTCTCTCTCTTTCAATTACTTTATCCTGTTTCTTTTCTCTCACAAGCCTACATATATTTTTAAACCCACTGTAAACCTTTAGAGGTTTTTCTTCATCTGAATCTGTCTTTATAGTAAATCTTTATCTTTTTCTGGCCAAGAGCCTTTGATCTCCTAAACAACATTGCTAAAAGATCCTTGCAGTTTTTGTTGCTTATGCTGAGTCAGGAAGCCTCTCTTAAAGGAGCTGCTCAAGTCTCTGCTTGTCTCTAGCAAAATAGTGACAACCCAAAAATGCTGCTACCAAGAAGTCATGCTTGTCTCGTTCTTTTGCTTCTAAGATCCCTTTTTAAACTTTTGTGAAGTTTTTATGTGGAAGTTCGTAAAACCACATCCTGACATTATTTTGTATCAATAAATCTTTCCACCAAGCCACCCGAGCCTCGCTGCCACATTAGAGCCCAAAATAACACACAGGAATTAATATTAGTTACAATGCTGCTGGCCAATGACTAGGATTTCTTATCTGATATCGGTCTTAAGTATCAACCATGATTATTAATCTATATATTTTATAAAGACTTATCTAATCAAGGACACTGGTGGCATGCATCCTCTCTTGTCGGGCTCACACGGTGGCTCCACAGAGAAGAGAGGAGGAGGAAGAGAGCGATTTCCTGCTTGTCCCTGCTTATATTCTGAGTCTGCCTGCTATGTCACTTCCTGTCTGGATCATAAGACTTCTCTTTACTATGTTTCCCAGAATCCTCCTCGATTCCTAGTCCCACCTATATTACTTCTCTATTGGCCAACAGTGCATTATTTATCAACCAATAAGACAAACATATACAGAGAATCACCTCCCTGCAAGGGTCATGAAACATTTGGAGAGGAGACAAGAATATAATAGCCACAGGTTGTAAAGAGGACTAGGGCAAAATAGTATTTTCTGAACAGAGCCACTGCATGTGTGAACTCACAGAAGTTATGATTGCCTGCACAAGATCAAGTCAGTAAACATTCAAGCATGGATGGAGATAACCTAGAAGCCCCACCCATAGGCAGAGGAACTATCGCAGTTGATGGTTGCTACCCAAGGGAGAGTTAGTTTTCTTTAGGAGTGTGGTCCCTTTTAGGTTGACCAGCTAACTGTGGTGAATGGCCCCATACCCACAAATATAGGGGCAGCACAAATCAGATTCAGTGGGTTATTAAAAGATATGAGGGGATGAGAAGGGAGAATATGATCAAAACATATTGTATGAAATTCTCAGAGTGTAAAAATGTTAGTAAAGAAAAATGTTCAATGATGCAGTTTTATTCACAATGTTCTAAAACTGTTAACAGCTCAAGTTTTCATCAAGAGACCAGATAATGAAATCATAGCATATTCTCTCAGTGTGGTATTAGGCAGCAATGAAAGGAGCAAATTCTTCATGCATACAAAAAATGAATCTCAAAATCTTCATGAAAAAGTATTTGTTGTGGGATACCATCATATACAGCTACAGAACAGGCAAAACTATGGTATAAATTAATCAGAATTGTGGCTGCCCTATGGTGGGGTAGAAGTAAAATGGGAGGAAAAGTGAGAAAGCGTCTTATGGTGATGGCAATGGTCTTTAAATCCAGAGTTTGCCTTCTATAAGTATATACATTTGTTACAAGATCAGCACATATACAGTTAAGATTTGTGTATGTTAAATTTCATATCATAAGAAAAACCTATAAAAAAAAACTTGAACGCTATGAGGCTAGCCTGTTCTGAATACATAGTGAGTTCCAGGACAGAAGGGACTATGCAGAGAAACCCTGCCTCAATTAAAAACTTGATTTCTAAATAACAATATGCATGCTGAAGTATTTAGAGAATATATATAGCTGTTGGTAATTTATTTGAATGTGTCAAAAATCAAATAAATGTGAATAGAGGAGAGAGACAAACATACATAAAAACAAGTATAATAAAATTTTAGTAACAGTACTAAAGCAGTGCTTGTACAAATATTCACTGTACAATTCTTCCAATTTTCCATGTATTTAAAAGTTCTGAAATAAAGTATCTTGACAGAAATGGGATGCATATAAAAAATAAGTCAGGGATGGAAGGGAATAGAGCATGCTAAAGCAGCCCCAGTGGAGTAGAAGGCAAAAGAGAAAAGCTCAGAATCTCAGTTACAAACACTCTTTCCATATGGGCACAGTGGTGCAGACCTGTCATCCCAGAGCTTGGGAGGTTGAGGCAGGGGGATTTTGAGTTCTATGACAGCTTCAGCTACATATTAAGGCCCCATCTTTTAAAAAAATAAAAAGTAATTTTAGAGAAAAGGATGGTCATTTATGTAGATTCTTCTAAAACCTTGATTAATTAGTTAAACAAACTGAAGCCCACTGGATTTGGCTAAGAGGTATGTGGGAAGACAGCAAGACCATACTTAGGTAGGAGAGAGAGAAAGGTGAAAAAGTAAAAACAGTGAGTGAGAATAATTTCTAAGAAAATGAACATGAAGGAGACCATAGAAATGGAGCAGTAATTACCAAGGGGAGCTAATAATGCTGGTGTTGTTTATGTTGAGGATGACCCAGTAAAATCATGTTCCACCAAAGCATGCTCAAGTCCTAAGACCCAGGATCTGTAACTATGATTTTAAATACACACAGAATCATGTAAGGATGCCACCATGCTAGGATAGGTTGGGCCCTAATTCCAGTGAGCAGGGTCCTTAATCAAAAAGGTACAATAAAAACAGGTAACAGGCAAGACACCAGAAGAATGTCATGTGACAATGGAGACAGAGATTGGAACTTTTTATGTACTAGCCAAGGAATAGCCAGGATTGCCAGAAACCACCTGGAGTTGGGAAGCAGTAAAAAGGGAGTCATCTCTAAAGCCTTTAAAGACAGTATGGCTCTGATGGCACCTTGATTTCAAACTCCAGAGCCATGATGGAATAAAGTACTATTGTATTAAGTCACTGAATTTGTAGTACATGGTTAGAGCAACCTGAGAAACTGATGCAGAAGAGAAATGGCAGAAACAAGTGAGAAAAACAGGGCTAATATACTCAAGAAAGTGAAATGGAATCATTTCCAAGGTACCAGAAAAGGGTTAACCCAGGCTGCCTACTTCCACAAAAGTGTAGCATCATTCCTAGAAGATCTAAAAACATAATGATCTTACTCAGAAAACTTGGACAAAAAAGAATACAGAGTTTGTAAGTGGCTTTGTTTCCTACAAGATACACAGTCTCCACATTGAAGCTACTAATGTTAAGTCTAAGCATTCAAAAACCAACCCTTGAAACTTAAATACCTTCATTCTCTACCAACTAGAAGAGCTTTGAGAACAAAGGTGGGTCTTAGCAAAAGTAATGAAGAGCTGATGATCAAAACACAAACCCAGGGTAAGTGAGGGAATCCAAATGTGGGAACCACTCCTTACCTTCAGCTGCTGTTGAAGCTCACTGTTCAAGCGGGCCAGAACTGCGTTGGCCTCTTTATTTTTGCGGATGGCAGTCTGAATTGCCTTCTTCTGTTTGGAAGACTGCCTGTAAAATAGTACAAACTGACTTAGAGGTCTGGACCCTTCCTTGCAAGTCAGAACTCAGATTCATGAGAGGTGCTAAACTGACAAAAGTTAACATCCCAGGGCTCCAAAAATAATACCACATATTCCCAGGTCAGCAAGCCAGCAGGCAGGCATGCCCACACCAAAATGAAACAAATTTGTCAGGATGAATTATTTACACCTGAAGCTACTCCCTGTTTTACAACTTGAATAAAGGCTGTGAATTGGGCCTTTTCAAACATTTGTGTCCCAGTTATTCCAAGACATTTTACTAAGCATTTTTTTCTGATAATTCCTATTAGCTGAATGGCCCTTTTGTGGAAGCACTAATGGAAGCTACTTCAGTGGACAAGACTGGTGGAGAAGAACAGAACATTCTCTTAAGAAAAATTTCTACATTCATTTAGCAAAACTGCCTAGTTCTTTATTTCTTTATAAGGGAAGGAGAAAGGGGGAGGTGGAGGAGGGGAGAAGGGAGGAGAGAGGGACAGGGAGAGAGAAATGTGAATTTTAGTATGTACCAGAATATATCTGAGGCACAGGAAAATGGAGAATGCTTTTGTACCAGCATACCTTAGCTAAGTCAGTACTAAATTCAAAGAACAGGTGTAACTAGAGCAATCATGTATAACTGGGGAGATCATGTGTAACTAGGGCAATCATGTGTAATTAGAGCGATCATGTGTAACTAGAGAGATCATGTGTTGCACTTGGGTCTATTAAAGTCTCCATTTACATTGTTTGACCATAAGTCTTCTTAGTACCCTCTTAATCTTCTAAAACTGTCCATGGTGGGAATGATAAATCAATGTGGTCATCATAAGTATAACTTACAAACTCCTATACCCATAGCAAAAAAAAATAAATAAAAATAAAAATGTGATTCATACTCTTATAGAACAACAACCATATTTTCAATCACTGGGAAATGGGTCCCAGTCCACACATATGATGACTATTTCCTGAAGGGACACACTATGCTAGCCACCCTGCAAATCTGTAGAAGACATAGTCCCTTATGCAGTAAGTTTAAAGGCCAGTTGTTTCAGCCATATAGAAGCAAGAAATAAGCTTCAAAAGTCTGCTCATTTTAGAAAACAGAGATTGTATTTACAGCTGTAATTCTGGGATTCAAACTAGGGTAAAGCCTTCTAGGCCATCTCCCCTACTTTGTAAAAAATAATTTCATTAGAATGTACTTACTGTGCAAAGTAAAAGATTTCATAATGACATTTTAATTCAATACATCATGCACTTTGGCCAATATTCACTATTCAATACCCTTTCCTGTCCTGCTTCCTCTCCCACTAGGTTCCATCCTCTTCACAAATGCCTCCTTTTTTTTATCCTAGTGTTGCGTGTGTGTGTGTGTGTGTGTGTGTGTGTGTGTGTGTGTGTGTGTGTGTGTGTGTGTGTAAAAGAGAGGGAGAGATAGAATTATCTAGGTTCCACATATAAGAGTAAATTTTTTAATTCATAACTCCTTTACTGAATGAGTAATGTATGCAAGAATACAATAGAGGTAAACTAATATTACAAAGTACCATTTTGAAAATCAAACCAATATAACAAATACACATAACATGAGAATGCTTAAATTTTGTTACATGATGCATTCCTTTGTTTTACAACAAACTTAAGTTTTAATGTCTATTAGAGAAAAACTGCACCTCTGTCCAATTTTAGTGCTTTTTCCAAAAGCAACAGCATTCTAGAAGACTTTTTATTTTACTTTGAGATACTGATATTCAGACATTTGTTCAAGTACATAGATTTGGTTTCAATGGCACATTTACAGATCTTGCTATTCTAGTAACATCTTGAACAGCATCTACTTCTGAGCAAGTACTATCTCAGGTTCTGAAAGTGTTGATCCTTGAAATGAAATTTATCTCAGTTTTGGGTTTTTAATAAATTGAAATGAAGTAAAACTCAGCCTTTCCTCCCCGTAGGAGTACAGAGCTATTGTTGAAGTATAGAAACTCAAGACTGTCTTTCTACTTGAAAAAAACAATAATTACTAACATTTCTGGTAAGGCAATAAATGTTCCAGGATAATATTCAATATATGTACAAAGAGTACACTGAATATCAACAACTAAAAGAGCACAACAAAAAAGAAAGGGAAACAGAAAAACACAACGTCCTGTAAAGAGGACAAGTTTCAGAGTGGGACAAGATCAACAAAAAATTCAGAACACAGACAGTTCTCAAAACAGAGTACTAGCATATGTCGCTCTGCTTCAAGACTGCATATCTGCCAATGTAAGGTCAGCAGGAGCCTTATACACTTGCTGCCATCAGCCTTATACACTTGCTGCCATCCCTCCCTACTATGTTATATTGTAGCTCTTCAAACCCTGACCCAACATGAACACTTCTTTCAAAAAAAAAAAAAAACAACTCAAAATGTTAGAAAATCAGCAAAGGACAGGAAGAGATGTATCACCACAGAGGGCATGTGGTGCCAAATACACAAGAAATGCATTTAACATCACTAGCCTTTAGAGATCTTTACAAACTAAGATCACAATGACACAGAGCTACGTACCCACTAAAATTAAAAAAGGAACAACACCAAACACTTGCAAGAACATGGAAAAATTTAATGTCTCATACATTGCTGGTGGGAATGTGACATGCTATCTCCACTCTAGAAGATAACTTAGTAGTTTCTTTTCAAACTACACATATACTTAGCAGACAATCCAAGAATCACAGCTCAGGATGCTCATCCCAAAGAAAGGAAATATATATACAAATAAAAACCTGTGCAGAGGTGGGCATTGGTGGCACATGCCTTTAATCCCCAGCACTCGGGAGGCAGAGGCAAGTGGATCTCTGTGAGTTCAAGGCCAGACTGGTCTACAGAGCGAGCTCCAGGACAGGTTCCAAAGCAATTACAGAGAAAGCCTGTCTCAAAAAAAAAAAACCTGTGCAGAGATGCTCACAGAAACTTTATTTGATATCTTCAACAACTAACCACAGCCAAAATATTGCTTAATGAGAGAATGTCTAAACAAATTGGTATATCCATATATACCAATATATGGTATTCACAGTGTTGGATGATATACACATGGACCTACTGGGACAGATGTTAAGGGATGAAAGATTGCTTTTCTCTGGGATAGGTGTCCTGGACTGTAGTATGTGATAAATGTATGCTGAGGAAAAAAGTCAAATCCCAAAGGTCATATGCTACATGATTCCATTTATATAACATTCTTGAAGTGACAAATTATAGGAGTGGAAAATTAGAGAACCGTTTGCTAGGGGCTATGAATGTTAGAGGATAGGAGGTAGTTGTGACTCCAGCATGTTGAGTATAGTGGTGACTACACAAATCTATACATTATGACAACATGTGATAAAATGGTATAGAATTATGCTGACTAAAGTTATGTAAAATGTAATCATTGGGACAAACTGCATGAAAGATAAACAAGCTTGCTTGGTATTATATTTTGTTATTTTCTGTGAATCTATCTAAACTTTAATATTTTTTTTGGTTTTTCGAGACAGGGTTTCTCTGTGTAGCTTTGTAACCTATCCTGGCACTCGCTCTGGAGACCAGGCTGGCCTCGAATTCACAGAGATCCACCTGCCTCTGCCTCCCGAGTGCTGGGATTAGAGGCGTGTGCCACCAACGCCCAGCTAAAATTTAAATTTTATAAAAAGAAGTCAGTAAGTACTAGAAGCCTCTCCATTCTTAAACTACCACCATGCTCTGTGAGTCAGCTTAGAACTGCTTCTCCTTCTCCAAGAACTGTCTCCATTTCCTCCCTCTATCTACATGGGCAGATGCCTTGTAGTCCTGTTGGCTTGATGAAACCCTCACTTCCAGTCTCGCACTTGAATGGATGCTGGGGCCCACTGATCCCACTGGCTTCTCCCTCCCAGGTATGTGGGTGATAGTCCAGTTCAACCTTGGCCCTGCAGAGCAAGTCAATCCATCTTTGGAGCTGAAGGTGGTAGACTTCTTCACAGAAAAAGGTGACAAATACCCTTTAGAAGACTAGAGAGACTTCAGGAGCCCAAAGGTCTGCAGTCCCCGTCTATGATCTGTTTTCTACAAGCCACCCCTCCATCTTCACAATGAGTATGCTTCCTTAAAGTCTTTCATGGGTCAAGAAAGAATGTGCTAAGATATTCTAAGTTCTTCCCCCTGCATTTGCAAACAAAGAAGTTCTACATAAAACAAAGATTAGGTCCCAATTCAGACACAATGTTGGGCCAAGGACACCTGTTAACAGTTTAGGAAAAGTGTTTATCTTGCCTCTTAATTGCTTCTGAAGTTTTCACATACAAATTCCCCTAACCTTTTACTCTGTGTTCTAATCTGGGCTACAACTGGCCTAGTTTCAGAGGAAAATGTGTGACTAATTGTTGAGCGGATAATCATTTTGTTTCATTCCACTTCATGTCACATTATCTGTGTAGCACTGTCAATGCAAAATTTTGTGGCAGAGTACCTCTCAACACAGTTTTGAAGCTGTTGGGGATTGAACTCAGGGCCATGTGCATGCTAGGCAAGCTCTCCACCACAGAGCTATATCCTGAGCCTCAAAATCTAACCTTATGCACTCTTGTGTTCAGTACTATATAACCTCCAATTTTGGCTGGACATGTGGAACCCTGCCCTACTTTCATTGTTTTGTACTACTGCTGTGATAAAATACACAGATAAGAAAGGGGTTTATTTGGCTTACAATTCCAGGTTATAGTGTAGCACAGAGAAGTCACAGTGGCAGCAACTCAAAGCAACATATCCATACCACACCCATAGTCCAGAGCAAAGAAAAATGAACACATATAGACCTACTTATGTTCTCAGGACCCCAGGCACAGGTAATGATGGCAGCCACAGTGGGCTGGATCTTTTCCCATAAATTAAAAGTAAATACAATTCCCTCACACATGTGCCCATAGGCCAACCTGATTCAGACACTTTCTTAAGACCCTCTTCCTAGGTGATTCCAGGTGGTTCTAGGTTATGTCAGGTTGACAGGTTAAAAACTAATCATCAAATTATATTTCTCTGTTGCCTTGGTAGGTGAGTGAGAACATGTGACTAAGTTTTGAGCCAATAAGACCAGAAAGTTCTTAGCAATAAGTTGCTTTCCCCCCATTTGTTCTTTCCTCTTTCCATGTGACCTGAAATATAAATAGTTGGTGACAAGCTGCCACTAGTCATATGGATAAAGGCAAATCCCTAAGAAATTCAGAACAGGAAGACAATGCACCTAGCTCCCAGGACACAGCAATCCTACCCTTCTAAACTATATTTTCTGTTCAAGTGGCAAACCTAATTTTTGAAAGATGTATTTTTTATTTATTATTTAAGAATCTTGTACATGTATGCAATGTATTTTATTGTTTTAAAGGATATAAACTAGGCATAGTGGCTCATGTCTATAATAGCACTACTCAGATGGCTGAGTCCCGAGGATTTTTATGAGTTTGAGGCCACCCTAGGCTACATGGGGAGTTCTTGGCCAACCTAGGCTACAGTGTGAAACCCTATCTCCAAACAAAAATCCTTTTCAGAAAGAGTATCAATGAGATTCTCTAAATCAGAAAAATACTGGACTGGATATGGCGGCTTACACCTACCAATCCAACATTTGGGTAGTATAAACAATTGGATTAAGAGTTTATCATCCTCAGCTTCACAGAGAGCCAACCATGACTACATGAGATCCTGCCTTTAAGAAAAGGACAAATCTTAGCCAGTCCCCAGGCCTCGATTTCTCCCAAGAAAACTGGGTGCACCTTCTAAGTCCAAAACTTGTATTGCGTTTTCTACATTTAGAAACAGAAGGCTTCCATCAGAGATTCAAGCCATTAATCCCACAATCAAAATACATCAAGCATGAGGACAGAAAGAAAAAAAAATACAGCCACACTGAAAACATGCAAGCAAGCAAGCAGTCTATACTAGATGCTAGAACACTCTGGACTTACAGAGAAGAGTAGAAGTTATAGAGGCTGGCACAGAGCCATGGTACTGTCATATGGTATCCTCTGTCTCCACACTGCATGAATAATCCCATTTTTCAAAGGTTCATCTTTAATAGACAGGAAATATGCAGCAAAAAACAACTAAGCCGAATTGTTTCTAAGCCAAATTCACATCTGTCCTTATTAATGATGACACATTATTAGTTGTTTATTACACATGACCTGGACTCAGCAGTTTACTTGGGCAAGCTTACTAATTTCTTTTTGTGGACAATGGCAATACCAAAAGCTGAATTTGTTTCTGACAATGTTTCATTTTTGATGTTAATTTCTATAAAAGCTGATGACAGTTTTATAGCTTGTCTACTTTATTTTTAGCCTTTTTTCGGTGTTCTGTTGGAGAATTAAGGCTTACAGAAAATGATTGTGACTCTTTTTCTCATTTTTCCCAAAGATGGTACATAGCAACTAACACTGTAAATTAGAGAGAAGTGAGGGAGGGGGTAACAACTCTATACAACACATGTCTAAGGGAATCTGAGCTTACATTTCTCAAAACGCTGGCTGGGAAAGAACTGTAGGCCAACAATCTTGTATTTTCTATCTTTTCCTCCTGGTATTGAAAAATTATGAATGCTAAATTCCTTTCTATCATGCCAAAATAAACTAGTCTTGGAACTAAAACAAGAAGCTGTATAAAATACTCTCATGTGAAAGCTTGGGCCTTGACTATTCATACGTGATCTGTGCAGTAGTCTCTCAGCTAAATATCACATGGTCACCTCACTAGCCTCAGAGTAACATGTTAAAGGACATTCACAGAACAAATGAAGGATAGAAACACCATTTCAATAAACACTGTAGGGACAACTGTATAATTGCATATCAAAGAATGAAGCTGAATCCCATCTTTACATGATACACAAAATGAGCACAAAGTAGACCATAGATGTCAATATCAGCTATAAAGTGACATGACTTTTAGAAAAAAAACAATCTTTGTGAAGTTGGAGTAGGAAATGGTATCTTAAATATGACACTAAAAATCTAAGTGAAAAGCTAGACATGGAGGTACACACCTTCAAAACCAGAACTCAGGATGCAGAGACAGGTGGATGTTTGTGTGTTCATTGCAAGCCTGGTCTATAAATTGAGTTATAGGTCATTCAGGGCTACACAGTGAGATCCTGTCTCAAACACACACACACACACACACACACACACACACACACACACACACACACACTTACACTTAAACTTGGTACTTTAACTTGGTACTTCCAACTATACCAACAAAGAAAGTGAAAACACAACCAACAGAACAGGAAAAAATATTTGAAAAGCATGCATCTAACAAGGGAGATATATGTAAACTATATAAAGAACCCACAACTCAACCATAAGTAGGCAAAGGATGAGTAGATATTTATCTAAAAGTGTATTCAAATGGACAATAAGCACAAGAAAAGGAAATGCAAATCAAAACTACAATGAGATACTACTTTAACGTCACTAGGATGAATGACTGTCTAAATAAGACCTGAAAAGGGATGATATCAATAGACATATTAACTGGACAGGCAAAAGCTCACAAGGCCTCAACCCTACATAAAGAACTACAGGCAATAAAGAAATGCTCCCTAAGCTCACAGACTCCAGACTGAAGCATGGGGAACCTGCTGACCGTGGGTGTCAGTTGGGTGACTTGGGCGGTCTATGGGGCCCCAGGCAGTGGAACCAATATTTATCCCTAGTGCATGAACTGGCTTTTTAGAGCCCATACCCTATGGAGGGATACTCTCTTAGCCTAGATACAGGGGGAAGGGCTGTGGTCTTGCCCCAAATGATGTGACAGACTTTGATGATCCCCCATGGAAGGTCTCACCCTCCCTGGGGAGTGGATGAGGGGTGGGATGGGGGTTTGTGGGGGGCATGGGAGGACAGGAGGGAGAGGGAACTTGGATTGGTATGTCAAAGAAGATTGTTTTTAATTTAAATAATTTTTTTTAAATCCTGACATTAAAGGCATGGGCTACCATAAAAGAAAGACAAAAAGGAAGGAAGGAAGGAAGGAAGGAAGGAAGGAAAGAAGGAAGGAAGGAAGGAAGGAAGGAAGGAAGGAAGGAAGGAAGGAAGGCTCGCTAGGGAAGAGCACACCATTTAATTGTCTAATACCAAATGGTCATCTCTGAAAACATACACACACAGGTAACATTATACAGACGGAACATGTTCTATTTATGAAAAAAGAGGCCATGAATTTGAAAGAGAGCAAGGGGTTGCATGGAAAGGTTTGGAGGGAGGAAAGGAAAGGGACAAATGATAGAATTACATTGTATTCTCAAAAACTAAAAAAAAATACATGTTACTATATAATTGTAATTACTATACAATCACTGTACAATACATAGAATTATCTTATACTAGATAAGTATTGATGAAGAAATAGAGAACTAGAACCCTCATACATTGTTAGAGATGTGTGGTGTGGTCACTGTGAAAAACAATTTGGTACTTCTTCAATGTGTTAAACATAGTATTACCATGTAAGCCCAACTTAACTCATATGTATATTCCCAAAAGAAAGGAATACACAAGTCCACACAGCAACATGAACACAGATAACTCTATTATTGTCCTTAATATGCAAATTAATTGCATTATTCTTAGTATACAAAAAGCTCAAATAACACAAATCTGATGAGTCACTGAATATCATGTGGAACATTAATAGAGTAGAATAGCATTCTATATTAAAAAAAAAATGGGCTCACCGAAGAAACAGTTGACCTGACCTAGTGAGAGCACGGAGACCCTATCATAAATCTGGGGAACCAGCATTGGACCGAACCAAGCCCTCTGAATGTGGGTGCCAGCTAGGGGGCCAAGACTGTCTATAGAACCTCTAACAGTAGAGCCAGTGTTTATCCCTAGAGCACAAATGGACTTTGGGAGCCCATTCCCTATGGAGGGATACTATTGCAGCCCAGATACAGCAAGGAGGGCCTAGGCCCTCCCCCATATGATATGACAGACTTTTGTGGTCCCCCGTGGAGGTCCTCACTATCCCTGGGGAAGAGGAGGGGGTGAGTTGGGGGGGGCTGGTGGGGAACATGGGAGGATAGGAGGGCGAGGGAATGAAAGGATGGATATGAGTGCCTCTAAAATAAATAAATAAAATTATTCTACAGAAAAAAATGGGTTCTAATTCATGCTGCAACATGGATGAACCTTGAAAACACTTTTAAAAGTAAAAAAAAAAATCACAAAGGACCACATGATGCGTGGCTATATCTATGCAAAATGTAAGCCAAGTAGAGACAGAGAGTAAATGAGAGGTTTCCAGAAGCAGAGAAGGAAAAGGGAAAGTGGGGAGCAACTTCTACTGGGCATGGAGATTCTTTTGGAGATAACAAAAAATGTTCCAAAATTGTACTGTGGTAATGATCACATGGCTTTGTGAATATACTAAAAGCCATTGAGGTGTATGCTCTGCAAATTATATTTCAACAGAGCTGATTTTAAAAAACAAAAATGGAAAGCAACAGTTCTGTGTGTGAAGTTCATCAGATGCCCTGCCATCTAGTTTGGAGAGCAATATGGCTATCACTGACTGACTAGAATTAACATGAAGCTGAAACTAAGGAAGAAAAAACTAGCCATCTTTGTGCCAGACAGAACTCTATCCCTCAAGTTAGCAAAGTGATGCAGAAAATCACTTCTTGTACTAGCTGATGACTTCAGGGAACTATCTATTTGGAGAAAGAAAAATACTCCAGTGGTGGTACATGCCTTTAATCCCAGCACTTGGGAGTTCGACACCAGTCTATAGAGTGAGTTCCAGGACGAGATCCAAAGCTACACAGAGAAACACGTCTCAGAAAAAGGAAGGAAGGAAGGAAGGAAGGAAGGAAGGAAGGAAGGAAGGAAGGAAGGAAGGAAGGAAGGAAGGAAGGAAGGATACAAAGAATCCAAATGGGATCCAGCTTCTAGGCAAGCTGTTGACATCACCCACAGAACCTGTTGCTGTTCTTTCCACCATAGTGTAGCAGAAGGAAAGCTACAGAGCCCCTGAGACCTGAAGTGCTCTACAGAAATATCACAAGGGATCTCAAGTATTTGTGATACTGGCCAGTAAGGCTCACTTCAAATCAAGTGATAGCAGTGGGGTTTTGCCTTCAATGTCTCACTTAATGTCACTACAGAAAGACTGAGTCAAGTAACAATCTTCTCAAAGACAATCTTCTAGATAAGGGCAGTTTGTTCAGAGCACCATTTTATCCATCCTCAGTCCTATCCACAGTGTCTCAAGCCCTCCAGTATCTGTTCCAGATGGTAAAGGAGGTATTGCAAAGGATCAGCCTGTGCCATTCAGGAACTCTACGTGCTTTTTAAGTAATACCCCACTTCTGTTGAAAGTTGGGTCTATGATCACAGAGCTAGCCATGTGCCCTAAAGAAATGAGATCAGGCAAGAAATAAGGGGAAATTGCCCTCACCATACTGTCTCTTTCATACATAATAAAATCTGATCAACACAAAAAAAGAAAAGTGAGAAGGGCAGAAAACCAAACCAAACACTAGTCTAGGAATTGCCTGCTTATTTGGGTCAGGCTATGTCCTATGGATTATAAATTGTCCTATCTGATTGGGGGCCTTAATGCCACCATAATCACCATCACTATGGCAGAGGTGACTATGACAACCATAAAACCCTATGGCTAGGAAAATAAATGCACACACATTAACAAATACATATGCATGCAGATGTAAGAGGAAGTTCCCCACCATCTTTTCACTCATCTGAGCTACTTACTTTTGTACTGTTGGATGGGGTTTCACCATTGCTGCAGAAGCTGCCCCTCCAACAGCAGCAGCAGGCTCTTGGTTTTCTGTTGTTTGATTTTCAGATCTGAATTTCCTGCGAATAGGCTTTGATGGAGGCTGAGCATGTATTGCATCCTGTGAATTAAAAATAAACTCAAAGTGATCAAAAGATTTTTTAATGATCTCTCCATCCATTATGCCACTATACACAGATCTGTCCCCAAGATCAGAAGACTACATACCACAGACCTATAGCTGATACCTGGCTCAGCAAGTGCCAGAGGGATGCTGACAGTGGGTTGCAGCAAACAGCCTGCCTCCCTTTCTTTTAAAAATGCACTGGGGGCAAGTAAGGATGGGAACATGAGGGATTAGGTTGGGGGGAGAGTACTAAAAGATCCAACTGGAAAGGGGTCATTTCAGTGTCAGGTAGAAACCTGGTGCAAGAGAAACTCTAAGGAATCTACAAGGATGACCCCAGCTAAGACTCCTTGCAAAAGGGTATACATAGCCTGAGGTGGCTACCTCCTGTGACCAGGCAAATCTACCACTAGAAGGATTGGGACACAAACCTAGCCACATAAACTTTGACCTAGTCTGTTCTGCCTATGGAATAGGGTGACACAGAGATTGTGGGGTGGTCAACCAATGACTTCTCTAGCCTCAGACCCATGCCATGAGAGTGAGCCCACCCCTGACATTGCCTGGAGCACCAGGACCCAGAGGGTGGATGGCCCAGAGACCTAGGAGAGAACCAAACACAACTGGAGGGAAATATATGTCAACGTAATGATACCTAACAATATTCTACTATACTCAAAGATGGGTGCCTAGCACAATAGTCATCAGAGGCTTCATCCAGCAACTGGTGGAAACAGATACAGAGACCCACAGTCAGACATTAGGCACTCGGGGAATCCTGCTGAAGAGGAGGGAGGATCATAGGAGCCAGAAGAGTTAATGACATCACAAGAAAACCCACAGAATCAACTAACCTAGGCTCATAGCTCACAGAGACTGAACTGACAATTGGGGAGCCTACATGGGACTGACCTAGGCCCTCTGCATATATGTGACAGTTGTATAGCTTAGTAATATTGTGGGACTCCCAACAATGGGAGCAGGGATTATCTCTGACTCTGTTACCTTCTTTGGGGACCCTATTCCTCCTACTGGATTTCCTAGTCCAGCCTTAATAGGAGAGGAGATACCTAGTCTTACTGCAACTTGATATGCCATGGCCAGCTGATATCCATGGCAAACCTTCCCTTTTCTGAAGAGAAAAGAGGAGAAGTGGATGGGGGCAGAGGAGAGGTGGGAGGCAGGGACTGGGAGAAGGGGAAACTCCAGTCAGGATGTACAACAGTAGATAGATAGATAGATAGATAGATAGATAGATAGATAGATAGATAGATAGATAGATAGATAGATAGATAGATAATCTACTACCCCTTTCTGTCATCAAGAGGGACACCAAAATAAGATCTAGTAACCTTACTCTTCCTTTTTTAATATTGTAAACAATCTATACTTTCTTGTCACTGTAGCTCACATAGACTTTGTATAACCCTGAGATCTTTTCTAATTGAAGACAAAATTCACTCTTGTGTCACTCCGGGGCAAAGTCTGTAATGGTCTTAGTCATGTGCTCATCATTCTCCTACTCCTGATTCCTACATGCCAATGTATTCAAAGAAACAGTTGATCTGTTTCCTTGGAGGACCCCATGTCACCTTCCAAGCCCAAGGTTCACTCTCTTTGCTAAGGGAATGGCCTAGGAGACAATGCTGAAGAACCAGAAGATAGTGAGAAAGAAGTGGTGAACATGCTACTTAGTGAGTAGTACTAGTTGTGCAAAGAACAGGGGCCCAATGGCATGACTAGGCAAAAGTAAAGGTGCCAAGATGCGAGAAAAAACCCTGACATCAGTAGGTGGGGAATAGGAGAGGACCAACAAAGACAAATGCCTATGGAAATGTGGTAGTGAAACTTACTGTTCTGCATGCTAATTTTAAAAACTAATAAAACAACAACAACAACAAATCAAGAAAAGAAATAAATCATGGTACCAAGAACGGAAGCCTGTCCCACCCACAGGAGGTACTAACTGGGTCTTTAATATCACCAAGGGTCACTGTCTGAACTACATGGTCCCAGATTCTTGGTGTCTTAATCAAAGAATTTTAAAATGATCACACAAATGGAAAAGCAGCAAGAAGCTTGATTTAAAGAGATTTAAAGCATAGCAGACAACAAGTCAGTCTCATAAATAGACAGTATGAGAATTGCTGAAGAAATCACTGGGCTACTTGAGCTAGAGTGCCCAGGAACAGCAGGCTGTTGTTTGGGGCTTTCTTTAATGGCATTCAAGAGAAGGAGAAGTTGGTTACTAAGGGTGTAATATTGAGGATTCTTTTTGATTAGCAAGCTTGAGTTATATTAACCTTTTTTCTCACTGTGCACGCCCTTTCCTATGATATATCTGATCTGAATCCTATGCATGCCCAATCATGCATAGACATAAGATGGTAAATAGGAGGTTTTCCTTAAGAGTTCAGGCTGAAGACACAGTTTGCCTTAATGCACATGCATCTAAAACTAGTTCAGGCCAGATGGACTCCCTGTGTCTCATCCCTGATATGCTCTGGGGCATTTTTCAAAGGAAACTGACCACAAAAGATCAACTACTAAATGGATGACAAGGCAGGAGTAATTTATGCAATTGTTTGAAGTGAAGTATGCAAGAAACTTGATGCAAGTAAGAGTCCTAGTTTGCTGGGTGCACTGCCAGAAAAGCAGTGTGGGCATATACAAAACCAAGTGGGGTCCAGAGTTGCTAAGCTATTCCTATACTCACCCACTTCATTAGCAGATGTATGAAGTCTTACTAAAGCCATCCAGCTCTCCCCACAGTTTGCAAGTATTTATTTATTTTTATATTTTATATGTCTGTGCCCAAGTTTATGTATGTGCACCATATGTGTGCAGTGCTCACAGAGGTCAGAAAGTTGTGAACCACCATATGGGTGCTGGGAACTGAATCCAGGTCCTATGCAAGAGCAGTAAGCGCTCTTAACCTCTCAGCCTCTCTGACCCTCCACAACATTTTTTGACCTTGTCAAAAGCAAGGCATCTATGTTTAGTTGGAAGGTTGAAGAGAGTCAAAACTTCCAGGGACATCCACAGTCCACCCCAGAACCTCCAGGATCCTAATTTTCAGAAAGAATTCAGGTTTCAGAACTGTGGATCAGTTCCATTCATCTGGGGGGAAACTTTAAAATGGCAGATTTGTAAGAAGCCCAGAGGTCTTTACACTACCACAGCAGCATCTTTCTTCTGCTCTTACCTTCTTTGCTGGACTGCTCTCTGCAGCTTGGGAAGGAGCTCTGTTCAGCTGAGGGTGTAAGTCAGCTTCAGACACTGGTTCAGACTGCAGCAACATCAAAGAGAAGGTATAAATGCAAAAACCCCCAACCATGTAAACATATGACAAAGAACATTCTGGAAAGAGTCACTCAGGGAGACCAAGTCACACTGGTCTAGACTAAGCTGCAGGCAAGCACAGTTATGTCTGCTGATGCTTGGGGAAAATCCTCCACCATAGACCTTGCTGTTCCCTTCCATGTCTCCTGCCAGTATTAGTCAAGAAAAGGATCCATGGCTATCTCATATATTGTCACATTCAGATTTCTTAAAAACTAACATTTACAAGAACTATAAAAATTATCAGAGGAGAAAGGGCTAGGAAAAGACTTAAAGAGCTCATAGAAAAACAATCAGCATCATAAAAGACCCATAATTTTTAATATTAAATTCCTAATAAAGAAACACTGTATGGCCTGGAAAGATGGCTCAGCAGTTAAAAGCTACATTTCCAGAGGACTGAAGTTCAATTCTCAGCACCCACACCATGTAGCTCACAACCATCTATAACTCCAGCTCCAGGGGAGCAGATGTGCTTTTCGGGCCTCTAAAGGCACCAACACATACATACATATGTACGTACATACATACATACATACACACACACACACACACACACACACACACACACACACACAAACACACACACACACACACACCCTTTAAAAATGAGACATTCTAATAAATATAGCCATTTACCTTTAAAAGGGATGGAGGTATGTAATGGGTGTAGTAATGAAAAAGGCTGACTATTGAGTGCACAAAGACCAATGAGGGATACCCCAAAGCATTTCAGGACACAAAACATGGCCAAATACAACATGGGGTAAATGGGTCTTACATAAGGCTCCCTATGTCCCCAAAGCTTGCTACCTTCAGCTGAGTTAGAGTACTTTAACTGAGTTATTAACCAGTGATGCAAAATATTAACATGATGAGAAAACCAGCTACTAGGAGCAAAGTGACTTCCATATTTCACTGGCAGTCCTTCATTTGCCCCAAAACTAATTCACATTACAAAAATACAGATTGTAGCACAACCAACTGCCACTCTGCCCCTTACATGGACATCTCTAGCCTCCTATAGTATGCCTTCTTTCCCGTGTTACTACTGAACAGGCTGGCTCCAAGGGGGCTAACATCAACAGATTCTGGCCACTTCTTGTATTCTCCTCATCCACCTTCCTTCCAAAATAGCATCCTTGGTGATCTTAGGTGGCTGAGAAGTGACAATCTCCTAGTTGTAATTTCTCTCCCTTTTCTGCTCTGACTGCTCTTAGTCCTGAAAAGTGGACTCTCTTGGGGTTCTCTGTCTTCAGTTCTCCGGCCCATTTCCTTGGCCTGTTCATTCTTTCCCAAGATAATCCCATCTACACCTGAATTTTACTTATTTCTTTCATTAATTAATTTATTTATTGTGTGTGCATGTACATGTGTGTCATGGTACATGTGTGGAGGTCATAGAGGACCTCTTGTGGGAATCATTCCCTTCCTTCAAAGATGTAGGACCCGGGGATTCTGCTCAGGCTACAAGGCTTGGCAGCAATCACCTTTACCCACTGCACCTCCTCATGGGCCTATTTGTTTGTTTGTTTTGCAGTACTGGAGATTGAAATTAAGGCTCCACACATAGGAGGTAAGCACTCTTCCCCAGTATCTCCAGCCCTTGTTCCTACATTTTATCCTAAATAACTCTCTACCTCTTTTAAATCTATATACAAGCATTCAATCTGCCTGGTTTCAAGTTTCATGTATTTCTTACAGTTTCTCCTGCCATTAGCGACAGCTGTGTTATTCCTGCTGCTGCTGTTGCTCTGATTAGACTCTATAACACACTGAACTCTATGTATGAGTCATACATTGCTCAAGTGTTTTTCATGAATTATGTCACATCATCACAGCCTTGAGAAGCAGTTAGTATCCTCAGACTACTGATGACAAAGTTAAAGATAAAGAAGTCAAGAAATACACACAAAGATCATGCAAATAGCAGGGTCTGAGGCCAGCTTCAAGTTCCAAAGCTAGGCCTGTTACCATGGTCGCAAGTTCTAAAGCTAGGTTTGTTACCATGGTGCAATACAGCCTCAGGCACCCAAAGGCCTCAAGGTCGTTCATGCAAGGCATTATCTATGAGACAGCTACTGCTGGCTGCCTATGCTTGCATTCAAGAAGGAACAAGACACAGCCTCTACTTACATCCATCTGAGAGTCCAGCAGAAGAGGCAATAAATAATCAAAGATGCATGTTTCAATGCAGTGTGGTAGAATGGGGATTACAGATGCACTCATTCTTGTAGGACAGTAAAGACCTAGTATGTGAGGTCTTCAGCTGAGGTCTGAGTTACATGTAGGATGCAGAGCTATATGTGTGGATGAGGAGAGAGGTAGGTCTGAAGTAAACTCACAAAGACCAATATATACTAAGACAACCAGAATTTTAGCTTGGAATACCACAGAAGACTGAGACCAGTCTCTCAGACAGGAAGTTTAAAAGGATCAATGTCTTCCTTAGGGTTTCTATTGCTGTGAAGAGATTCCATGACCATAGCAACTCTTATAAGGAAAAACATTTAATTGGGCTGGCTTACAGTTTCAGAGAGGTTCAGCCCATTATCATCATGGCAGGAATCATGGAGGTGCACAGGCAGACATAGTACTGGAGAAAGAGCCTAGAGTTCTATATCTGGGTTGGCAGGCAACAGAAAGAGAGAGAGCCACTGGGTCTGACTTAGGCATTTGAAACTCCAAAGCCCACCTCCAGTGACACACTTCCTCCAACAAGACCACACCCACTCCAACATGGCCACATCTTCAAATGCCACTCCCTATGCATTCAAATATATGAGTCTACGGGGACCATTCTTATTCTAAGAACCACAAGCAGGAATGCGGAGAGCTTGTTTTCATGTATGCCAATTTCAAGTGTAGCTCTCCAGGAGCTATACATTTTCAGCAGTCTGTAGAGTGTAGCATTCACTTCTTTGTCCCTGGGAGTTCAGAGTCACACTCCAAGATCTGAGTCAAATGTCAGTTTTCTAAGCTGAGTGAGTGCTCACTACCCACTCAAATACAGGGCTTCTGGTGAAGAATCCGTCTTGAACCTGAGGTCCCTTCCTACCTGTCATTTGCAATTTATTACTGGGAAGGTATATGCTCTGGCCCCAAGTCTATGCATGCACACCCCTGCAGGGACCACAGGTGTGCAGGGACAAATCCCAGCAGGCAGACAAGACAGAGGAGGAGTGACAGGCCCAGATATTCTGCCTTTTGATTTGCCAGTTCTCTTCTATTACAAAGCAGGCAGAGAAGTGTGTCTTCCACTAATTCCCTGTGGAGATGTGTGAAGTCTCCATATGGAAATGCTCAGGGAGATGTCAAACTGACCTTTTCAACATAAATGAGGATTGTGAGCACAGCAAAAGTAGTAGATGGTCTTTGTTACTGCCACCTAAAAATAAGCAGCAATCAGGTAGAAAGTTGGGAAGGCAGTTACTGAGGTGTTACTTTTCCATTTACAAATATACCTTCCTGAAATTGTATTCAGTGGCCTGGTGTTCTTGCTCTACGACTGAGAACAAACAACTGCATCATATTAGCTCAGGACCTCCCCACCACCGTCTGTTACTCCACAACTGATTTGAAATGGGTTTGTCTACTGAGTAGTCAAAGGAATGAATCTCACAAAAGATGCAACATAGGAATCAGGAGGTGGGTGCCAGAAGGTGGCACAGGGAAAATAAAACTAGCTCTGTAGTAAGAAAAATTGAAGATGGAGGCTAGAGAGATGGCTCAGTGGTTAAGAACACCAGACATCCCGAGTTCAATTCCCAGCACCCTCATGGTGGCTCACAGTCATTTATAGTGGGATTTGATGCCTTCTTCTGACATAAAGGCATATATTCAGATACAGCACTCATATACATAATTTTTTAAAAAAGAAAAATTATAGATTAGATTTAGACATGCAAAACTTCATCACAATAAGCTAGCCTACATTCCTTTGTGAAAATGGCATGAGACTCCCATCATGCTTAGCAGCTAGGTGGCAGAATAAACTGGGGAGGTCCCTTTACTATCTCTTCACACTGCCATAAATGATCAGTTTTAGAAGAATGATGATGCATGAAAGCAGGAAGGCCTCAGTAGCTGGCTTCTTCCTCTGGATTCAAGACAGTGAGGGTGGGAAAGCATCTACTACCTTAGCAGTATGGCCTTGTCCAAAAGTCCTGGCTGTATGAGCTGAAATACAACTCCTAATTTCAATGAAAGAAGCATATGCTTGGTTTCTAACTGATATGACAAATAGCAGTCTTGCTTTCATGGTTCCATGTGAAGCAATATATACTCAGGATGGAGAGAGCCAGGTCACTGAAAATCATGGTAAGGTTCAAAATACATATTTATATGTATTTCTAGAAAATATATATAATTTATTTTGATCATATTTACCCTGTCACACTCTCTTGTCCCCCTTGTCCACTGACCCTTTCCTCTTCCTTATGAGTCCTCCTTCTATATTTTATGTCTTCTGGTTGTTTTTCTTTTTCTTTTTGGGTGGCCCAATGAGTTTCATTAGGGTTGCTTATAAAAGCATAGGTAACTAGGCCCTTTATAGGAACATGGGCACCTTATTAGAAAATCTCTGAAGAAGATCTCTCCCATCTCTAGCCACTATTAACTGCCTATAGACGCTCAGGTAGGGCTTCGTGAGCTCCCAGATTTTGATGGGCCCAATTGTTTACTGATCTTGTACTGGTAATTACAAATTCTGTGAGTTTAAAAGTGCAGTGACCATATCCTGTCTGGAAGTCAGCATTCCACACCACCCCCACTACCTCCAGCTCTTACATTCTTTCCACCCTCTCTCCTGTGATGTTTTGTAAGCCCTGTAGGGAGTGCTGTAGATGTCCCATCTGCATATTCAACAGTCACTTATTTTCAGCACTTTGACTAGTTATGAATCTCTGTATTAACCACCACTCCCTGCAAAAGTGGCTTCTTTGATCAAAGCTGACAGTTGCACTAGTCTATGGCCATAAGTATAGTTTCTTATAAGGCATTATGACAGGCACATCATGCCCATTAAACAAAAGAACAGCAGCAGGTTCCAAAATAGGGCCTACCACCTTCTCAGCCACTGGCTTTTGGCTACATATATGCAATGTTTTAAGGTTAATATTCCTCTTCCTCTAATAAAAATGAAAATATCTTCATTCTAATTTTGCAACGAAAAAGCCTCATTACTAAAAAGGTGATACTGTGCTGAATGTGAAAAATTAAGCTGGTACTTTGTGTATTACTATGGCTGATAAGACAATATGGCCTTTGCTCAGTTGGCTTACCAGAAAAAGCCATAGGCCCAGAGAGGCTAAGCATTTCTGTGCATTCATTTATTTAATCACAGAGATTTTTTTGTCTCTGGCATGCCAGGGACAATGGTAAAACTATGAGATATAGGAAGGAGGCAAATAATTGTCAAAGGTTCCATGGTGTGCCGCTCAGATCACCTTTTTTGTATATGGTACACCCATCCAACTAGCTGCTCTGAGTGCTGGCTAGTAAGGTCTTATAACTTCTGGCTTCTCAATGGAGGAAGCCTGCCTCCCAACCTCACCCTCAGCAGTCCACAGTCACTTGTAGTTGGATATAAAGGCAAGTTTCCTGCCTCAAAGGGATAACTCTGAAATGTAACGTACAAACCAGTATCCTCCTGTGTAGATCAGACTTAGCTCTTTCCCCTTCATCATGCTTCTCTCCCCTCTGTATTTTTTCTGGAGAGCACTCCATTAATAAAGCCCTTTCTAAGAATCTTTATTTACCTCAGGCCCTGCTTCTAGGGAAGCTGACAGGAGGCACTATACAACATGCTCCCAGAAGAGGGGACTTCAAGTGTGCCCATACCCTTTACCCTGGTGTTCATTTTTGCCTTTGTGTGTATCTTTCTGTCTCTTGTATCACTTGTCTTGCAGGAAGCAAGTTGTCATATTATAAAGGACACATGAGCAGTCCTATCACAGGATGTAAGCAAGAAGTGAGGCTTCCTGACCACAGTCATCTTAGCAGTGGACTCTCCAGCCCAACGGACCTTCCCTCCTTGATATTTTGACAACTTCAAGGAGGACTGTTGAGTCACAACCAGCAACCAACCCACTCCCAAATTCCACATCCAGAGACACTTACACATGTTAGTTGGTCTAGTTTTCCTTTTTGAAGGCACTCTAATGCTTGAGAGTTTGGGATCTGGTTATGGTAGAGCAAGGAGAAAGTATGAAGACAAGAATGCTAGCAGGGATGGAACATGGACTTGCACTATCTGAAACATATTTGGCATGATTTCCCACTTCTATGCCTTTCCCTACACTGCAGCAGTAGAAGTGTGGGGACAGCTAATCTTTGGGGTAAATTCTTAATTCCTTAAATTACATTTATTCCACTAAGAAATAGCATAGCACTTCCTGTTCTAGTCAGACTTAGCCCCATATATATGAATGTTGAAAACTTGTAGCTTAGCCTGAGGGCACTGGGGCTATTGACAGACTTTATGTAGAGAGTGACCGGATTTTCTGTACATTTTCAAAAGATTATCCTGGATCCATTGAGTAGGAAGCACTGGAAGCAATCCATACAGAGCAAAGGAAATTCCATTATAATGCTGAAGAAGAAGAAAAGGAGACAAGAGGTGAATGTTAAGTAAACCATGTTACAGCCAGGTCTGGCAGTGCATACCTGTGATCTCAGTACTCCAGAGACAGAGGCAGGGAAACTGCAAGGTCAAAGACAGCCTGGGCCATCTACCAAGACCTTGTCTCAAGAAACTAAAATAAAAACAAATAAGTACATAAAACAAGCCAGGTTGACGAGAATGGGAACAGCCGTTTATGAGTGCTATTTGGACTATTTGGACTACATGCTTGGTGACTGATGAAATATGGTTGAATAAAAGAAAAGAACAAAGATAAGAATCTCCAATTTTGACCTTGCATGATGGGTAAATAGTTGAGAGAGAAAATAGCTCAAAGCAAGAGGAAAAATTATGGGCACACAGAAACTGAATATAATTAAGCAGGTGCATAACAACACAGTGCTAGAATAAGCCACATAATTCCCTGTGGCAGTAACTCTCTAATGCAGCTACCCAGGGAAGATTAATTCATGAATTGTCTGGAACAGGGACAGGCAAGTTTTTTCCATAAAGGGATATACAGTAAATATTTTAGGTTTGGGAGACAGCAGTCTCTACTGTAACTTTGCCACAGACAATACAATAGCTGTGTTCCAAGAAACCTTATTACAAAAATTGATGATGGATAGACTTGGCCATAGATCATAGTCTGCCAGCCCTTGATATAAATGGAAAATATATAAAGACCAGCTTGGTAAGTACCACCTCACTATCTTTTCCTTAAAACTTCATGGAACACATTATATACTACATGCTCTAAAATGCTGAGGGAAAGGAACCAACTTGCCTTTGCTTACCCACAGTACTTAGATGCACTGGCTTCATTTACTTCCTTTCATATTACTTCTATTAGCATCCAGCAGAAGTAATGCTTTACAGAACATGCTTTGAGAACACTGAGACTGAGTATTACTGGAATGAATAACATACTATTTGACTTCAATGTCATGGCCCACTGTGCCAGCTAGTTTTTTATGTCAACTTGACACAAGCTAAAGTCATCTAAGAGCAAAGAACCTCAATTTGGAAAATGCCTCCATAAGACGGGGCTGCATGCAAGTCTATCAGGCATTTTCATAATTGAGGATTGATGTGGGAGGGCCAGGCCGATTGTGGGTAGGAACACCCCTAGGCTGGTGGTCTTAGGTCTATAAGAAAGGAGGCTGAGGAAGCCATAAGGATTAAAAGCTTCTGCATCAGCTCCTGCCTCCAGGTTTTGCTCTGATTTCCTTCAATAATGAACATGCTCTTAGTTACTTTTCTATTGCTGTAAAGAGACACCATAACAAAGGCAACTTATTTTAAAAAGAGCACTTAACTGGGGGTTTGTTTAAAGTTTCAGACCATAACCATCATGGCAGGAGGCATGGCAACAGATAGGCAGGGAGAGTGTGGGAGAAGTAACTGAGATCTTAATTCTGATCCATAAATTACACACAGAATGAGACTGAGACGCAGCATGGGCTTTTGAAACCTCAAAGCCCACCCCTATGACATATGTCCTCCAACAAGGCCACACCTCTGAACCCTTCCCCAAACAGTTTTACCAACTAGGAACCAAACATTTAAATACATGAGCCCATGGGGGTCAGTCACAATCAAACCACAACAAACAGTAATGTGAAAGTGCAAGCAAATTAAATGATTTCCTCTCCAAGTTGCTTTTGGTCATGGTGTTTCATCACAGCAATAGTAATCCTAACAAAGGTACCCATAGTCTGTCCTTGGTCAAAAATATTATAGACCTTCAAGATGACTTAGCTAGTAGATGCTCCTGCCACCAAGCCTGACTACCTGGGTTCAAGCCACAGAACCTACATAGTAGAGGAGAGAGAACCAAGTCCCAAAAGTTGTCCCCTGACCTCCACATGTGCAACATAGGGCATGCACATAAATGTAAAAATAAACTAAAACAGAGCAGCAATCATTATAAATTATGGGTTTTTAAATAACAATACAATATAATCAAGTTCTTGTTACATTGAGGCAAACTAGCTTAACAAAGGTCCTAGTCCCAGATCTGAGCCTATATCTGCTCATCACACCTGGCCTAGCAAAAACTTGAGATTTTTTCCCAGCCTTTAGCTTTTTGCCCAAACCAATGCATCCTGTATGGAGTAATTTATCTTACATCTTATCTTAACCCATATAGTGGGGCCGTAAGGTTTGCTACACACAACAAAACCCCTCTACCAGGCAGAGTTTTTCCATCATCTGACTCATAACCAGTCTTATTCAACCATAGAGAGCCTGCTCTGGGCAGACTTACATTCCAAATCTTCCAGCCCAGTGGTTCCCAAATATAGATGGCAAAAGAGAATTATCTAGGGAAGTTTAATAAACTACAGATATCAAGACAGTACTGCAGACTTTCCTCATCAGAATTCTCCTAGGAGTAGAGCATTAGAAACCTAGATTTTTAACAAGCCCCTGTGTGATTTTTATGCAGCCAGCCCAGACCAACTGGGGGCACTGATGAACCAAATTCTTCATTTAAGAGATGAGAAAATCTGGTCTCCAAGATGCTAGTCAGGACTGGGCCACAAGTGTTCTTGCAATGACTGACTAGGCTTCTGAATTGTTTGCTCAGCTACTTATGTATGGAATGGAAGAGTAAGTAATAAATTGCTAAAAATGCTATCACCAGTATGATTTCATTTAAAAGTATTTTGGAACAAAAACATGCAATTTTATTTTTTTAAGTTTAACTGCAGAACTTTGCCAAGGTATAGATAAATGGTGACTTTTAAAATTCTTCAATATCCATGCTATTGGCAGGTAAGAAAAAGAATCTCAATCTCAGAAGCAAGAGCTAAATTCCAGAGAGATAACTGGACAGCCCTGCAGCCAGCAGCAGCTTTCTGGGGATTTTCAGCATCATTTTAGCATCCTGAATGTCAGTGATTGCCTAATTTTCACCTGGTCACATCTTTGCTCAGCAAGGTCCCACCAGAAAGCCATGTGATGACACGTAGACATAGAAGATAAAAAAAACCAACAACCAGCAGCATCCTAGCCACAAGTAAAGTCTGTCATTCCAATACCAGCTTCTAGAGCACCCATAGCACTCAATTTTCTGCAAGAATGTTTACTAGAATCCACAACCTAAGTCACCTGCAAAATAAAGAAACAGAATTGAACTGTAGGCCCCTGGAAAGCATAATGTGTGCCTTTCATTTTCCCAGTGCCTAACATGCTTGCCATCAAACAAGGAGTGTTGTAATCAACAAGTGGGATGAGACAGCAACAAACTCAACAATGCTTTGTGTGCCACTGAATAAAAGGCAACTGGAATAGCAGAACACAGCAGGAGTCAAATCTACTGTGTGCCCTTACTAGGTGCTTAAACTGGTCACATACTTGACCTCTCTAAGCTGTAATTTCTTCATCAGCAAAATGAGGATAATCTACCTAATTCACAGCACTGTGAGGAATAAGCAGAATATCTTGTCCAGAATGCTAACTGTTCAATAATGGAAGCTATTATAATTAGGACTAAAAGTACAATTGATTTCTCAGGTATAGTTTCTGCTATTGTAAATAGCAGCCAATTCAATGTAAGGGACATTCTCTCTTAGTGAATAGATAGAAACCTACATTGAGAACTACACTGGCTCCAGTTTAGAGTAAAAGTGACAAACTACCTACAACCCAAATCTGTGTCAGTGGATATTATTCTTATCAGTATGGAGGAGAGAAGCTTAAACATACAATTGCTTTAAATCTTTAGACTTCATGGCTACCTCTACCACTGTCATCTCAGGCAGTTTGCACCAAGCACCTCTGAAAAACCCCTTCCTCACAGCAGACCAATCCAACATGGGGGACACCAGGGAAAACACTGCCAAGGTCCCCAGACACACTTCAGTGATAGTTAAATCAACAACCATAAACTAAATCCTGGGTCCAGCAGTCACATGGCTGAACTTCTTAAGGAATGTGGAGACCCACTGGATTATGAACAAGATCTATGAAACACAGTTGTTCTTACAACTAAAGGGAGGTGCTCCACTTAGGATAATTTTTTTTTACCATGACTGAGGTTTGGTTTCTTCTGCTTGCAATTTGTATTACCATAACAGATATCTGAGCTGGATCTGCACATCATTTTCCCTATCACACACTTAAAGTGGAAACCACAATGCAGTCCTCACAGCTACAGTTGTCCTTGGCAGGCTTCTTTTGAGAGTTGAGTTGCCCATAAATTGAATAAAGATGCCTTATGCAAGCTGCTTGCCTCCCAAACAGGCATCTCATGATGAGGCCTTAGGAAAGCCTCTTTTCTTCT
Organism: Cricetulus griseus; assembly: GCF_003668045.3. Lineage (NCBI taxonomy): Eukaryota > Metazoa > Chordata > Mammalia > Rodentia > Cricetidae > Cricetulus > Cricetulus griseus. The sequence continues at coordinate 97,338,691 of NC_048604.1, forward strand.
CCACTACTGTCTCTGAGTGGTGGAGTATTAGAAGACTGTCCTCTCTAAGTACTTTTAGTTCACAGTCAAGTGATTACTATTAAATATTACTACTATATATATATATATATATATATTAAATGTCTATTTAATAGCTATTACTATTAAATATTACTACTATGAAATGTCCATAGGTGGGTTGACACACACAGCCCTTTCTGGATGAGCTTTATCTATGAGAGGAATACGGCTTTAAATTTTCAATTAGGAACAGCTTACCAACAAGGAACTACAAAAAAAAACTGTGGAGGAGTTGGGAAACAGCTATAAAATAAGTTAGCATTGATGACAATGCACAATCGAGGTGGCTAGAGAGATGGCTCAGCAGTTAAGAACATTTGGTGCTCTTGCAGAGGACCTGGGTTGGATTCCTAGCACCTACATGGGTGGCTCACAACCATCTACAGTTCTAGGGGATCCAACATACTCTTCTGACCTCTACAGACACAAGGCACACACATGCTGCAGAGACATACATGCTAGCAACATTCATATACATCAAATAAAATACATAAATCTGATTGGGTATGCTAATGCATGTCTTTTCATCTAAGTACTCAGGAGGCAGAGACAGGTGGGTTTTCATGAGTTCAACATTACCTGATCTATATAGCGAGTTCTAGGCCAGCCAGCGCTATATAGTGAGACCTTGTCTTCAAAAGTCAAAAATAAATAAATATGAAAATAAAGAGAATGTTCAAGTGGAAATGGATGGCCACCAATTAGTTAGTGGAGGATGGCCTGCACTAACACCTTGTAAAATGTCTGTAGTATCTACAAAAGCTAAACACACACCTAGATTGTGGCCCAGAAAACTCTACTCTTTATACCCAAAAGAAATAAAAATACAACCACCCAACACCTTGGACATGATGGAGCAGAGTGGCACTATTCATCATTGACAAAATCTGAAAACTACCCAATATCCATCAACAAGAGCAAGCTAAGGTATTGGCATATATTGTAAAATACTACACAGCAATGATCACATGATATTCCAAACATTCCTTAAGCAATAGAAGCCAGACAATAGTACATTGTACACAATTTAACTTGTGTAAAGTAGAAAAAACAGAGCTAATCTATACTGTGAGACGTCACAACAGTGCTAATCTTAAAAATAGATAATTATAGGAGAACAGCATGGGGTGGAAGGTACTTCTGGAGTGTTGATTATATTCTTGATTCGTGTATATATTACATGTGTGTATTATTTGTCTTTTCAAATTTCATTGAGTTGTACATTGAATGTACACCTTTCAATATGCCTACATTATGCATCAATAAAAACTTTAAAACATAAATCTAGTAGAGCCAATTTCCTGCAATGTCCCTAAAGTGCCACCTAGTGGCACTAGTCATACAAAAGAGAAGTTTAACCTCAAGCAACTGCAAAGGTAATGCTCTGTTTTAACAGATGAACAAGAATTGGGTTAAGACAGTGCCCTAAAGTACAAACGCTATTGTGATCCCAAGGGATCCGTGTTGCCTGCTGTATAGAATCCTCAGGAAGGAGTCAGAGGCAAGTCAAGCTCCAGCACATAGCATACTGGTACCAGTGAGCTGATGATGCAAACCTCTCCCTGCCTGTGATCCAAGGTGGCAATGTTGGAGTATTACCAAAACTAACAGTACTGAAGGACAAAAATCTAAGGCTTCCCCTGCAAGCTCCAGAGAGTGGGGAGCAACATGCCATAAAGCTGGCAGCAGAGCAGGGCACTTCAGAGAGAGAAGAAAACCTGCTTTATTCTGTTTTCTATGGGCAGCCTTGTTTAGCTCTTCTTAAAGACAGCAAGCCTTTGATGTTGTCAGCTAAAAAGATATTTATCAAGACTTTTGCTGGTTAGGTCTGAAAGATGGTGTGTCTTAGACAGATACAAGTCTTCAAGAAGAAAGAAATCTACAAATCATAAACACAGATATCAGATCCTTTAGTTGGGAGACAGTAGGTTCAAAGAATAGGATGAATAGTCAACCCTACTTTCCACCCATGTCTCATTTATATTATTTCATTTACATGTTCTCCATGAGAAAAAGTTGAAGAAAGATGGCCTATGACACATGCTCTTGCCAACAGATTCTCCTCCTTCCCATTTCTATCATGAAAAGAAACTGGTGGTGATCTGGATTGGGAATAAAACAGGACAAGCTCATAGCAGGTCACAGACATGAATAACAAAGTGATTAAAGTAGGTGTGACACCAGCACCTATAATCCCAGCACCAGGGAGGCTGAGACAGGAGGATCACACATTAGAGGTTACTTTGGGCTACATAACAAGACTATCTCAGAAAACAAAACCAAAGAGTTGGTAAAGAGGCTCGAGGGTAAAACACTGGCCTAGCATGTGTGAAGCCCTGGGTTTGACTCTCTCCATTACCACCAAAAAAAGAAAGAAAGAAAAGTAACTAATTTTTTACAAGTGGTTACATGCTCCAGTCCAACACTCATTATGGGCTTGTGGTCACTAATTTCTGGCTATCCTAAGTTTTCTGGATTTTTTCAACTACTTCTCATCCCTTTTGTTTCACTTGGCCTGGAGTGATAACAATTATAACAGCTCCTATTGAATGTATATGTCAGGAGTGGTAATAATTATAGCAGCTTTATTGAATATATATATACATTCATATGTATATGTATATATATGAATATGTATATATATGAATGATTACTGAATGTATACACAGTCATATGTACATATATGTATGTATTATGTTAGTAAATATATGTATGTATATGAATGTTTTGGTCATATATCAGACACCAAGTGACCTACAGATTTTCAGTTATCAAAATAGATACTCCTACCATATCCATTTTTAAGATGATAAAATTGAGGCATGGAGACACTAAGTACCTTGCCCAAAGTCACAAAGCCAGTAAGATTAGACAGATTCAAACCCAAGCCTGTGTTTTTAATTCCTTTCTCTAGTTGCATCACTGAGCTCAAGCCCTTTTGTCTTCCACTGTCATTGTCCATTAAGGCCAGAGTGCATTGTTGTACTCTGTACAGTTAGCACTGCTTCCTGTTTTCTGTCACTATCTGGTGATGAGGAAAGGGGATGAAGAGAAACAAGGACTTCAGGAACCTAGATATCAACCCTAACTCACTCCACCTGGTGGGAAAGTGAGCCATCTTGTTACTGAAAGTTATAGTTAAAAGTTTCAGTTATAGCTACTACCTATAATCCTTAACAGTGAAGCATGAGGAAATGGGCACGAATGAGACACAAGGAATATAGTTAAATAAAGGTATCATGAGAAACTACAAAAAGATGATTTGGGGCATGACTACCTTCTGAGAAGAAAGACCTGAGAAGGAGCTACAGGATAGAGCTATTATCCTGTATCTTCGTGCCCCACAGTTCTTAGCAAAGTGTAGCCCTACAGTCAGTCAATTCCAGTCAAACATGATGAAGTTATTACACAAACAGAAGGAAGTGACCAGAAAACAATTTCCAGCAAAATAAGATTTAAACAACACAATATTATCAGGAGGGCTAATTTAAAAAAAAAAGTCACTAGTAGTAGGGTAAAGATACTTCATTTTAAAAGTTTTTAAAAACAAAATATATTCCTGATGTGTCTGGTTGATCATTAAGAAACTAGCTATGATTTACAATGTGGTAGTTTGAATGATAAATGCCCCACATAGGCCCATGTATTTGAACACTTAACACCCAGTTGGAGGTTGTTTGGGAAGGTTATGGCAACTTCAGAAGGTTGAGACTTTCTGGAAGAAGTATGTCATTCAAATAAAAAAAAAAAAGGTTAAAAAGCCCTATGGAAGGCCTCACCATCCAGGGGAAGCAGAAAGGATATGTGATAGGTAGGGTTTTAATGGGGGTGGTGGTGGTAGGGGAGGACAGGAGGGAGAAGGGAACTGTGATTGTCATGTAAAACAATCCTGTTTCTAATTCAAATTAAAAAAGTTAAAAAAAAGAAGTATGTCATGGGGTGAGCTTTGAGATTTTACAGTCTTGCCCCCCTTTCTCCCTCCCTCCCTCCTTCCTCTCCTCCCCATCTCTCTCCTTCCCTCTGTGTGGATTGCCACCATTCCTGTAGGTACCATGCCTTCCCCCACCATTATGGACTCTAACCTTCTGGAATCATAAGCTAAAATAAACCCTTTCCTCCCTAAGTTGCTTTTGGTCAAGGTATCTTATCACTGCCATGACCATTAGATGGATCAAATGGGCTAGCATCTGTAAAATACTTCAAAAAGCATTGCCACATAAGCACTAAGTACCTTATAAATGAATGAAGTAAGTAAGCTTCACAGGCTCTCTGTGGTTCGTAGACTTCTCCAATCAATTCTACAGTGCACAGAATATCATACAAAAGTTGTAAATTTTTGCTCCCTTTGGAAAGCACAATAAAGGCTATCTCCTACCCTTTAGTTATAATAAATTTGGGTCACAGAGCAGCATTAGAGGCTTTGGCGGAAGGGGCAAGATGTTTTTATCAGCACTAGGGAAGGTACTTTAATCATTTTAGATGAAGGGAGAAAAGACTTCACATTTAGAAAATGAGTGGTGAGCATGGACTGGAAATTCCTGTCACATGTTGCTCAACAAAGCTCTAGTTAATTGGCGACATGTAGCAATTTTATGTCCATCTAAACATTCATCATAAAATTTCTAACACTTTATCCAGAAACTTTTTCTAGCTCTCCTTGTCTATAAGAGCAGGTTCTGTCCCCCTACTAACCAAGAGGCTGTAAGTAGCTCACTTTTAGTCACTAAACCTCAATTTCCTTTATGGTAAAAATGATATGAAATGATACACAAAAGCATGAACATGAGAGTGTTCATATTAAGTAGACTTAGGACATATGCGGGAGCAAGCAAAAGGCTTCTGTGAGCAAGGGCACAACCTGGTAAGACAAATTGAGGTTTCTGATGTAGATGGAGGCAGCTGCGCAGTTGTGTATAGTACAATAACATAGATTAAAATGCCTTGTATGGACCACAAGATGGTGGCTCAATGGGGAAAAGTGCTTGCTGCACAAGTCTGATGACCTGAGTTCACTTACTGGAACCCATGGTAGGACAGAACCAATGCCCCAAATTTTTCATCTAGTCTACACATACACAAAATCATATACACACAATAATAATAAAATAAACATTCCATGCGACACAATAATAAAATAAAACATTCCATGCAAGGCAGAAAAGTGATACCAAGTTCATTCCTTGAAGCCAGAGGCTACAGCAGTGTAGTACCAGAGGCTACAGACTACAGCTAGTCTGTGAAAGTGCTCAGGCTGTGTACTTAGGAATAGAATTGGGAAACAAAATTTTTCAAGTTTATAACTATTCCAAAGCACTCCAGTAACTGAATTCTGCTTTTCAATTTCAGTAATCTAAATTACATGAGCTACTCAATACTTTATGAAAAACAGGTTTGTGCTGAATTGTTTGGGGCCCCTATAGCCCAATATAGATATTCTGAATATATATGAAATAGGTTAGGCTAAGTTATAATGTTCAATAGGTCAGAGTATTAAATGTATTTTTAATTTATATTATTTTTAACTTACAGTGAATTTGGGGGATATAATCTTGTATCATAAATCAAGGAGCATTTGCAGAATATCACAACATGGCACTAGGCTAAGATGCCATCATCACCTGGTACCATCTTTGAGAACTCATGATAGCCACACCAGATAGACATGTTAGACCTTAAGTCTAAAAACTGGCTCCACATTGAAGGCCACATAATGAGTTTGTGATAGCCTCAAAGTGCTATAAAGGAAGAGCTTAGAGCACTGAGAATGAAATTTAAAGTCAAAGCTCAAAATAAACCCACAAGGCAAAATCAAAAGCAGAGGAGACAAACCTAATATTAATACCAAGATGATTAGCAAAAGAAAATCATTTCACTCCTGGTAAAAATTAAAACTGATCAAATTTAAAATGCACAAATCTGTCTACAACTCTCCAAGATAAAAGTAGGTGACCTGTGAAAGAAAAATAAAAAATTGATATACAAAAAGATGAATATAAAACATGAAATCAATCTGTGTGAAGTGATGCAAGCATGTAATCCCAAACCTAGGATACGGCAGCTAACAAACAGAGCTTGAGCTCAGCCTAGGCTACATATCAAGTTCAAGGCCAGCCTGGACTGTTTATAAGACTCTGTTCTCTAATTCAAAACAATGAGAACCCCACATGCATCCTAAAATCAAAGAATACTGATAGAGGTTTAAAAACAATATCAAAACCTTTTAGACTAGGGCTGGAAAAATGGCTTAGCAATTAAGAATGTATACTGCTCTTGCAAAAGACCTGAATTCCAATCCCAGCAACCACATTTGGTGGTTTGCAGGCTCCTGTACCTACAGTTCCTGTGGATGAGGTGCCCATTTCTGGCCTCTAAACTCACATGTGCATAGCCCCCTACAGATGCTCATACACATAATTTAAAAATAAAAATCTTTTTAAAATTCTAGGTTGCAAACAGTTATTCAGAGAATTAAATTAGAAGATAACTACTTCATCTGGGGCCAGCACATTACTAGAAATAATAGATGTGCTGAAAGACATAGAATAATATAGCCAAGTGGCATTCAAAAAGAAATAAATAGAAGAGCAAAACCCATGGAGATATGGCTCAGAGTGTTCTAAAATTAAACACATGATTTTCCAGATGGAAAATGTACGCTGTCACCTGACACAAATAAATTTAAATCTATGACTATTCACATCACAGTGACATTGAAACAGAACATCAAGACACAGATTTAAAAGGTATCCCCAGAGAAAAGGCAAAGTCACTCCAAAGGAACAAAAAGTAGACTGGCAGTGGACTCTACAGCAGTCGCTCAATAAATGGCCGATTAGAAGGAGGTGATGCATGCATTCTAAACACTAGACAAAATGACCTGCAGTCTAGGATTCTAACCACAGCAAAACTAGCACTTACGAGCATGGGCACTAAGTTTACCTATCCAGAGATTTGAATGAGAACAACTATATGACCTGTTTCCAAAAACTGTTTGTTTGAACCCAATAACTGCTAGCATTACTGCAACTAGGTGATTACACAATATCTCTATTTCTCAGAGCATGCTCTCTAAAAGTAGCTTTCAACTGTCATTTTGTTCTGGCAAAGCTCCAAATGACTTTTTAAAATTCTAGACATCATATCAGAGAGCTTTTTCCCCCCGTTCGCTTCAATCTGATTATAAAAAATACATTTTCCTTTAAACTGCATTTCTTCCACCACAACAGCTACTTAAGCTTTTACCAATTCCTCCATGCTATAGTTCCCAATTCTTAACAGAGCACAGTCTGTTTCTGTCCAGGGCTGTAGGTGTACAGAAAACAAGGCAAACTGGCTTAAGCCATCCATCTATCCCTCAACTATGCTTTATGACTTTTCATCTACATTTCTTAATGCAACACATTCTCAAAGGTCTTCACACTAGGTCTTCCCCCACTGATTCCTTTTATTTTGCAGAAGAAGAAACAGGTCCAAGGACATGATTTGCACAGTCCCTCCAAGTTCACAGAGTTACATAGCAGCAGAGCTAAGAATAACCCACATTAGCCCATTTGATAGTGCTGTAAAGCATCATCCTAGATAAAGATAAACACCTGGTTTATATCTTCTTTTCCTGATTGTTTAAATATTCATTAACATACTGCTAGCCCTCATTGTAGCACAAAACAGTCACACTTAGGGAGAAAATGAAAAATAATGGCATGCTGGGCGACAAATTTTGTAAATTTGCTTCAAAATAGTTTAAATTTCTCATAAATAACAGATACCTCTTTTAAATTTTTTTCAGTTTCATATGTAATGTTCTCTCTTCTTCTCCTCCCTCTAGCTCCTCCCATGCCCCCTGATCAAATTCATAGCCTCTTACTCTCTCTATCTCTCCATATATATATATATATATCAAAACTTACAAATACAGTCTGCTGAGTCCCTTTAGAGTTGCTCATATGTACATGAGTTCAGGGCTGACCACTTGGGACTGGATAACCTATCGGGGGGCTCATCCCTAGAGAAGACTGAATCTCTCTCAATCTCTCTCTCTCTCTCTCTCTCTCTCTCTCTCTCTCTCTCTCTCTCTCTCTCTGCAGCCATTAATTGCCTGTAGTTCTTCATCTAGGGATAGGGCCATGTGAGATTTCCTCTACCCATGATGGCATGTCAACTGGCTCTGTCATCTCTCAGGTCTTTAGGCAAACCTGTTTCTGAGATTTCAAGGGTGCAGCTTCCCTGTCATATATAGAAAACACTACCATGAAGCATATAGTCTAGTCGTCTGGCTTTTACAATTATCCTTCTCCTCTTTCTCAATGTTCCCCCAGCCTTAAGTGTGGGAAGTTGTACTGTAGATGCATCAATTAGGAATGGATATCACAGTCAGTCATTCTCATTTAACTGTGGTGATATCTTGTTTGTACTCTAACAATAAAGCTTGCCTGAAGATAAGAGGGCAGAGCTACTCACTAGCTAACCATAGAGGTCTGGAGGTCTGTACAGATGTGCAGATAGACAGGAAGTAAGATGGCTAGGCAGAGAGAGGAATATAGGTGGAAGGAGACAGGAACTTGGTCCCTTTTCAGTCTGAGGATTTTGTAGGGTAAGAGCTCTAGTGGATGGCTGCTCTGCTTCTCTGATCTTTCAGCTTTTACCATCTAATATCTGACTCCAGGTCTTTACTACTAAGACCTATTAGAACTCATGCTACATTTAACCAGCTGTGGTTTTCCATAACGGTCTCCATCTGATGTACAAAAAAAGAAGCTTCTTTGATGAGAGGTGAGAACTATACTTAGCTGTATTTAAAGGGATAAGTATTTAGACTGTAATTAGAAATTATACTGATTTAAGAAAGTGGCAATAGTAAGTTCTCTAGGTTCCATGGCCTCATCAACCACAACCAGATAGTAGGCTAGGTTTATAGTATCAGGCATGAATTCCCTTCCACTGAGAAGGCCTTAAGTCCAATTAGACAGCTATTGTTTTCCTCCAGTAAACAATGCCACTATTGCATCTTTCAGGATATCTTGTCATTCTGGTCATGGTTGTGGTCTACAGGCATTAAAGCTGGGTAGTATTACTGATCCCTTTTCTTACTTGGGAGTTTCTAGTACTATGAAAGCTACTACTTAGGAAGGATGCTTCCAGGTCAGATTGGCTCAATTATGCTAAGTTCTGTGTCCAAAGTAAATGGTGTATTAAGTAATAGTGTTTTTACCTTCCATTTCTGGGAGGTGCCAAAGGATAACTGCAATAGCCTATATTGCTTTGTAAGTCTATAAAATATTATACTTCATTTAATGACTCTCTTATTTGTGCATCATAGCTCAAATCTTTAGATGTGAGTATATAAGCTGGAGTAACTGCAAATACAAAGAAAGTAAAAAGGAGCAATGGGGTGGGGGAGAAGGAGCTCTACAGAAGGAATACTAGGAAACTAGTGCTAAGAAGGCAGAAATGAGAAAAAAAGGTAAAGCGAGGGGCCTTAACTGGATAAGGATGATGGAATACAATACATAAGGGGAGGAAGGGAGGAGAGATAATAACACTAAGGATGGTTTAAAGAGTCTTAGTCTTTGTAAATATATGTATATACACTGTATGTGTGCGTGCGTGCGTGCGTGCGTGCGTGCGTGCGTGCGTGCGTGTGTGTGTTTAATTTAGATGTTGCACAACTTGGGATGATAATGCTCCCCTAAGAAGCCATAAACCATCTAACAAAAAACCACAGTGACAGGCATGAAAATCCTCCTTTCAAATTGTTGAATAAGACACCTCTTGACATATATTAAATTTATATGTTGAGAACTAAAAATTAAGAAGTGGAATGTACCTTTGAAAGCCAGAAATATGTCAGTTGGAATAGTGGTGCAAGGAAAGAGTGGGCAGCGGCCTCTTGCTGTGTATCAAACTAGCCTTTTCTCTCTTGTTCCAGCTTCAGCAGAATTTGAAATGGCTGGTGGTGAGGCTGACAAGGACTCTGGAAAACCCAAGACAAAGGTGGATTCCTGCTTTCAGTCTGCCAGCCTGAAGTTGTCTGTGGCTGGCATTCAAGGACATCTGAAATCTCTGACAAACACCCATGGATGTTCGAATACAACTGCTGCAGTGCACAGCACAGCCATCCTGGACTAACTCTCTACAGAAGTAACCACACTGGCAGGAAATGTCCCAAAAGACTTAAAGGTAACATGTATTACCATGCAGCACTTACAACTTGCTATTTGTGGAGATGAACAATTAGGTGTCTTATCAAGTTTACAGTTGCTGCTGGTATATCACCTCACAAATCTCTGACTAGGAAAAGAGGCAATAGAAGATGGTCTAAGGGTGCCAGGATTTCTTATATTATCTCAGGACTCCACTCACTGCAGTCATCCAGTGCTGGTTATTCCAGCATATAGTATCACTATAAACATAGCTTTGTCTTTGGTAATTATAGCTAAACAGGCTTGACATTTACTTCAGTTTCTAACCAATCAAACATCTGTATTCAAATCTTAATCACACTTAACAGTTACTGTGACTTCAAAGAAGCTACTGATGCAGAAATAGCAGGTTTGGAATGAACCAACTAGTTTCTAAAAACTAGATTTTATGGGTGGGCTGGAGAGATGGCTCAGTGGTTAAAAGTATGTATTATTCTTGCAGAAGACACAATTTCAGGCCCCAGCACACACATGGCAGCTCACAACCTTCTTAACTTCAACTCTAGAGGATCCCATACCCTATTCTCACCTCTGTGGGCACCTGCACTCATATTTACAAACCCACATATAGATACACATAGTAAGTTTTAAAACTCTATTTTCATTGTGATACAGAAGTTACAAATACACACACACACACACACACACACACACACACACACACACACACACACACACACACACACACACGTATGTATTCCAAACTGAGAAAAGAAATACAGAAAGCTCGTATGTTTGTTATACAGACACAGGCAGTATGAGCTAGTCTACATGTTACATATCTGAATATGTTATAGCAAAAGGTCTCAAAACTGTACTGCCCATGTTAAAGAATTTTTCTTGTTACTTCATCACAGATGTTTGAAAGTTGCCAATGAGATATAACTCGTTTTTGTTTTTTAATGTTGTTGGGATGTTACCAAGCACAGGCTAAACAAATACTGTACCACTGAACTATAACCCCAGCCCCATATTATTCTCTTAGAAACATATCTAGCATTGCTAAAGATTGGTTGGTTCACTTAGCAAAATTACAGTAGTAGGCTCTCCCCTACCGTGCCCAGAGAGAACTCTCTTCTTGAAGAGTACTAATCTCCCAGAGTTCTATAAGCATTGGGACTGCTCCTCCCTGCTCCCTCCACAATACCCACTTGAGCTCTCTTCCCTGACATCTGTCTTGCTGAATCACGGCTCCATGAATGTTCCAGGACCTCCTGGGAGCACAGCTGTTTCTTTGTATCAGGCTTTTCCTCTACAGTAGAGCTTATATCCTTCAGCCATCTTAAAAAGAAAGGGTCTCCTATGATTGGGAAACCCACAGAATCAGCTGACCCAAGCTACTGAGAGATCACTGACTCAGGTCTGACAAATGGGGAACCTGCATAAGACTGAACTAGACACCTTTAATATAGGTGACACTGGTGTGACTGGGACAATATATGAGGCCACTGGCAGTGGGTCCAAGATCTAACACTAAGGCACAAACTGACTCAGTGGAGCCCGTTCTATATGGAGAGATACCTTGTCCAGCCTAGACACTGGGTGTGGGGGTGGAGAGGTGCCTTGGCCCTGCCTCAACTAGATGATGGGACAGACTTAGTAGACTTCCTAGGGGAGGACTTACCCTCTCCATGGAGCAGATGGGAGAAAGGGGGGGTGGGAGGAGAGGAGGGATGGGGAACTGGGATTAGAATATAAAAAATAAATTAATAAAATAAATTTTAAGAAATTATACAACTTTAAACACAAAAAGGGTCTCCTGTTTCTTCAAAAGTCCCTTCACTGGTCACCCCGCTCACTGTATGAGTTTTCTTAGTCTGGAGGCCAAAGGCATTAAGATGGCAGTTCTTCCCTCCTGCCTTCATTTCCAATGCTATTTTAGTAATCAAAACCCTGCCATGAGGAGCACTTGCTGTGAGAAGCAGGGAAATGAGTGTTATAAATAGGAAAGATCCTGGGTACATTCATCTAGAGGAAGCCCCAATTCATCAACTACAATATGATAGAAAACTTGAAAGATATATTTTGACACATATACCAACATTTTCCTTAATAAACACAGTCATGTAAAAGCCATGGCTCTGAACTAGGCCCCCTGAATGTGGGTGTCAGTTGGTGGGGCCTGGGCAATCTACGGGGCCTCTGGCAGTGGAACAGTAATTATCCCTAGTGCATGAATGGGCTTTTGGAGCCCATTCCCTATGGAGGGATACTCTCTCAGCCTAGACACATGGAGGAAGGCCATGGTCTTTCCCCAAATGATGTGACAGACTTTGGTGATGAGGAGTGGATGGAGAATGGGATGGAGGGATGGTGCAGGGAGGGGAGGACAGGAGGGAAAGAAAACTGGGATTGGTGTGTAAAATATGATTGTTTTAAAAAAAATTTTAAAACATCTTTTTAAAAAGCTATGGTTCTATCAAAATTTTCATAATAAATTTGGCATAAGATTAATTATTGAAGAAACTTAGCTATTCAGGTATCAGATGATCACTAAGGTTAAAAAATGATAACCCCTTAGCAGAGTATTGACATATAAGGCAAATGCAAACTCTGCAGATGGAGTTTTCCTTACTTAAATGTGAGCTAACAAATTTAACTCTTACTTAACACTATTCTACATGAAATGGTTTACTCTAATTGCCTTTTGGTTGCCTATGCAATGAATAAATCATTTAAGTAGAAAAAAAATCACCTCTTCTAGACTGAGTCATACCCTGGATTCTGGAAAAGGAAGAACCAAAGCACCCATTTCTTTCTTCACCTTGTACTTCTTAATTTTACCTATTCTGGGGAAAAGTTAAGATATGTTTCTTTGAATTTACTCCCTTTCCTAACTCTGGAGCCCCATATGCATAACCTAATCCAGATGTTCATATCACTGTGGAACTTGATGTAAGAGGAGCTAGATAAATGGTACTTTATGCTGAAAATTATGCCTCATCTATCTCAAATGATAAATGTACATTTGGTCTTTTGGTTTATTTTGTTTTCATTTTTGTTTTGTAGTGCCGAGGATAGAATCTAGAACCTTTGTGCATGCTAACCAGGTGCTACACCACTAAGCTACTTCACCAGCCCTACATATATACTTTTGTTGATATAGAACATACTGAGAACATGGAAGCATATCACTATTGACTGGTTTCATGCATTTAAAGATATTATTCCTTTGGAGAAAATAAAACATTTTCTTATTTGTTATAATCTAGTCTTATTTACATTATATAACATAAAAATTTTTAATCCAAAAGAATCTAGAAAATTTTTAAGTCTCATTTATAGCTACCAATAAATGGAATCATTTTAATTGTACCTCATTGGTACAATTGTACCAATGTACCTCTCTCCTAGGTGCCTGGTGGTGCTACTGAAATCTAAACCTCAGAAAGGTCTCTATGGATATATTTCCATAATCACAGGTATATTTCCAAGGTCAGGTTGATGGCACATATACAGAAAAAAACAAAACCATTTAACAGAGCAAAAGAAGAATTCAGAAATGTTTAAGTTCTCTATAATAAAATTTTCCATGAGGCAATAAAAATGATCTCATGAGAAAGTAAACAAGAAGGAGAAAAGAAGTGAAGAAAGAAATGAAACAAACTGAAAACCTGGACAATTTGAAAGTCCAAGCCAATGCATATGCAATCAGCTTTTACTTTCAATTCTTCGAGGGAAGCTATTACTATAACATATAGAATGTAACTTTAATCACATAATATAGAAGCAAGGTAGCAGATGAGAGCAATTTGGTAACATTCAAAGCAGGACTTTAAGGTGGGTGTTCTAGTGTTTCCTAACCACTAAGCCCTTGGAACAGTAATAAGTGTTTTAGAAATAGATGGTCAGACAAGCTAGGAAACTGTCAGCTTCAACAAAACTGACTTGTTTTGTGTTTTTCTATTGGACTTCAAAGCCTCTAGTGGGTTTGTGTGCACTGTTAATCTCCTAGTGGGGGTTAGGTGAAATGGTTTGCAAATTATCTGACTACAGAGCCCTATTAATATCTACCAGATTGTTTCATTCCAAGTAGTTTTGGAAACACTCTGATGGCACATGCAGGTAGCTATTTAGCTGTTCCTAGTTTAGCATGGCACAAAACTAAATACAACCACATGTTTATTACCCAGGACTTTATATATTAAATAGATGTGTCCCATTTACAGTGAACAAAGGAGAGCAAGAGGAGGGAAGTAGTCTGAGGATTCTCTGCCTACATTCCTCACACACATGCTCCTGTTATCTGAAATCTGGAAGTTGGGGTTGAGTGCTGGGCTAAGCGCTTACATTTTTCTGGGAAATCTGGTAGATAAGGAAGTGACTTATTCATTAATGTTGACTTGAGAATCCCCATTCTCTCTGTCAAATCTTTCATCATTAAGTCCCAAGCAGGCAAGATGCTCCAGGCAACCAACTCTGATAAGCACAACTAGTAGTAGCAGTGCTTTCCAAACAACATCCCAGAATGCCTGCTAATGTTATTGTGACCAAGCCCAGGTTTGCTGTTGGTGCAATGTGGGAGTCTCAGCTTTTGCCTTCTACAGGAGGGTGTGCAGAAAGTTTCAGTTACAAGAGAGCACAACAGATCTACTCTCTGTCTTGATGTAGATATACTTAGACTCCCAGGATTGAGAGAATGGGTATGTAAAGACTTGCATTTGGGAGAGGCTCTACTATTTACTAGTTATAGCCCCTTGGTTAACTTGCTTAAACCTGGCATGCTTCAATTTTCTTGTCAATAAAAAAGAATAATATCCTGGGTGTTGATGGTGCATGCCTTTAATCCAGCACTGGGGAAGCAGAGCCAGGCGGATCTCTGTGAGTTCGAGGCCAGCCTGGTCTACAAAGCGAGTACCAGGATAGGCTCCAAAGCTACACAGAGAAACCCTGTCTCGAGAAACCCTGTCTCGAGAAACCAAAAAAAAAAAAAAAAAAAGAAAAATGAATAGTATTAGTACATATTTTATAAGGGTTTGGGGAATAAAATTATGCAATTAAAGTGATCAGTGCAATGTCTGGACTGACAGAGGAGATCAATTAACACAACTAATAATTTTGAAAGAGCACAAAGTATAGCAAAAAAAAAAACAAAACTTGGGGTAGAACTAAGGTTTGACATTAGACAAACAGCACAGACTCAATTACCACTTTTTGATAGATCAATTTGTCTTAAAGCTTTAAGAATCCTCACTTGTTTATATGCAGATCAGGAAGAACTGGGCTCTCTATAACCCTTCAGATTGAAGCAAAAAGCCAATACCTCACAGTATTTGCATCTGCTGATTGATTGGCTGCTAAAGACCGTGTAACTGTCTGAAGAAAGGACAAGTAAATGTTGCAAATGGTTTAAGACTGACCCTGAGACTAGCCACGTGGAGAGGTATGCTATGATCCACAAAGCAGTAAAATAAAAACTGTGACTCTCTGTAGAGCAAATTCCCAAAATCTTCCACCAACAGCTAGAAGGGCTCTTTTAAGACAGAAGTTTACTTGGTAATAATAATGAGTGATCTACACACTATGTACACTACTCTATGAATTTACTGCCCATTCTCATTTTCAAATATTGATAGGGAAGGCCATGGTAGCACAGGCAAAGGTCACACTATTAGTTTACAGGTAAAACACACTCTCCCTCTCCAGCTGTTTCAGGTTATTAATCTCAGTGGAAAAGGCATCCTTAAAAAAGTACTATAGGCCCAAACCACAACACTAACCCCATGCTAAGGGTCACTTTTAGTGTGTGTGGAATTGACATAGCTCCTAAACTGCTGCTGAACATATGGTCACCCAGGCTACATGTACTATACAGAAAAACCATGTACCCTGACCCCAGTTACAGACACACTCTTTTTACTTCTCCTTGTATAGGAAAACCACAAAAAAAAAAAAAACAGCAAGAATGAGAACTGAAAGTGTGGCTGGTAGCATACTAAAAGAAAAAAAAAAAACTCCATTTATATATGAGGCTGTGAAGCTACTGGAATTTGGAGACATTGGCTGCTCTCTATTTTCTTAATCCAGAAATTATCTGGAGACTCCGATGTGGTGATTAATCCTTGCAAAGCAACATAGTGGTAGGACAACAGTTTGCAGAAATCAAATATGTCACCTACCTGTGTTGGACAAGGTCTTGGAGGAAGTGCCGGTGGTGCGTGTAACAATCCTGAGTTAGCAGCTGAAAAAAAGAGAAAACTGTACTGTTAAGAACCATCTTACCCTAAAAGACAAAAAAATGTATTCAGCTAATAACAGTGGCATTTAACATGTTTAAGTTTATTAAATCCCTTTGAAGGCTTAATCCTTTCAGCTATAGCAAAATTATGTTATCAGCTGAGGTATCCATAAGTAGATGATGGATAGAGAAACTGTGGCATATATACACAATGTATTCTCAGTCAATAATAAAGAAGAATGAAATTATGTAGTGTGCTGGAAAATGGGTACAACTAACAATCATCAAATGAAGTGAAATAAGTCAGACTCAGAAAGTCAAACACCATATAATTTTTTCTCATTTATGGATCCTAGATTGTACATAGATACATATAGATACATAAATGCATGGGAGTAGAAAGGAAACTAAAGAGAGCAGACCCACCAGAAGGGGTGAAAGGGAGGGGGCTAACAGGATAGAAGGGGAAGGTGATCATGGTCAAAGCACATGATACCCTTGAAAGAAAGAAATTAACATACCATGAATATATTCTAATAAATAAAAAAGAGTGCATGCTATTTCTAATCCTCTTTTCATCTTACCCAAAATTCAAGTATTTACATAACTGGTACTGATTAAGACAGGATAAAACAGTAAGGAAAACATTTTTTTAACAAAAGACTGGATTTAGCATGGAAAATATGGTCCTTATTCTGATGTTAATTATTCAGTTTTCAATAAACCAGGTTCAAATTAATGGGGTCAGAAAGAATCTTCTTTGGGTTCTCGTATTTCTCACTAGCTTTCAGCCATTACTGCTCATTAGTTTAGTGCATAGGCTGCAGAAAGAAAGAGGGCCTGACCTCAGCCACTCTGCTCCCTGTGAAGTAATGGGGTATCCAGCAGTAGAAGAAACCAAAAATAATGGACTGACTTTACTTATTTCAAAGATCTCTCTCTCTCTCTCTCTCTCTCTCTCTCTCTCTCTCTCTCTCTCTCTCTCTCTCTCTCTCTCTCTCTCTCTCTCTCTGATCATTACTATCAAGGATAACTAAGCATGTTTCTAAAATAACCTGACCACATCTAAAGGATCTTTTTAAAGAAAGCTGAAGTCTAAAATTTTCCTCAATTTTACAAGATACAAAGAATATATGAGGAAGCCAAGAACATCTGAATTCTAACTTAACAATGCAAATAAACAGCTGCTATGGAATTATAAATAAAATCCAGATCACACACAAGAAATAAGTTTAAAACAATAGCAAGTTAAATCACATTCTTTACATACTATTCTGAAAACACCATATCTATGTAATTGTACAGTTTATTCAGAAATCTGTGATAGCTGTGCTAATATTAGACAATATTCAGTGCCTTAAAAGCAAGTAGCCCCCAAAAGGCCCAAGGACCATCATGGAAGAGAGGTAAGAATAAACTGTAAGTGCCAGAGATTGGGGAGAACTAAAGCAAAACTGTATGTGTCTTCTACTCTTGACAGGACTGCTGCACTCATGAATTAACAGAAGCCATAGTTGCTACCCAAGGCCTGCGCAAGGCCAAGCCAGTCAACATTCCAGCATGGAGGATGAAGGAACTCATGAAGATCAACTGACAGTAGATGGTTTCTGGAGGACAGAGAGTCAGTTTTCATTCCTATTTGGCCCTTGGTAGGTTCACCATACTCCAGTGGATGGCCCTATACCCAGAAGTATTTGGGAAGCACAAATTAAACTCAGTGGATTATTAAAAGGGGGTACATGAGCTTGGGGGAGTGAGAATATGAGTCACAGATCAGGGAAGAGTGGGAATAAATATGATCAAAATACACTGAATGAAATTCTCACAGAATTAATAAAAATATTATATTTTAAAAAACAAGTAGTAGTAATATATCAAGAGTATATTCTTGTAATTTTATACTTATTTGGCCTTTCTGGATCAAACCGGCATAAAGATGGAGCTTGGTGCTTTCCACAGATGTAACTCAAAATAATATCACAGAAATGTTTTTTTCTTGGCTAGTGCATGAGTCCACCTAGGATCTGCTTTCAATTACAATTTGTAAAACACATCAGTGGGGTATAACTCCACGGGCTGAACAGGCATCAGTAATAGCATGCAGCAGAAGAGAATGTCCACAGCCATAAGGAGAACACATCTGAAGGCCCCTATTGTACAGGTCCTCACATGCTAGGGCTTTGAACAAGTACTAGTTACTCTTAAAACAAATAGACAAGCAAAATTTGTGCACATTTCCAAAGAAAAATCCAAACAACTATACTAAAATAAACAGTGCAATTATCAAAAAAGGGACTGCTCAAGAAATGATACGCCATTTAAATAAACTGACTCAACTTCCAACCAAGATGGAGTAATAAAGGCCACATGTCCCTACCCAGCTGAAACAATCAAACACAGAAAAACATAAAACAACAATTATCATGATATTGGAACAAAACATATAAGAACAGTTTTTGAAACACAAGAAAACTAGGCAACAAAAATGGTGACCTCTGAGAGACAGGAAACAAAAAAAGGAGGGGAGCCCTATGACTGATCCCACTCACTGTCTTGAGAGCTACTAGAGAAATAATGTATATCCATGTCTAGGTCTGATTATGCTTTTTTAAGAAATAATTATTCATTTTTATTGGTTGGCTTCATTGGGAAAACTGCCCCAAATATAAAGAAACAAATTTAAGTTATTAAAAAATTAAGATCATTTAAAAATGGAATCTTAAAATTAACATGGGTACACACCTATAATCCCAGCACTCAGGAGCTGAGGCAAGAAGTATGCTACAAGTCTGAAGCCAGTCTGGGATACCGATAATGAGACCTTGTCTCAATCAATCAAACACACACACACACACACACACACACACACACACACACACACACACACAGCCATATTGCAGTTTCTCACAACTAAACTTCAAGAAGTCAGACAGTAGCATAGGGTTGTGTGCCCTCTTCAATCTAAATCTTTTAAGAAAATGCATTTAGTAATGTTCCTTAGTAAATACAAAGGTTAGGGGGAACCAAATATACTGTATCATAAATATTAACAGATTTGTTTCCCCTTTTCAGTACCTTTACTACTTTTTTCTAGTTGTGCATACTATAAAGTCGTGCATACGAACACATACTATAAAACTGAATTTATTTTTATTGTGTGTGCACTGCTGTTTTTCCTACATATATATCTGTGAACTACATGAACACAATGCCTGGGGAAGACAGAAGATGGTATCAATCCCCTGGGAATGGAGTTATAGACTGTTGTGAGCCACCATTTAAGTTTTGGGAATTGAACCCAGGACCTCTTGCCATAACAGCCAATGCCCTTAACCAGTGAGCTGTCTCTCCGATCCCAAGGCAGAATTTAAATGGTGATAATGGGAGCTGGGCAGTGCTACTTCACACCTGTGATTCTAGCACTGAGAAGGCTGACAAATAGGATCTTAAGTTCAAGGTCAACCTAGGTTATGCACCAAGACCCTGTCTCAAAACAAAACAATTTTCTAAATGGCAACAATGGGCATATCATTCTCTTTCTTTCAAAGAGAAATACCTATTGATTCACCCAACAGTGTTTTCCATAGGTTAACTGTAGATGTCCTTTAATAGATTATGAAAATTACCATCTATTCTTATTTTTCTATTTTTCCCATGATAACTTGATGGTGAATTTTACCTAGCACCGCAATTGCATCCACTCATATGATGGCATGATTCCCTATAATAGACAATGTGCTAAATGGCATTATAGATTTTCTAACATGAAAGCAAGTCCTAATTCAAATTGCTCAGATTTTTCTATCTCCTAAGTAGAGTTGGCTAATATTTTATTTAGGACATTTTGCAACCATATTCATAGGTGACAAAGTCACGATTTTCCTTTCTCATTTGACCCTTGGTTATGCTTAGAACAGGTTATATAGAATAAGAATTTTTTTTCAAATATCAAGTTAAAACTTTCTAGTAGAGGCATCTGGAAATAAGATTTGTAGTTAATGGTTACATTCATTTGTTACAGGAATATTCAGACTTTCTCATTCTTAAGCCATTTCTGGAAAATTGGGTTCCCTGAATGTTTGTACACTATACTTAAATTTTCAAATTGATGTAGCAATTGATCTTGTTATGATCATCTTCACCTCTGCATATGTAACTATGTTTTCCCACTCCCCATGTTGTTTGTGTAATTGCTGTAGTTTTCCTTCATTAATCGCATTTGATATGTGCTATGTATTATATTGCTCTTTTTAAAACACCAACTTTTAACTCTTACAATTTTGATGGCTATTCTTGGTTGTTAACTTGACTACATCCAAAATTAACTAAAATCCAAAAATGGAGGGCACACCTGTGAGGGATTTTTACTTAATTAGAAGTAAAAAAAAGAAATCCACTTCCTTTTTCTTATTGTTTTGGTTTGTTTTTGTTTATGGTTGTTTGTTTTGTTTTTTCGAGACAGGGTTTCTCTGTATAACAGTCCTGGCTGTACTAGAACTCTGTCTGCCTCTGCCTCCCAAGTGCTGGGATTAAAGGCATGTGCCACCACCACCTGCTAGAAGATCCACTTCTAATCCAATCTTTGAGGTAGAAGGACACACCTTTAATCTGAGCCAAACCTTCTGCTAGAAGCCATGAGCTTTTACTCTTTGCCTGTTTGTTCAGGCCTTGCTAGCAAGTGCATTTCTTCACTGGCATTAGAGCCTACTTCTTCAGGATTCTAGCATCTACTAAAGACAAGCTGAGATATCTAGCCTCATAGACTGAGCAACTACTGGATTCTTTAACTTTCTGTTCATAGGCAGCCATTGTTAGATTAGCTGGACCAAAGCCTAGAAGTCATTTTGATAGATCTCCTTTCTAAATAGAGATAGATTCATTCTATAAAGTTCTGTTACTCTAGAGAAACCTAACTAATACAACAATCCTATATGGTGTGTGCTTCTTTATATTTCATTAATCTTTCATTTACATGCTTTGGGGCTTGTCTTGTTCTACCTTAAATTGGTTGATTAGATTATTGCTTTATAACTTTTCTTTTCATAATGTAAGATAGGATTATAAATTTTATTTTAACTACTTAATCAAAATCTCATGTTTTGTATGTAATGTTATCATTCAGATTTTTAAAAAGTTCTTAATACCCCTTCTGATTTCTTTTATTTTGTTACCTTCCATTTTGACTGAGTCCTGAGTTTTCTTTATTGAGATACTATTTTCTCATAACATGTGAGGATATAATTTCACTGTCTTTTGACTTCCATTATTATTTTGGAAAAGTCAACCATCAGTCAAATCATTGTTCTTCATTAGTTATTAGTTTTCTCTCTGGTTGTTTTTAAGAACTCTCTTTTTGATACTCTAAAATATCAAACTTCGCTCTGTGTAGCTTTGGAGCCTATCCTGGCACTCGCTCTGGAGACCAGGCTGGCCTCAAACTCACAGAGATCCACCTGCCTCTGCCTCCCGAGTGCTGGGATTACAGGTGTGCGCCACCAACACCCAGCTGTATCTGCACTGATAATAGCATATCTTGTTCTTTTCTTACCTACCTGAGTTTTAAGGAACCTCTGAACTCTGTGGTATCCTGAGTTACCTTAGGCCAATCCCCAGTGTTTCCTTGAATATTGTCTTTCTACCTTTTTTTCTTATTTCTTCAACAGCTTTGTCTAACTGTGATATTTGGGATAATTTTCAGAGATTTATTGTCCAATTAAACAATAGTTTCTACAGCTATACTTATTACACTGTGGCAACCAGTCCCTGAATTTTAGACACCAAATATTTGCTTTGTCATCTTCTTGGGGTTTTTTATTTGTTTTGATAAATTTTTGAAACACAATCCTTTTATATGGTCCAAACTGACCTTGCACACATTTTGTAGCACAGGCTAGTCTCAACTTCCCAATTTTCATCCTCAGTCTCCAAATTGCTGGAATCCATGCATGTGTCATGACACCTGATTGCTGCTTTTAAAATATTAAATACACTTAGTAATTCTGTCAATCAGAATCCTTTTTGTTCCCTATTTGTTCCTTCTGCTGATTCTCACTGTGTTTCATTTCCTGGTGTCTGGTAACCTTTGAGACCAAACTCGTACTCTTCAGAACTTTGGCTGTGGTGATACTTGAGGTCTGGGTATAAAATAGGTCCCTCATCTTTTGTTTCTGCCAGATATCTGAGGGTGTTACTAACCTGAAGTAGAAGAGAGATTAATTGCTAGTTTCTGCTGTCTGACCTGAACATATACTAATATTTTTAGTACAGATAGCAGTTTGAATACATGCAACTAATCTCTCTCTTAGCTCATTAATAGAAAAGAGAAGCGAGTTGTCTAAATGCTCTTTAAATTTGGAAGTGGGAAATTAGGGAAATGATGGATAGGTTACTGCATAAGTTTGAGAGGGCAGTTGAGTAAGAATAAATGTATATGCTCTAGATGTTAAGAACTTTCAGACCTCTTCCCTTCTATTCCCTGAGAATGATATCCAAAGATTAAGAGAATGTTTTTGAAGGAATCTGATCAGTCAAGAAAATATATCAAAAGATACTAACAGAAAGGTACCACCAACAATATAACCTTGCCAGGTCCCTCTACCATTATGCACACATTTGGCAAGTCCCATCCATTTGTTTGTATATTCTAAGTCAGCACATCTCTTATTCTTAAATATAACTAGGTGATTATGTATTACTAGGTATCTGCAGAAAATATTCTAGTGTAAGGTACCATGAGAGCCAAAGTTATATTTTAAGTTTTAATTACTGTGCCTATGAGATTCAGGAAACAAAATGCCTCTGATCTGCAAGCCCCTTGCCCAAGGATAGATAGTTCCTGAAATACTGGAGGCTACTGTTTATGAGATAACCAACGCCATCTTTTTCTTTCCCCTAAGCAAGTTTGTTTTACCTATCTGTACCTGATATGCTTCATCACATGTGGGAGGGAGATTCACAGGCTGGAGGTAAGTCAGGATGTATGGTGGCCCCTGATTGGGCCTGATGGGAAATGCAATGAATTATGGGTTTTCCTTCTTAAGTCACTAAAAAAATGTGATTCTGGGCCATTTTCCCTGGAACCTGGGTATGGACCTGGCCAGAGCTCATCCACCTGGCCAGTATTTAATTAAATCTTGCATCAGATTTGGCTTTATAGTGTGGA
Source organism: Cricetulus griseus (assembly GCF_003668045.3). NCBI lineage: Eukaryota > Metazoa > Chordata > Mammalia > Rodentia > Cricetidae > Cricetulus > Cricetulus griseus. Next base: position 97,362,290 of record NC_048604.1, read on the forward strand.
AGTGGTCTTATTCTCTATCAGTAGAATTAACAGTACAGAATAAATAATAGGAAAAATTTATTTCAAAGAGATTAGACCTGTACTAAGAGAACACTTTAAATTATATATTATTAGTATCATAAGATTGGTCATTAACTTATTCCAGAAATATTTAAAATTACTATGTACTAGGCATTGTTTGGAGTGCTACAAAAATACTAGTGGGGAGGCAGGGGCTGAAAAAAACCTTTATCCTTATGAATCTTATATGCTACTGAGAAGATAAAAGACAGAAGGTGAGAGATGAAATCTTAAGTAGAGTCATCAAGTAAGAGGCACTGTGTAGAAAGATAATTAGAAGCTATTGAAAAAAAGAACATTCAGAAAATTAAAAAGCACTCAGAAATTAAAATATGATAGGAAAAGTGAAAGCTCAATAGAAAGTTTCAAAGATAATCTCAGGAAATTTCCCAGAAAGTGGGGTAATATTCAAATAACAGTTCCACAGAGAGGCAGAAAATATGAAAGAGGAATCAATTAAATGGTTTAATAAAATTTTCCAGAAATGAAGAGTATGAATTTCTAAATTAAGAGGGCCCACTAAGCACCCAGGACAATGGAAGAAAACAGAAGTGTGGCATAAAAGTATTGGAATCAAATAATACCTACATGTTTTTGGCAGGGAATGGGAGAGGAGGGCAGGGCACATACAAAGTAAGAGATATCTAAAAGATTTTAGAGTTTTTAATGTAACTTTTGAACCTAGAATTCATTGAAACAATTGTATCAGAATTGCAAAGAAAATTTAGGTGATAGTTATATACTTGCAGTTTGAATGTGAATATCCTCTCATGGGCTTCTGTATTGGATCACTCTGTCTCAAAGTGATGGTGAAGTTTGGGGAGACTGAAGCCTTGCTACAGAAAGTAGGTCACTAGGGCAGGCCTTCAGATTTTACAGCCCAGCCTCACTTCCTGAACTCTCTTGGCTTCCTGGTCCATCTTGATGTGGAGGTAAGGTTGAGTTACCATAAACTTTACCATGCCTTTCCCATCAAAATGGCCTGAACCTTCTAAAAACTATGAACTGAAATAAACCTGTCCTCCATTAAACTGCTTTTGGGAATATTTTCAGTAAGAATATGCAAAAGTTTAAAACTGTGGACTAGAGAAGCTCTTGGATTGTATCGTCAGGGCTTATGAGCCATTCTGATGGAGGCTCATAAGACTGGAATGCCAGCAGACACATAGACTGTAAAGACTAGGCTCATGGGGCTTCAGAGGGAAATAAGAGTTCTACTGGGACCTGAGCTAGAGACCATTCATATTACCTTATGGTTAAAAAAAATCTAATGCATTCTACCCATGTCCTAGAAACCTGAGTTAGGTTGAATTAAACCGTAATGGATTAATTTATTTGGTGTAGGAAATTTCAAAACACTCAACATTCGGGATGTGGCATGTTTATTGCTTGTTACATTTATCCAGATTTATAGTGAGAAAGAAAAGAAAGTGGAGCTTACGGAAATGGAAAATGTACAATTTGGTGAGGAAAGGAACACAAAACTGGTTAAAGTCATGGAAAGAAATGTGAAGTCTGGTGAGGGAAGGAACTTTAACTCAAGTAAAGCTGAGAATAGGGGAGTAAGGAAAAAGTGTCTATAGTCATTCAAAAGTTTAACATCATTAAAGAGAAGCCTGGACTTTGCTATGAGATAACAGAAAAAGTATCTGGAGAATAAGACCTGGCCCATCAAAAGCTCCAAAGCAAATAATGTAAACTCAGTTGAAAACTTTCATTTGAAAGGAGAATGCATAAACAGAGTCTTCAAGGTTCTCTGTAGAAAAAAAAAAAAAAACTGCCATCTAGGGGAAGGTTTTCCCATGTTCATCCAAGAAAAGTCACGAAGGCCACTGCAGCTATTATCTGTGGGAGCCCGACTATAAACTCTAGCATTATCTACATGCTGCTGCTTTGTAGGTATGCAAATTTCAAGAGTTAGAGGGTCATGGAGGCTTGCACCAAGGTTCCACACTGAGGCATTCCTAAGATGGCTGTGTGTGCAGATGTAAAAGTAAAACATGCATTGTAATAGCAATCCCAGGATACTGGAGAGACGTCAGAATCATAAAACACACAAACATAAATTCCAAGGCACCAAGTGTACCCTATCCAACAGAGTTACTATATGTGCTGTGGGCAAAAGAACTAGAGAGGTAGGGCTATACGACCGATTGGAGCATAGATAGGGCCATAATGAGCCCAGGTTATCAAACACGGAGATTCAGGATTGGGAGTTTCCACTGCTACATTTATATCACTTTGGTCTAACCTTTTCTTGATGTGTCTCATTGCTCCTTTTTGGAATGGAAATATTTACTATATGTCATTGTATATTTTTATTTTACAGAGGCTCAAAGTCAAGAGACTGAATTGCATCTGAGAAGAAATTTTGAACTTTGGAAGTGTTGAAACTGTTAAGGCTGGGGGTGTGATGAGGGAATTGGAACTGTGGCTGGTAGGTAAAATGAATTTAAAAAAACTAAAATTAAATTTAAAAAAGAAACTGCTAAGGCCACGGAAACTCTAAGTTGAACTGAATGCATTTCATATGAGATGACGATGAAATTGTGGGTATCAGGAGTGGAATATTGTGGTTTGAAAATGAAATGCTCCTCACAGGTTCATGTTTGAACTCTTGGTCTCCAGATGATAGCATTGTTTTAAGATGCTGTGGAAACTCTAGGTGAAGTCTCACTATAAGTTGGTCACTAGAAGTGCACCTCAAGATTTTATAGTTTGGCCCCACTCCTTGAACACTGATTCCTGGTCTGGAAATGGTGTGAAGAGCATCAACTACATGCTCCAGTGGCCATAAACTCCATATGCCTTCCACATCACCACTGCAATGGACTGTATCCTCTGAAACTGAAAGCCAAAACAACCCTTTCCTCCCTTGCATGGTTTCTTGTCAGGTATTTGGTTACAGTGATGAAACAAGTAAATCATGCACTACCCAAACTAGCAGCCTGAACAACAGTATAATTAAAAATGAGCTCCCAGTCAGTATCCTTTCCTGGGAAGCCATGTAAGGATATGATCTATCAAAACAAGAGAGAAAACAATGAAAGAGTAAAAACAAGGGATATAGGCAAAAGAAAATCCAACATAGTTGGAGAGATATCACAATGAAAAATATATGACAGGCACTTAAGACCTTAAGTTTATATTTCTCTGAAAAGGTAAAATTTATAGAATACCTGATATGTGAGAAGTTCATAAGAGGAACTATAGGAAGCTGATGGAACCTGTGGTTGAATTAGGGGAAAGTGCATTCACTCTAAGATGAATTAAAACCTGTACAAGCAGAAAAGGTAAATTTGCTGGATGATTTAATAGCCATAATATAAATACTAAATATGTATTCTAATAAAAATTGGAATATAGCTATACTGGAGACTTAGAAAAGACAGGTGATGGAGACTTGGAGAAATACTGAAAGGTCAAGAAGAGATTCTATTATTTAGAAATGTGCAGGGAGAAATTACAATACAATCAACATTAACAATTTTACAGTAGAATGCATTTCCCCCGTAAGTTTGTAGAGGCATATCAGAGGCCCAGGAGGAACTAACTCCATAGATATTTTTAGCCCTTAGTTTAGCATGGAACTTCTAGGCCATTCCCTTTTCCATGTCAAGATATAAGCTATGACTATCTTACAAGCTTCTTCCTTATCTTCCAAAAGTCACTTCCACTACCCTCAATCAAAATAAGGAAAATTAAGATTATGCATTCATTTTGCTTTGTTCCAGATTTGGGATCTAAATGAAACCACAAGGCTTGTCTATTGGCACATATGGTTTTTGCAAGGAAGCAGACAGTCAGGAATATATGAGTATGCCCAGTTCTCTCAACCATCCTCCCCCACCACACACAAATGACACAGGTCTTTGGATGCTGTAGAAAAAAAACTTTTCCTTATGTTTATGATTCTATGTTCATTTTATTTCATCATGTGAGGTATTTATCAAGTCTCATTCTACCAATTTTATATATACTTCATCTACCTCCCACAGCACCTAAGCACATTGCCAGAGTTTACCAAGCTCTTACATAATGCTTTAATAACTAGAATTGAACTTAGTGAAAAGCCAGCCTTCTCTTCCATTTGCAATCCGGTTTTGACTTAAAATTACTTTATCCTATATGTCTTAATCAATCAAAACATACACCTTTGCAAAAGTGCAATTTTAAAAATACTTCTTCTAGATAACCATTTGTACATTTGCAAATGATGACAGTGCATCTGTTTATAGTAATGGTGCCATGCCCAGAATAGAAAACAAGATAAGAAGAAAAGGTGAAGAATGTTTTTTTTTATACACAAGTTGCTATCATCTTGAAGCAATTGAGGCAAAAAACTTTGTAAGAGCGATCAGAAAAAAGTAATACTCAAATAATAAAAGCCAGATTGAAAAGGTAAGGAATTTGTCATTTAATTCTAAATTTACATAACATGTTAATAAGCCTCCTTGTTTAAAATTATTTTCTTGAGCAGGAGAGCTGGTTCAACTGCTAAAGGCTAGGCTCACAACCAAAAATATAAACTTATTTCTCAAATTTATTAAGCCTGATCCTCTAGATTGTACCCAAAACACTAACCTTTAACATTTTTTATTCTCTTACAGCACTATACTTAGAGATTTCCAGTCGAAATGGATATAGTAGTTCATGTTTACAATCCCAGCACTCTGGAGACTAACCTGGGCTACATAATGAGTTCTGAGACAGCCTGGTCTACAGAATTGAGAATTTGTTGCAAAAGAATGTTCTCAGAAAAAAAACTGCATTCATAAACACCATTATTTACTAATTTTGTTTGGATTTGTACAAAGTCCAAACCATCAGATAAAGGAACACATGTTCTAACTTACTGAGTGAAAATAAAGCAGCTTCAAGAACAGAAGGAAGAACTTCAGCTATGGAAAGAGCTCTGGTTCCCCATTCAAACTCCAATGGGGGCACTCAAAGGAGGGGAAATGTTAAAATGCATCTGCCAAGATGCATCCATCAAGTACAGAGTCAGCCATATGAAAAGCTTCAGGGGTCTCATCTGGAGGGACCCTTTTACAGTAGTAGAAATTGTTCTCTCTAGTCACAAAAGTATTTGTGACCTTATATCCATACACTGTGATAGCACAGCTATAACTATATACTTAACAAAAGGATTGCCAGGAGTATCTTTTTAATACACCCTACCTCTACTCCTGTTGGTTGTCCATATGCACACATCCCTAAAATAGAAGCCTATTAAATTCTATGTCAAATGGGACACAATTTTGCCATCATTTAAGACATGAATTTACATGTACTTTATTCAATGATAATATTTATGGAAAAGTAATATGATCAAATTCAATTCTTCTACTTTGCAGATGAGAATATTAAGGCCTAGGGAAATAAAAGGATAATGTCAATTTTACTGCCACTATGGAACAGTAAGAGATTTCACATGTTGAGCCTTCAAGACAGGTAAAGAGCAGAATCATTCAGAGAAATAAGAATAAGCAGCCAGGTGGAAGTAGGGAGATCTAAACTGAAGGAATGAGCATTTCAAAAGGCCTCAGAGTAAGAATATGCCAGATCACTGTGAAAGGATTCTCCTGATCATTCTATAAACCAGACTCAAAACTAAAACTAAACTAGTGATTTGGCTCAGTGTGTACAAGTACTGCCTATGTAAGTTTGGCAACCTGAGTTCCACCCCAGAACTCACATAAAGGTACAAGAACAGACACACAAGCCATTGCAGGTAAGTCCACACACATTATACACAGCAACAATAATTAAAATAATTCTTATAATTTCAAGAAAATTAAGGGCCAGTGACATGATTCAATGGATAAAAGAGCTTGGCACCAAGCCAGATGACCTGAGTTGATGAGTTGATCTCTGGCACCCACATGGTGGAAGGAGAGAACTGATTCCCCTACTACCCCAAGTTGTCCTCTGATCTCCATATATGCGACATTGTGTGTGTGTGTGTGTGTGTGTGTGTGTGTGTGTGTGTGTGTGTGTGGTGAGAGAGAGAGAGAGAGAGAGAGAGAGAGAGAGAGAGAGAGAGAGAGAGAAGTATAAATATATTTAAAAGGTCTGCTTCACAAGAGGGAACCCATGCCTGATACTACAAACACAGCTAAAAACACATAGGGTAATGTAGGCCCAGTGCTGGGGAAGAGACTTATTATGTTGTTTTAGTTAAATACCTTCTAAAATTACATTTATATTCATAGGCAAATGTTATTCTCAACTTCAATCAGAGAAGCTTATCTTTCCAGGGAATGGCCATTAATATAGAGACACGTGGCTCTTCAGAGAAAAAGTGATAATTTGGCTATCCCTAAACATGATGCTTATACCACCTCCTCTAAGGCACAGGAAACATCACAGAAGAGTTGGAGAATTTAAGAGCCAAGGATATGGAGAAGGGTTATAAAATGTCATTTTCAAGGCACAACACACTCACTGCTGTGTGACAAACTCAGCATCTGAGGTAAACCAATACTGAGGCTGCACAAGACTTGGCCCTGTCAACAATGAGCCATTGATGGATGGGATTCATGGAGCCCTACTGCTAGCTGAACTATTAACTACTGATGAATCTGGGAAGAGAGAGTAATTGCCTTCAATTGTGTGTCCACTGGTGAGTCTGCCAAGCTCCAATGAATACCTCTAAAGCCATGGTCACACAGATGGCCCTGGTTAAGCTCAATGGGACACAAGACAAAACAAAAGACATAAATTTGGGAAAGGGATCTGTAGGAAAGATGTGGGGTTGGCAGAAGTAGGATGGAGATGAGAAAGGGTGAGGCGAGAATGGTTAGAATGCATTATTTATATAAATGTATGAAAATGTCAAAGAACATTAATAAAAAGTAATTTTTCAATTTTTAATAAAATAAAAATGCTATTAATGCAAGCATTTAGTCATGTGATCACCTATTCACAAATCTCAAGTTCTATTCCCAGCACCCACGTGGCAGCTCACAATTTTCTGTAACTCCAGTTCCCAGGAATTGGATGCCCTCTTCTGGCCTTCACTGGTACTTGTACTTATACAGAGCAAGAGATTAGAAACTACTATAGTAGCCTCCCGGGCAACTGCAATGAGGAATGAACAAATGCAGATGTCAACAAAGAATCAATATGATTTGCCTTCAAAAATATTATCTGTGTTTTCACATCTATTATTTCAATAGTCCTGCATTCCCTCTGCCTACACATTTACTGATCATTCTAACTAGCAAATGCCCAGATTCAGTTTCCTTGTCAGAATCACATGTCTTATGATATTAACTGGGAGACTTTGGAGTTGTATCCATATTCCTCTTGGGATTGTGCACAATGCCAAGCATACATTAAGCACTCATTAAATACTGATAGAACAGATAAGAAACTTTCCCTGACCACCACCACTAAAGGTTATAGCAATTTTCAGAAAATTCTATAAGCTCCTACACATACCAAAAGTTACATCGCATTATGGTTTCCTTCACAAAATTTAGAGTAGTCATGTACTTAATGTTCAACAATATGAAAATGGCTAAATGAACAAGAATCATAATTACTAAAAGTCAAATTAATAAAATATAATACCATAGGTTAAAAATGACCAGTGAATTAGTGGGCCTGAGCATCAGTTTTCTGGAAAGTGCTAACGCAAGCTTGTGAACTCCTGCTGTGTGCACCTGTTCACAGCTCCATATTCAGTAACATATCATTAGGCATGAAGTTTCCAGGGCAGGAGTGTTTACACTATAAAATTTGGCAAATGATAGGTTTTAAACATTTACCAGTATATTGCTACATGTAGACAGCAATGATCAATGGGTGATGAAATCATTATTTGAAAGCTTGTTGGGAATCTCTTATCACATCACATGAATCAGGCTAGTACTATAAGAACTCATTAATGAAGAAAAATATCCAAATTAGAAATATATTAAATATCAAAAATCTCCTAATATGGAACAGGAGAAGCATACAGCATCACTAGTAAGCATTCTTGTTAAACAAATCTGATTCTAATTGAGCCTAGATATACCTACTAGTTCATGGGAAATACAGCAGATGGAAGCATAAGCAACCAGCCAAAACCCTGAAAATGGAAGTCAACAGGATGAATGATATCCTAATGAATGAATGAGTGCATGGATTAATGAATGAATAAACAACTATAAAGGGAAAATGACTGGGAAAGAAACCCACCAATTAAGAGACCGATTATCAACGCAAAAACAAATGCACATGTAGTCATATGTCCGAATCTTGATTTGAACAAGCCACTACAAAAAGACATACTTGGGAGATATCAGGACACTGACTGAATAGTAAATGGTATTTAGAAACTATTGTTAATTTTATTAATAAGAAATGGAATAGAATGGACCAATAGGGAGGAGAGGAAGGACAACAGAGTGTGTGGGGGGGGATATGAGTAAGTACAGTGATTTGCACGGGCAAAAATGTCAATGAAGGCCCGACTCCCGCCCAACTCCCGCCATCACCCCTCAGATCTCTCTGGGCTGGAGCCTGTCATACAGTGGACCTGCCCAGACAGAGAGGACCTCCCTGAGTTCTGAAACACTTCACTCTTGGTTCTCCCTTCGCCCTGACCTCTACTGAGGTGAGTGTCCCCTCTGGCTCCCACCCAACTCCCACCATTACCCCTTGGATCTCTCTGGGCCGGAGCCTGGCATAGAGTGGACATGCCAGGACAGGGAGGACCTCCCTGAGTCCAGAAACACCTCACTCTTCTTTCTCCCTCTGCCTTGACCTCTGCTGAGCCGTGTCCTCTGCTGAGGTAGGAGAATACCAGGAGAGGCAAGACCATCCAGAGCTGCAGACACTGAAGTCTTGCCCCACATACACCACCAGGTGACAAGAGGAGATAGAGACTGAACCTGCACCCACTGGAAGAAGACATGGGAAGAAGACAGAATAATAACACACTCAACAACAAAAAGACCAATACAACACCACCAGAATCTAAGGACGCCAAACCAGCAAGATCTGGAAAGCACAACAAAGAAGAAGAAGAGCCGGAACTTAAAAACCACTTTAAGAAGATGATAGAGTCCCTTAAAGAGGAATGGAGAAAACCTCTTAAAGAAATAGAAGAAAAAATGAACAAAAAATTCAAGAAATAAATAATTCTCTTAAAGAATCTAAAGAAAGCCAAGAAAAAACAACCAAACAAGTGAAGGAAACAAAACAGTTAAAAACATGAAAGCTGAAATAGAAACAATAAAGAAAAGGCAGAATGAGGGGATGCTTGAATTAGAAAGGCTGGATAAGCAATCAGGAACTAAGGATGTAAGTATAACCAATGGATACAAGAGATGGAAGAGAGAATCTCAATTGTTGAAGACTTGCTAGAAGATATACAGTCATCGACCAAAAAGAATCTCAAGTCCAACAAATCCCTAACACAAAATATCCAGGAAATATGGGACACTGTAAAAAGGCCAAATCTAAGAATAATAGGTATAGAAGAAAGTAAAGAAATACAGCTCAATGGTACAGAAAACATATTCAACAAAATCATAGAAGAAAACTTCCCCAACCTACAGAAGGATATGCCTATGAAAGTACAAGAAGCTTACAGAACACCAAATAGGACTGGACCACAAAAAGGAGTCCCCTGGCCACATAATAATCAAAACACCAAACTTACAGAATAAAGAGAAAATATTAAGAGCAGCAAAGAAAAAAGGCAAAGTAACATATAAAGGCAGACCTATCAGAATTACACCCGACTTCTCAATGGAAACTTTGAAAGCCAGAAGTTCCTGGATAGATGTCCTACAAACACTAAGGGAACATGGATGCCAACCCAGACTACTGTACCCAGGAAAGCTTCCAATCACTATAGATGGAGAAAACAAGATATCCCATGAAAAAAAAAAAAAAACAGATTTAAACAACACATATCCACAAATCCAGCCCAACAGAAAGTTCTAGAAGGAAAACTCCAACTCAACAATGATTACTACACTCACAAAAACATAGGCAATGGATAACCCCACTTTACCAAACACCAAAAAAGTGGGGAAATCCACACAAAAGGACACCACCAACAATAAATCCAAAACAAACAAGAACCAACAATCAATGGACATTAATATTCCTCGATGTCAATGGTTTTAACCTGCCGATCAAAAGATACAGGCTAACAGAATGGATACTAAGACAGAATCCATCCTCCTGCTGTATACAAGAAACACACCTCAACTTCAAAGACAGGGATTACCTCAGAGAAAAGTGTTGGGAAAAGATTTTCCAATCAAATGAACCCAAGAAACAAGCTGGTATAGCAATCCTAATATCTAACAAATTAGACTTCAAACTAAAATCAATCAAAAGAGAACTACAAACCGATATCCCTCATGAACATCAATGCTAAAATACTCAATAAAATATTGGGGAACCGAATCCAAGAACAGATCAGAAAAATCATCCACCATGATCAAGTAGGCTTCATCCCAGGGAGGCAAGGATGGTTCAACATACGAAAATCCATCAATGCAATCCACCATATAAACAAACTGAAAAAGAAAAACCACATGATCACCTCACTAGATGCTGAAAAGGCCTTTAACAAAATCCAACACCCCTTCATGATGAAGGTCTTGGAGAGATCAGGGATAACAGGAACATACCTAAACATAATAAAAGCAATATACAGTAAACCAACAGCCAACATCAAACTAAATAGAGAGAAGCTCAAAGTGATTCCTCTAAAATCAGGAACAAGATAAGGCTGTCCACTCTCTCCATACCTCTTCAATATTGTCCTTGAAGTTCTAGCTAGAGAAATAAGACAAGAAAAGGAGATCAAGGGAATACAAATTGGAAAGGAAAAGTCAAACTTTCACTATTTGCAGATGATATGATAGTCTATATAAGTGACCGGAAAAACTCTACCAGGGAACTCCTACAGCTGATAAACACAATCAGCAAAGCAGCAGGATACAAAATGAACTCAAAAAATTCAGTAGCCCTACTATATACAGATGATAAATGCAATGAAAAAGAAATCAGAGAAACATCACCTTTCACAATATCCACAAACAACATGAAATATCTTGGGGTAATACTAACCAAAAAAGTGAAAGACCTGTACAGTAAGAACATTGATTCTTTAAAGAAAGAAATTAAAGAAGATACCAGAAAATGGAAAGATCTCCCATGCTCTTGGATAGGTAGGATGAGTATAGTAAAAATGGCAATCTTGCCAAAAGCAATCTACAGATTCAACACAATCCCCATCAAAATCCCAAGACAGTTCTTCAAAGACCTTGAAAGAACAATACTCAACTTTACATGGAAAAACAAAAAAATCCAGGATAGCCAAAACAATCTTGTACAATAAAGGAACTTTTGGAGGCATCACCATCCCTGATTTCAAGCTATTATTTCAGGAGCCATATTGCTGAAAACAGCTTGGTATTGGCACAAACATAGACAGATAGACCAATGGAATCGATTTGAAAACCCTGATATTAACCCACACACCTGATTTTTGACAATGAAGCTGAATTTATACAATGGGAAAAAAAGCATTTTCAACAAATGGTGCTGATTGCAGATAGATCCGTATCTATCACCATGCACAAAACTTAAATCCAAATGGATCAAAGATCTCAACATAAATCCAGTCACACTGAACCTCCTAGAAGAGAAAGTGGGAGATACCCTTGAACAAATTGGTACAGGAGACTGCTTCCTGAACATAACACCAGTAGCACAGACATTGAGATCTACAATTAATAAATGGGACTTCCTGAAACTGAGAAGCTTCTGTAAGGCAAAGGACACAATCAGTAAGACAAAATGACAGCCCACAGAATGGGAAAGATCTTCACTAATCCCACATCTGACAGAGGGCTTATGTCCAAAATATACAATGAACTCAAGAAGCTAGCCACCAAAACACCAAACAATGAAATTAAAAAGTGGGATGCAGAACTAAATAGAGAATTCTCAACAGAGGAATCTAAAATGGCTGATAGACACTTAAGAAAGTACTCAAAATCCTTAGCCATCTGGGAAATGTAAATCAAAACAACTCTGAGATACCATCTTACTCCAGTTAGAATGGCTAAAATCAAAAATACCAATGACAATCTATGCTGGAGAGGATGTGGAGAAAAAGGAACACTCCTAAATTGCTGGTAGGAGTACAAACTTGTAAGACTACTTTGGAAATCAGTATGGCAGTTTCTCAGGAAAATGGGAATCAGTCTACTTCAAGATCCAGCAATTCCTCTCTTGGGCATATACCCAAAGAATGCACATTCACTGGAGACATGGCTCAGAGGTTAAGAGCACTGGCTGCTCCTCGAGGGGTCCTGAGTTCAATTCCCCACAACAGCATGGTGGCTCATCTATAGTGAGATCTGGTGCCCTCCTCTGGTGTGCAGGAATACATGCAGGCAGAACAGTATACAAAATAAATAAAAATCTAAAAAAACATTTAAAAAAAAAGAATGCAAATCCATACAATTAGGACCTATGTACAACTATGTTTATAGCAGCGTTGTTTGTAATAGCCAGAACCTGGAAGCAGCCTAGATGCCCATCAACTGAAGAAAATGTGGTACATTTATACAATAGAGTACTACTCAGAGGAAAAAAGCAATGGAATCTTGAAATTCAAAGGCAAATGGATGGCACTAGAAGAAGCCATCCTGAGTAAGGTAACCAAGTCACAAAAAGACAAACATGGTATGTACTCACTCATATATGAATTTTAGACATAGAGCAAAGGATTACCAACCTACAATCTACATCACCAAAGGAACTAGGAATCAAGAAGTACTTTAAGAGAAAAATGCATGGACCCCAGAGAATGGGAAGGGACAGGATCTCATGAGCTAATTGGGACCATGAGGGTAGGGGAGAGGGAGCTGCCAGAATGAGAGGGGGAGAAGATGAGGGGAGATCAGGAAATGGAGAAGAAATATTGAGTTGGGGGAAGAATAGAGGAGAGCAGGATGAGAGATACCATAACAGAGAGAGCCATTATAGGTCTGAGGAGAGATCTGGCACTAGGGAGATTTCCATAGAACTACAAGGATGACACCAACTGACAATCTAGGCAATGGTGGAGAGGCTACCCTAAATCCATTCCCCTATAATGAGATTGATGATGGTCTTATATGCCATCCTAGAGCCTTCATCCAGTGGCTGATGGAAGCAGAGGCAGACACCCACAGCTATACACTGAAATGAACTCTGGAAACCAGTTGCAGAGAGGGAGGAATGAATAACAAAGAGGTCAGGACCAGGCTGGTGAAACCCACAGAAACAACTGACCTGAACAAGGGGAGCACATGGACCCCAGACTGATATGTCTGGGAGGCCAGCACGGGACTGATCCAGACCCCTGAACGTTGATGTCAATGAAGAGTCTTTGGCACTCTAGGTGGCCCCTGGTAGTGGATCAGTATTTATCCCTGGTGTAAGGGACTTTGAGAGACCATTCCACATGGAGGGATGCTCTCTCAGCCTGGACACATGGGGGAGGGCCTAGGCCCTGCCAAGGATGATATGACAGACTTTGGGGAACCCCCATGGAGGGCCTTACCCTCCCTGGGGAGCAGAAAGGGGATGAAGTTAGGGGCTGGTGGGGGGTTGGGGGAGGGGAGGGAGAGGGAAAAGGGATTGACATGTGAAGCAAGCTTGTTTCTAATTTGAACTAATAAAAATAATCTCTTGGGGAAAATGTCAATGAAACACATTATTTTGTATATAGCCAAAGTTTTAAAATAATTCAACAACCAACAAAAAATTAACAAAAACAAAAGCACTCTCTCTCACACAGAGAATCTTATAGGGATTATATAATATTTTGGATTTATAGCAAAATAATGTATGGAAATGGTTTACTAAATTTGAAGTTTTCCATAATACAATTTTTAAATAAAGTAGTCAGTGTACAGAATATATGTATAAAAGGAAAACAAAACTATCAGTATAGACATAAGCCTATCTTTAGAAAATAACATTATCATGAAAAGTAATGAAGAAAACATACATAATATGGACTCAAGTATTTTAAAGACATAAAACCAGAAGTTGAGTTCATGGAGACACATATACATTCACAAATGCACTCCTGTCAGGAGACACTGCCTGGGGTGAGGTGGCACATGGGACTTGGTGGGGAATGAGGTCAAGAAATGGAGCTGGGCTGTAGTGGTGCACACCTTTGGGAGGCAGAGGCAGGCAGATGCCTGAGTTCAAGGCCAGCCTGGAGTACTACAGAGTGAGTTCCAGGACACTCAGGGCTATGCAGACTTGAAAACAAAACAAAACAAAACAAAACAAAAACAAAGGAGAAGAAGAAAGGAGTTTTTTATGTTTTAATTGCACATACAAGAAGGAATTTGTCTACTACTGAAATGAGTTTTTATACCCATTTTCAAAAGGGTGGTCACTCTAACTATCCTGACTTCATTCCCCAGAGATTATGGTACTGTTCCTCCCCCTACATGCCCTCCTAAAAGCATTCACCAGTCAGGAATCTCTATAAAACCAGAGTAGACAAAGAGAATGCACCCTGCACAGCAGCAGTACTGGCTTAACCCATGTTGGCAAAGACTGTTAAATCCCCAGGCTTTTTACCTTCTACAGGCCCAAACCACAGCACTTTGTTAATAGAGAGAGGTGCACAGAATTTGTTGGAGAAGAAAAGATCTTCTAAATAAAGACAGATGGCAATCAGAAAAGGTAAAAGAAGCCAAGGACAGATAGTGCACTCACTGGCCCACACTTTGCAAACACTTCTTTTCATCTCAATGTTCATGCTGAGTCCTGGCACACCCCAGCTTGGAAACAACCTGGACTATTTTCATACCTCTGAAAAGTTTCATCTAGGCCAATGTCCAAATGTACTTCTCATTGTTTACATGAACTTCTAGACTTCAAATCTCATGCCAAAGGAACACTATGCTGCAGCCAACACTTTTTATAATCTCTCAAGTACTGAAACCAACCCTCAAAAGCACACATTAATGCTCTGTCAATATAAATTCCAGTTGTGTTACTTCTTAGAGCAGACCCTCTAGGACAAGCAAGATTAGCTCTAAAAGCAAGGGTTCCAATCTGGTAAAGCAGAAGAAACGCTTAACCCTTCAAAGACAGGTGAGTGCATTGGCAGTCAAAGGCCTGCATCTCAGTGAATGGGAGTTCTCATCCAGGCGGATAGACAACAGTGGGAAGCAAATGAGTAAAAGAAGGAACAGCTTGATGCCTCCTTTTATGTACCACTACCATCAGAGGAAGCTCAGCAGGCATTCCTAGGAAATATTTTATTGAGCAGATGAAATGGGAAAGGTAAGAAGAGAAATATTGCCCCCTTTGCTATTGCAAAACAGGGCCCTACCATTTGAACACATAGTTAAGATCCTAGTTTTAACTGCTCCTGGCTCAATGAACTTAGACAAACTAACTTGCACTCATAGTTCTATATCTGTAAAATGAGGAAGCAGTACCTACCTTGCAGCATTACTGTGAATATTGGAGATAACACACACAAAATACTTTAAATGTGTCCTCTGTATAAAAGTAGACACAAATTCTTGTCACTCATAGCTATTATATCTGGTGGCAGGCAGTAGCGAAGTGAAAAACCAGGAAGTATAAATAGGGAAGGCTGACTTAAGGTAGAATAGTGACTTCACAGATAAAGCACATACTACTTGATAAATGGTCCTAGAGCAAGTACTTCATATATAAGAGAAAAATTTAAGCTGAAATCATACATCAACATTCAATAATGATCCTACTGGTGTCTTCCAAACACTAAAAGGGATTTTATCTTTAATTTGTAAGTAGTTGAAGAATTATTAGCTAAGCTGTTAAAAGCCCAATAATAAGCATGTGCGCTACCTCACTCCATAAACTTCATGTGTCCAAACAAAAATTTGATGAGGTTACAGAATTCATGATAAATAAACTAAAACCAACTGTATTTCTATGCATTATCTATCAATTGAATATTTTGAAACTGAATTTTCCTTCAAAAACTCTATTTAGAATAGAATCAAAAAGAACAAAGTTTCTAGGAACAAATTTAGCAAGATAAGTATAAGATCTATAAGCTTATAAAGCATAAGACACTATTGAAAGCAATTTAAAGACCAAAATGAACGAAAAGTCAGTCTGCATTTGGGGAGGAGAAGACAATATTAAGATGATAATACTAACCAAACTTAACCTATATATTAATGCAGTTCAATCACCAATCAGACTTTTTGCAGGAACTGACAAGCTAATCCTAACTTTCATATGGAAATGTTAGACAATCAGAATAATGAAAAAAAAACTACTAAAAAAGAGTAAAGTAGAAAGTCTTGTAGTTCCTGAAACCAAAACATAATACAAGAACTATGAATTTGAAGGAGAGAAGAAGAGTAGGGATGGTTTGGAGGGAGGAAAGGGAAGGGAGAAATGTTGTAATTAATTTACAATCTTTTTAAAAATGTTTTTAAAAAGCTGGAGAGATGGCTCAGAAGTTAAGAGCTCTAGCTGCTCTGCCAAAGGACCTAGCCAAAGGACCTAGGTTTGATTCCCAACTTTCTGTAATTCTAGTTTTAGTGGATATAGTTTCCCCCTTCTAAACTAACATGGTGCACAAACACACTTGCAGGCAAAACACCCATACATATAAAATAATAATAATTTTAAAAAACAGAAGAACTACAAATACATAATTACAACGACACTGTGATATTCACATGAGTACAGACATAAAGGTTAAAGGAATAGAATTAAGACTCTAAAAATAAACACATACTTGCATGGTTAATTGAATTTCCATAACATTGTCAAAAAATTAATAGTCTTTAGCAAATGATACTGGAAAACCTGGACACATACATGCAGAAAAATAAAATTGGACTACTGCCTTATATGCAATCATTAACTTACAATGGGCTATAAAACATAAATTTTAAGATCAAACATGAACCTTTCTGAAGAATAAATTTTTGTAGCCTTGAGCTAGGCAATGATTTCTTAAAATACGGAAAGCACAAGTGACCAAAACAGGTCAAATGAACACCATGACAGCTTTCAAAGGTTGTGATTCTTTAAAAGATACCATCAAAAATACAAAATACATGTAGATCAAGATTTGTTGATCCTGCTCAAATTCTAAATTTTTCTAATGAAACAATTTTTAATTGCTTTTCCCCGGTTTTCAAATTCTCTGGTTGTTTTGTTTAGGTTCTGCTCTTTGTTACTGGTCTCAGCTAGATCTGGATTTCTGTTGTTCTTCTTCTTTTAGTGGCTTTTTAAATTGAAATAGTATAATATTATTCAAAATCTTTTCCTTTTGAAAACTTTTTATATGCTAAAAGATGTATGTGGTTTTATTTTTTATTTGTGTATTTATTTTACCTCCCAGTCTCAGCCTTCCCACAGCGTCCCCCTCCCAGTCCCTCTCTTTCCCCCTCCCCCACCTACTAATATCCTCTTCTCCCATCTTCATCCAGGAAAAGGCAGATCTCCCATGAGCATCAACAAAGCATGGCATATCAAGTTTCAGTAAGACTAAGCACCTCCCCTTGTATTAAGGCTGGGCAAGGTTACCCAGTTAAGAAGAACAGAGTCCCAAAAACCAGTAAAAGAGTCAGAGACAGCCCTGCTCCCATTGTTAGGAGTCCCACAAGAGGACCAAGCTACCCAATTGTAACATATATGCATCAGAAATGAGAACACTGAAGGCTACTAAAAAAGAAACCTGGAACCAACCCAGTCACAAAACCTTTAACCTACAATCTGTCCTGCCTGAAAGATGTGCTGGGGCAATGGTGGCACAGAACTTATGGGAGTAGTCAACCAATGTTTGGTTTAACTTGAGGCCCACACCACAATGAGCCCATGCCTGAAACAGACTAGATGGCCAGGAACCCCAGACTGGATAGCCTGGAGATCTATAGTAGAACCAAACACTACTGGCAAAAAAAAAAAAATTCATTAAATGATTCCTTCTGATATTCTGCTATACTCACAGATTGGTGCCCTACCAAGTCATCATCAGAGAGGCTTCCTCCAGCAGCAGATGGGATCAGGTGCAGAGACCTACAGTTAGACATTATGCAGAGACAGAGTCTAAATTGTTGGTCTCCATTTAGTCTCTCCTACCCCTGCGCCAGCTTGGGGAACCCCATGGAAGAGTAAGAGGAAAGATGTGGGAGTTAAAGGGGATGTAGGACACAAGGAGAACATGGCCCACTGAATCAACTAAACAAGGCACATATAAGCTTACAGAGTCTAAAGCAGCAACCACAGAGCCTGCATGAGTCTGCACCAGGTTCTCTCTGTATATGTTATAACTATTGGTGTTTTGTGGGACTCCTAACAGTGGGAGCATGTGTGCCTGAGTCTTTTGTGTGCTCTTGGAACTCTTTTCCTCCTACTGGGTTGCCTTGTCCAGCCTCGATGAGGACTTTTGCCTCGGCTTATTGTATCTTGTTTCGTCATGTGTGGTTGTTGTCTCTTAGAGGCTTACTCATTTCTGAAGGGAAATGGAGAGGGGGTGGATCTGGGGGAGAAGGGAGGTGGGGTGCCTAGGAAAAGTGACGGGAGGGGAAACAGATGTAGTGTTTGAGAGAAAAATCTATTTTCAATAAAAAAGAAAAATGTGAAAGACAAACCCATAGAACGAGAAAAAATACTTGTATTGAAAGATTAGAAAATAAAATTCAAGAATGTACTTATAAAACCTAACAAATGAATAATAAAAGACGAAATGCCCAAACTAAAAATGGAGAAAAGTTTTTTATGAGCATTTTCTTCAAACATGACATATAGTAGACTCACACTAGTTAGGAAGCTAAAATGAAAAAGCTGTAACCAAATATGCTGAGGACATAAATGGACTGGAATCCTTATGCATTACTAGTGAAGTGGTAAACAGGTAAAGCCGCTTTGAAAAATAGTTCAAGAAACTCTCAAAATATTCAGTACAATGTCATATGAACCAGAAATTCTACTCCTGTGCATATATCCAAGACGAGAAAAAGCATGTTTTCATGAAAACTTGGACCAAAGAGCTATCCAGAATTGTCAAAAGGTAGAAACATCCCAAATGCTCATCAAGAGATAAACAATGAAAACAGATGTGATATATTCATCATACCACAACATGGATGAACATTGAAAACTTTAAGTTAGATGAAAGAAACCAGTCTCAAAAGGACACATTTTATATTAATATATTAATACAGAATGTTCAGAACACACATATCCATAAAAATATAAAGTAGGTTGGTGGTTACCAGAGACTGGAGGGAGGAAAGGGTAGAATGAGAAATGACTGGTAATGGATGAAGATTTCTATGAGGGGTGTTGAAAGTGTTCTGAAATTAGAGAGTGTGGATACATATTTATAATATAGTACTATAAATACACAAAGGCCACTGAACTGTATACTTTTTAAAAGGTAAGTCAGACAGTGTGTGAATTCTATCTTAATAATACTTCAACTTACAAAACTAAAACTGCTTAGACTGGATTTGTATCATGAGCCTCAAATGTTGGATATGGGTCAAGAATCCATGATTGTACTAGCTCTTACAGGAAAGAGGCATGGGGCAATGTACACTGCAAAGCTGACCAAATGTATCCTTCAGAGAACCTGAGAGGGAAGCTTGGCCTTAACAGCATCTCTTACATCCTAGGAGTGTCTTGTTTCTCAAGTTACGGAGAGAAACTGTCATATGTAGAACATCCAGGACAGACTTGTCCCAGTTCACCACTGAGTAAGCAACACTCACATCTCAAATTAAGCCAGAGCCCTTACCTGAGCATACATCTCACAATGGAGGCTTTGGGAAAGCCTCTATTGCCCTGTACTGAAGGAGAACAAAAGAGCAATTCTGAATAATATAGATAATACAATCTGGATAATACAGAATGCTTCTGTCATTTCAGCTGCATTCCAGAAGGTGGTAGCAAATGGTTATAAAGATACTCTGGAATGGTAAGTAACCTTGAGATGGGTGAATTTAGACAGAAAAAATACCTCTGGATTGTCATGTACCATTGCCATACCTTGCAGCATGATAAATAATGTGTGTATATGAGGCAATATTTAAAAGAATGAATGAAAGTAGGACTCTCATTCCTGTCCCCAGTCATACTGTTCCTTTGCTTAGAGGCAACCATCACTTACCAGTTGTCCTAAGTCAGGCATAATAATCTTGGTATTTGGAAGGTAGAAGCAGGCAAACCTGGAATCCATATGCATTGCTAGTGATAGGTTTTGAGACCCTATCTCAAAAACAAGTATTCTTCTGGGAATTTTTTATACATTTATAAGCAAAAATATTCTGTAGTATGTCTTTTTCATTTAAGTTATCTCGGATGTTTTCTAAGAAGTGTGCAGACATCATTCTTTTGAACAGATTCATAAGAACTTATGGTATGGATGCACTGTAATTTTAATTAAAGAATAAATTTTATTATCAGTATTTTTAAAATAAGGTAGTAGTGCCCTTAGCTTCCTCTCTGTTGCTGTGATTTCAAAAAACACTCTGACAAAAGCAATTTAAGGGAGAAAAGTTTTATCTTAGCTCACAGTTCCAGTTACAGTCCATCATAACAGACAGGTCACAGCAGCAGCAGGAGTTTAAAGCAAATGGTCATATCACATCCCCAGTCAAGAAGCACAGAGCTACAAATGTCTACCTCTGCTCAGCCCCCCTCTCAATTCACACAGTCCAGGAACCCAATCCAGGAATGATGCCTCTGTAAGTAGAGAGGACCTTCCTACTTCATGCCTACAAGCCAACCTAATCTAGACAATGCCTCACTGAGATTCCTTTCCATGGTAGCTCCAGATTTTGTCTAGTTGGCACATCACTACCCATCACTGGTAGGAAATTTGCTACTCACAGGAAGCCATTACCCATTTAAGTATTTTGTTCACCCATCACAATGGTTTTTATGTATGGCTCTTAATAGATGTGGCCATAGGAAGTATGGTAGAAAAAGCCATCCATCAATATCCACCCTCCTCTTATAATGTAAAAAGGTACCATTAGAAAGCAGCTACCCTTATGGGGCCTCTGGTAGTGTATCAGTATTTATCCCTAGTATGCGAATATACTTTAGGAGCCCATTCCACGTAGAGGGATACTACTCTCTCAGCCTAGACACATGGGGGAGGGTCTAGGCCCTGCTCCAAAAAATATGACAGACTCTAAAGATCCCCCATTGAAGGATCACCCTCTCTGGGGAACAGAAATGGTTGGGTTAGGCGGTGGGGGGCAGACGAGGGAGAGGGAACTGGAATTGACATGTAAAAAAAGCTTGTTTCTAATTTAAAATTGGTCTAATTATAATTATAAAAATTAAAAAAACATAAAATTTAAAAAGTTTTTAGAAAAAAAGAAGAAAAAGAAAGCAGCTACCCTGTTTCATAGATATATCCATGGGACTAGTTTTCATGCCCTAGGTCATAATGGAAGTGGCAGAAGTCACTAGTCTGAATCTTTAAAGGAATAGCTATAACTCCTCACAATCTCTGTGCTTCTGCCAGGATTCTCAATAACAGGAATAGTCAGGGATGCTGTGGTAAAGGCAAAACTAAAGCTTTTTACCATCACTATGGAAACCTCATGCTGTAAACCTCAGACATGGCTTTGAAAGAAAAGTCAAGAATGGAAGGACAGGAAGTTCCAGCCAATACAAGGGGGAAAAAACATTTTATGGGGAAAATGTATCATTGCAATGAGAAAAGTCAGTTCAATTATAAAAAGGACCACCTCATTGTGTGATTTCTCTTACAGGAATTTCAGTAATAGATGCTTCATGGCTGGCTACAATAATAGGCCGACAAAACCAAATATTCATCCAGTAGCTCCAGGCTTGACTACCTCTAGGTTTTGTAGATGTGTATCATGTGTATCATTAGACTCCCTCACGTAATTATTAATTTTTTATGTATTTATATGTGCATGTGTGTGGGCCCACTCTCTCACATTTCTATTATCTTTCAAACATGGTGGCTCTGCAAGAATGGTGAGTAGATAGTTTCAAGACCAGGATTAGCTATAACAAACTACGTGATGAGATTGTATCACCTTCTCCAATGAAAGTCCACACTTTGGTGCCTGTTCCTAGAGTCCTGGGCTCCTATACATTACACATTCTCACTTTCTTCGCAATTCTCAAAGTTGAAGCCTATTGTCCTACATTTCCAAACTGTACTGGAACTTGCTTTGAGGACCAGGCTGGCCTCAAACTCACAGAGATCTGCCTTCCTGTGTCTCCTGGGTGCTGGGGTTAAAGGTGTGTGCCAACATGCCTGATGAATGTTGCTTGTTGTTAGATATAAACATTTCTCGTGTCTAACTATCTCATCTTTCTCTTTATTTCCTCTTGCAGTCTTGCTTCTTTGCACTATCCAATTTCTCTCTACTTTCTTTTTATGATGGTTATTATTTGAGAAATGGTCTCACTGTAACTCTGGATGGGCTTGAACTTGCTTTGTAGACCAGTCTGGTCTTGAATTCACAGAGATACATCTGCATCTGCCTCCCAAGACCTAGTAATAAAGTGGTATACTGGCTTCTTAATTGTTATTTTAGATTTACTTACTTTATTTTATTAATGGGTGTTTTGCCTACATGTATGCATGTGTGCCAAATGCATGCTTAGTGCCCATGGAAATCCAAAGAGAGTGTTGGATCCTCTAGAGCAACCATGTGAGTACTGAGTTCTGGACAGAGCAGCCAGTGCTCTTTGCTGCTATGTCATCTCTCTAGCCCCTTCATTCACATTTTCATTACATTTGAATAAGCTACTGTCTCCCAGCATCTTGGTGGCACACACTGCTTTCAAGCACCCTGTGGGTCCCATTTTTGAAAGTATTTGTTTTTCAACTCAAATCAAATATCTTGCTTCATCTCAAGCCATCTTCCCCACTTTCCCATACCTTTCCTTAGTCTTGGTTTTATAAACAGAGCAGCCCAGACAAACTTTGTCTTACGGGACAAAACTAGCAGAAGGAAAGACTGGAGGGATAAGGACGTACCAGAGCAGCAAATCATATCAGCAGCCAATGCTGACATTCTTATGTGCCTTGGACAAGAAAAGTACAGAAGTTCTCAGGCAAGATGGAAAGATGCAGTATCTGTGATTAGTCAACATAAGCTGGGTGTACCTTGTGAGCAGATAAGTCATAAAAGAAGAAATAATGGCCAATAATAGTATGGAAGGATGCGTGGCCTTATAAGGAAACAGGAAAGCTTTTGACTGCATACGAAAAGATGAGGGCTGAGCCATGATGGTGGTAGTATAAGGGAACACTCTCAGACAATGCTAGAAATGAAGTGAGCTGACAGGTTTTCTGCAGCTGTCTAGCAACATACATCTATACTTTAAACATCTACAGCTAGCCGGTTAGTGGTGACACACGCCTTTAATCCCAGCACTCAGGAGGCAGAGGCAGGCAGATCTCTGAATTTGAGGCCATCCTAGTCTACAGAGTGAGTTTCAGGACAGCCAGGGCAACACAGAGAACCTGTCTCGAAAAACAAACAAACAAAGTAAACATCTACAGTTTGTTATCTCAAAACTCCTACATTTAGGATTTAGCACAAGAAAATAATCAGATGAGGAAACAAAGGTGTGGATTTGAAATCACTGATAATTTCTGCCTTGTTAGTTAGCAAAAAAGCAAGTTAGGATTGTGGAAGAGGAAAAGAGGTTTGTGTCTATTGAGGGAAATTCTCCACCACTACATAATCAACTATGGTACAACCATATCATGCATGCATTAAAAGGAATGATACAGTTCTTTACTATGAAATAGAAGAATGGCTAATTGGAAAGGCCAGGACACAGAACAGCAAGTGTAGTCTGATCCTTTTTACCTAAAATGATGTCTAAAGACATGTGTATTGAAGATGATCAGATTAAGTTCTCTTAGGTGGGCTCCTCTGGGAGGTTTAGTCTCTAGGCATTTCTGATTTGTCACTTTTTTATTATTTTATAGAAATACAGAACATAATAAAAATTGTACAGAATTCAGAAAAACTTTTGTACTTTTCTGTAAGAAGGAACTAACATAGAAACAAATTAAGTATATGCAATGTGTGGTGGGTTGAACGAGATAGCCCTCATTTTCTCAGGCATTTGAATACTTCATCCTCAATTGGTGGCCCTGTTTGGGCAGATACACGAAGTGTGGCCTTGCCAGAAGTATATCATTGAAGTCAAGTTTTGAGAGCTTAAGCACTTGTGCCATTTCAGTTTGCTCTGTTTCCTGCTTGTGGTTTAAGTTGTGAGCTGCCAGCTCTCAGCTTGCTGCTCCAGCTGCAGTACCTGCCCACTGCCACACTGTTCCACCACCATGGTAATGGACTCTTCTTATTCCTCTGGAACTAGAAGTTGCCTTGCTCACCATGCTGAACAACAGGAATAGAAACCATTGACACAGTGATACCACCTGATTTTTAGACTACAGAAGCATTCTAGTCTTCATGAGATAAATTTAAACTGCTTGCTAAACATTCATTTCTGTAAACCTTTTGTGTAAGCTTGGTATAGTGCCTCACACCTGTAGCTCCAACACTTGAGAGACAGATGCAGGAGGATTCTCCTCACAAGTTTAAAACCAGCCTGGGACTACGTAGTGATTTTGAAACCAGCCTGGGCTGAATAATAAGATCCTGTATGAAAAACAAAACAAAACATTCAGTTGTGTAAACCTATTCTGAAGACAGTGGAATTAGGCTATGAATGCAGATCTCTCTGCCCAGATATTGCTTCAATCTCTAGATTTATTTATCATTTTGTGTGTACATGTGTTTTGCCTGCATACGGGTCTGTGAACCACATATACGCAGTGTCCATGGAGGCCAGAAGAGAGCATTGGATCCCCTGGAACTAGAGTTGCAGCAGGTTATAAGCATCCATGTGGGTGCTGGGAACTGAACCTAGGTTCCCTGGAACAGCCTCCAGTGCTCTTAACCACTGGGTCATCACTCCAGCCCGCCTTGTGCTATTTTTTGCTAGAACTTAGATTTATCTAGACATATCACAAGGGTTTTCTCCAAGATATTTATCAAAACAAAACAGTTTTCATCAAGAAATGCATGTCATCATTGAAGATGATTACTGTCTAAATTCAGGATCTCCCTAAAGCAGCCTTGAGATGAGAACTTGAGAATGTATTTTATTTGGCTGTGGGAAAAGTGAGATGAAGCTGGAGGAAAGGAAAATATAAGGCTTGTTAACAAATGGGTACTATGACAGACTAAACTAGGTCACTCTGGAAACCTTCTGAAAACCTTTCTAGAAAGAATTACAGAACTGTCCACTGACATCAAGGAGTCATGGAGCTTCATCCTCATCACTCAGGAACAAAGTATCAGGGTTGCTCATGAAACTCTCCAGCCTTGAAAATATGAGCCTTGGGTGGTTATCAAGGTGTCTGGGCCAGACAGGGTGGCATTTTCAGTATGGCATTTATCAACTATCCAAAGCTTTCCAATCCCATGCAGTACATATTAGCCTTACTCTAAAGACAGAATCTGAGGCACACAAAGATTTGCTCACTCTGTGAAAAACAAACAGGTAAAAAGCAGCTAAGCTGAGCTCCAAATACACTGAGAGATACACACACATTTTTCATTCTCAGTCCTTGCAAGGGAAAGATACTGACACAGCTTTCTAGATTATTTTAATCTTCTTGCGTCCATAGCAAAGTCTTCTAGTTTCTAATCTTATAAGCAAGCAAAATTTTCATAACATCATCAGCCATGGCTACTCTTACCATAGAGACAAGTCACTATGAAATTAAGTCAGAATTTGGATCAAAGTATGGGGGAAATTTTTATCTGATGAAATCATTGCAGAGAATCAGTTTCAGAGAGTTCCAGATTTGAATATATTTAAAACATAATCTATAACTTTACTATGAGGAGAGTACTTTATTAGAATAAGTGAAACATCCTGAGCACTGCCAGGACACTGAGATCATGCTAATGTGAGAGCCAATGGGACTCTTTGCTTTAGCAGAAAGGGTAATAATCTGCACATCACTAACAGCCAAGTCTGCCTTGATTTAAACTGCATACAGATTGAGAAAACATTTCAGGAAATCATAAGATTTGCTATGATATGCTATGATAGTTCACCTACATACATCAGCAGAAAGGCCCTTGCAGCTCCCCAAATGACATCTGACACAGTGCTGCCTATGCTGCCCCCTGCCCTGAAGCAAAGGCATGTCTCTTAGGTTTTGTTCCTTAACTTTCCTAGGACATAGCCTACCTCACAGGAAGTAGGGGAAAAGGCAATCCTCTCTGATATGCCTCAGCCCCAAGGCAGCTGTTGGCTCAAAAAAAAGTTCCCAGAAACCCCAGAGGAGCCCACCACAAGGCCCCTAGCCCTAGACCCACCACCCAATCATTAGTCAGATTTGAAGTCTTCTACACTGAACTCTAAGCACATGGGTACAGACTGCCATAGAAGGTTTGGCTAGGTGCTAAACACTGAGCTCTGACCCTCAAGAACCACACAGTATCTCAGGAAAATGTCCATGATCTTATTTATAAATTACCATAATATAGAGGACAAGACTGCAGCCAAGTGCACTGTGGGCTGCCTGGATTTGAAGCATTTTTATTCTCTTGGTAAAGCAGACTTCATTATTCTTGTTCTTCAGCAGTGTGGGCAAGTCTCCAGACACATATGCTATGTATCTGTCTGGGATTTTTCCTGCCCAAGAATATCACAGCAACATAAAGAGTTGCATGGCAAGTAAAACTGCCAGGTCTGTCTGCTCTTTTCCCTGACACACAGAGGCCTTTGCAGCCAAGACATATCCTGGCTCCAATAGGAAAGGGGAGGGCTTGGGCATGAAGGTGGCACTTCACCTGGCACACTGGGCTGGAAGACCTTATTCAGATCCAAGGAGGAGGCTCTGGAATGGGTTTTCTGTGGCCGCGGTGGTGGGGTGGGAGGGTCCTCACCCCTTTTCATGGTCTCTTCTATGGAGGTGCTAGAGTAAGATCTGTAGCAAAATAAGGGAAGGTCAGAAGGAAAGAGTAGATCTTTATTCCCATAAGCCGGGTTGAAGTAGAAAATACCCCAAAGTCAAAATGAATGTAGAGAACAGAAAGGCTGCTAAAAAGCAACTAAAAGTACTACTGTTTCTTAAATGTCTCTGTGTATAATAATTGTCCAAACTCAGCCATGATTGGGACCTTTTGCCCTTATTTTGCCATAGGCCTAAATTTATACTCTCTCCAAAAATGTTTTATATAAATTCAAATCAGTTTCTGTTACAGTTGCTATTAAGAATTGTGTGTAAGCCTTTCAGCTTGCATACTTCTGTGTTTTAGGGAAAGGGCTTCATGCTATCAACCTAGGTAAAAGCCTGGGTTTACTTGCAATGTGATGGCAAGCACATATGGAATGGGGACGGCCATGCTATGGCCAAGAACTCAAATGCAAGGGTTATGCCACAAATGACACTTAGGTAAGAGAAACACAACAATCAGCATCAGAGGGTTAGCTAGTCTTGCTCTGAGAAATAAGGGCTTTGTGGACATTTTCAACACAAAGGCTTAATTTTAACCTTTAAAGTGTAGCAAGTAACAAGGCACAGCTACCTTGATGACTTCTGACACTATAATAATGACATTTAAAGAAAATGGAAGAAAAGATAGAATGCTGCAAACTCTAGTCTGTTTCTGTTTCAATTTTTAAGATGTTGTTTCAGTGCTCATGAAGCAGAGAAGAAATCTTTCTGCAGTAGCAGCTAGGATATTATTGTCGACCTACTTATCTTTCTGTATTACTTTAACTCCATACTTTGGTCTCATGCTATGGACAGGTTCCCGATATGATGATCAGTAAAAGCATAGAGGACGTGGATGTGTCCATCTCTTCTACGCAGATTCTCAGGCGACTTCATGTCAAAGCAGAAAATGACCCCTGAATCACAGATACCTCTGACAAAGAAATTATCTTCAGGGAACTGGCTTCTATTTAGCTATTACAGTAGCTCTTCCTGAATTAGAGTTAGCAATGGCTATTAAACCCATTTAACTTGAGTAAAGTTGTTTTTGACAAAGCAAAGTTTTGTTTGCTTTTAACTTTTATTAAGTTTGTTCTTTGACTATTTCATACATGTATAAACTGCATCAGACTACTACAACTCCCTCTCTAATTTCCCTCCCACCCCTGTTATCCCTGCTTCTTCCCAAGTCCCATTCATGAGGCTTTGGGGAATGTGTTGTTTTGTTTTGCTTCTTTGTTTATAAGACCCACTGTGGTTTATGGATGTGACTGTGAGCTTGGAACCACACATTGGTGTCTAGTGAACTCTGGTGGGTACACAACTATAGACAATGATTGCTACTCCTCCAAAACCCATCAGTAATCAATAGTTGAGCAGGAAATGGCAGGGTCCCATAAGGTTCAATTCATAACCAACTGTTGCTAGGCAAGGTTTTTATTTTCCAAAACCAAAAAAGTTTCTCAAGGTCTCTCTGTGGTGGCCAAAGGTTTTGTCTGTCTTGCAAGGACACAATCTTTTAGCAACTATAATAATGGTATGGGGCATGCACTTGGGTTGGTCTTAGTACTATATCTGGCCAGACAGATGAGGCAAACACAGGCCTCACAAAGGGAAAATTGCCTAATACTGTCAAACAGAATCAAAGGGAATCAGCATAATAAGACAACCAAGTTTTTAAAGAACTATTGCTCTGTAAACAAAGCTGAAGTCCCTATCTAGAAATTTAGAGAAAAAAAAACTTTTGTATGCCACATACAGCTTTGGGTAAATATTATCACTTCTATATCCCAAAACTAGTACAGACTAATATATAAAGGATCTGCCAATCCTTAAAAAATAACCCAGAGAGTAAATATGGTCACCTTAGAGAGAGTGACCATACTTTTCTTCCTACTCAAATGAATTTTTGTTCAAAAATATGTAGGAGTATAGGTATCTGTGCTTTATATGAATATGAGAACAAAACCTCAATTCTTTGATTTACATTGAGACACTATGTCTTTAAATTTCAAGAGTATAAAATGTGATAAAGTTTAAATCCACTTTTGAGGGAATGGGGATAGAGCAGCTAAGGCTGAAAGACAAAAAAAAGTCAGAAAGAGTTGAAGCCCCCCCCCAAAAAGAACCCACGTGGTAGATTATCGTCCACTGCAGCTCTGCTGCCTAAAAGTGGCAGTAACACTTCTTGTCTTTAGTGGACTGACTTTGTGTCTCTGTATTTCCCTTCTGCTCCTCCCTTCCAAGTCTGATAACAGGCACAACTCTGCTTTCTTGATTCTCCCTCATTCGTTCATTGCTATTTTAAAAATGTGAAGCTAAGAAGAGGCACTAAGAATGGCTCAAAGAGACCCTAAGTAATGCTTACCTGAAGCCCAGCATCTCCTTGAAGTCACCATAAGCATTTTCCCTTCTTTAGATTTTATGTCCCAGACTTCTTACTATTTGGATATTCACATTCACAGAAACTTTAGTCATTACCTTTTAACCCAATTTTCTTTTAACAAAGCTATACCCATATGACTTATCCTACACCAACTCAGTCATTTTATACAAACTACTTCCTGTCAGGGATCCAGATAACAATAGCCACCATCTTATAGCATTAATGCCCACAAAGGCTAAGAGGCTTTCCCGCATTGCTGTATAATCAAAGCAGGCCACTCACAAGGAGTGAAATGGCCTGTGTCTTTAGATTCAAGTCTAAAGGCAAAGCAGACAGTGATTTGGGTGTGGGTGTGGGGGTCAGGATTTTTTTGAAGCAGGGACAGGGCACAAAAGGCATCAAAGGAGAAATTAAATAAACACTACCTGGATCTTGGTCTTGCTTTGAGACTGTAGCAGTCCTTAGAAGTTGCTGAAACAAAAGATTATTTGTTGGTTGCTTAGGTTTTCAGTTCTCAGTTATTCAGGGTGATAAGTAGCAGCTGGGATAGTACAGAACACAGCAACAAGTAAAACCGAGGTTGGTGTATCCATGTGGAAAACTCAAGGGTTTCCACACTTTGATAATTCTCTGACTTTACTTTTAAAGCTAAAGGCACAATGAAAAGGAAAGAAATCCAGCATGTTTTCTTTCATTGAGACATCAAGAGGCCATTCTCAAATTTAAATGGATTAATGGAGACATTCCAAGATAAAAAGACAACCCACTTACGAGGTTATCTTTTTATATAATGGTAGATTCCCACCCAAGGGTTTCTTGATCTCTCACGATAGTCTAACAACAGACTTAAGTCAGTATCCCATGAAGGTTAGGAGGAAATATATCTAGCTACATATTTTCTTTAAATATATAAGATTATCAGAGTTAGATGTAGTGGCTAATACCTGGAATTGGGATTCTAGAAGCAGAAGCAGGATGACTGGCACAAATTCAAAGCCAGCTTTGTCTACATATTGAGTTCTAGGCCAGCCAAGGCTAATTAATGAGACTCTGTCTCAAAAAAGTATGTGTGTGTGTGTGTGTGTGTGTGTGTGTGTGTGTGTGTGTGTGTGTACAGAGAACCATGGTCACAAGAAATCTGACCCTTACAAAATAGCTATAAGAAGTTGTACAGCTTTTCCTATAAGAAAATATTCTTAGAGAGATCACCATGGCTTTGAGAGCAAGCTGGGCAAACAGTAAGTTTCAGAATAGCCTGTCTAAGCTACAGAGTGAGACCCTATCTCAAAAACCTCCTTCCATTAAAAAGAAGAAAGAGAAAATATTCTTGTTTCCCTGTCTTGGTGACCAAGTCAGACAAATAATATGGAACAAAATAATTAAAACATGCTTCTAACATACCCTCATCAAACCTCTATCAGAAGCTAATGTGTTCACTACCAATATCCATGAAGCCCACTTTCCCATCAGAAGTTGTGAGGAGTAATTAGAAACACTTACAAAAACATCAGTCCCCTTTTTGTGTTTCCTCTCATCTGTAGAAAGTGCCTTTACAAGCTCATAGCTCTGCTATGGTTTTGCAAACACTGCAAGTTCTCATCATAAAAATCCACAGGAAGAGCGCAGCTTATGGGGAGAACATAATTTGTTTCTTTGTTTCGCATATTTATCCAAAAGCAAGTGTCTTGCTGCACTATTCCATCCTCATTTACACTGCTCCAAATATAAAAGCCTCCTCTGATAGAAAGCAGCCTAGATTGATGATGATTATTAAAACCTTTGGGTTAGACAAGCAAGGCAGAAAGGGGAGCAGAAAATTCTCATAAATGCCAGCAAGGCACAAAGCAAACTCCCAAGAGAGCAAGCCTTTCCTTACATGTGGTCAGCTGCATAAAAAGAGCCATTTCTCCTGACCTAAGCATTTTGGCTTGCTGCAGTGAGAAAAGGCATGTTTCAACTTCCAACTGAAACACTGCCTTTATCCCCTCTCCACCAACAAAAATGGAAAAGCCAAAGAGATAGAGACTTTCCTTGTTCATATCATGCACCCAGCCTGGAGAAAGAAGAACGAATCAACTCTTCCTACCTCCTACCAACTCCAGGCAGCACAGAAAGGCAACCTATATGGGGCCTCCCCTCTCTCTCAGAGCTAGGAAGCCCATGTGTGGCCAGACTCACAGCAATGCTGGAGGCAGGCCTCTGAGCAGGCCCACCACTGCTCCTCTGTGTTCTTCTTCAGGTCTCGCTGCTTTCCAGAAATATTTGTGTAGCAAATATTTTCCCACGCTACCAGACCAGGGTAACAGTTAATTCCTTTGTCATTTGTCTTTATCTTTATCTTTGTGTCAGTGCAGGGATGGGTGTGGAAGGAATGGTGAGGTCTGCTAATGAGAGATAAACAGACAGATGGAGTAGGCTGTGGATGAACAACGGAGAAAGGAACAGGTTGGGTGTCCAGAGACCTCTGGTGCTCCTACTAGCCATGTCACTAAACCGATGAGCTTGCCTTTCCTCACCTATTAAGCAAGTCCCTCTAGGAAAAGTGAATGGCCTACAGAATTGCAAAGTGTTCCATTTATAGAACATAAATTAAGACTCCTAATATTCTAGGCCTGAAAATCTAGATTCTGAATTTAGTTTCTTACAGGATTGACAAAAAGAAGTACAGATGGGAGCAGGTCGTGGAAGGGGAAACTGCTGCACTGCAGAAGAAACATGAGGTAGTCACTAGCAATGAACAGCATCTGGAACTGCCCACCGCCGTCTGGAGACCACACTGCAGGAACACCTTGCCATGACCCAGAAACAAGATGAAAACTACAGCTGTGTGCTATGTGTGGTTGAATTAGGCTAGAATGGAACATGGGGCATGAAACCCCTTAAGACTCCACTAATACATAGCCATCCAACAACTAGAAGAGTAAGAGTATGTGGGAATGTTTAACGAGGAATCTCCATTCCCTGATGACTTGGTACCCCTCGTCTGTCTCCCCTCATATCACCTTCACCATTACCACTGTTATCACCACCATGTATACTAAGCAGACCAGACACATGCTTCTCTATCTACCTGCAAAGATGTATCCAAGGCACAGCTTAGCAGTGGACTAGGTTTCAGACTACAAAAGCTTCAACAGTACTAGTGCAGTTAAGTCTTCCATCACTACCCATACAATCCAACTCAGCTCCCCAGAGATACTCATACTGCATATGAGTATCTGCACAAATGACAAGGGCACACTGTGTTGCAAGCTCAAGCAAAAGCCAATGGATGGATCACAGCTTCTCATTTAGCTGGAGAGAGAGGAAAATGACAACTTCTTGGAACACTCCAGGCATGTAATCTTTCGTCATCTTTCCAGGAAATGAAAAAAGTAAGAGGGCATAGACCTAATAATTGACCTTCTAAAAGGCTGCAAAAGAACGGAGAGGAACTGTCTCTGGTACATTAACTACCATTCAAAATTATAATTACCCCCTTATGAGTCTCCTATCTCCCAGGGGAAGACTGAGGTGTCTTCCAAAAAGCAGGCTGTAAAATATGTTTGAGACGAGCTATCCAATCACAACCACAAGGGGGCAGCAGTGGGAAGAATAAATCAAAAACACACGGCATGTTCCCAGGCCGTGTGTAACAAATTTAGATAGACTTCATGTGCTGTGGCACACCTGTTAGGTTTTATCTGGTGGTGCCAAGTGCTAGTCAAAGAATGTTAAAAATGAGAACCAAGGCTCATGCCTCAGAGAACACTTGATCTCATGCTGAAATCTCTGGAACAAATAGAAAGATTTAGCATTCCCAAAGCCTATAGGAGAAGCATTAATTTAACACTCTTAATTGAAATAGCTTTTACTAATACCATGTCACGAAATTTACAAAAACTGCAAAGCATCCACCTTGACATCCGAAATCAGAGCTCCTAGGAATTAGTCACAAGTGTTTGGACTATACAAATAGAGCATTTCCCCTGTGATGAGTGGATCCAAATGTTTCAAAAGTCAAAATCAGGCTTGAGAATTCCCATAGATTTTGGAGTCATGATTGATTTACCATCTTGATTTCCTATTTTGCAGCACCGATTTTTTGGAAGTAATGGTTTCTAAAGAGGCTGCATAACAGAATCACCTTGGTGGGGGTGATTTCTCCTGTCCAGTCCTCTCTATCTCCTCCTTCCTCTTTCTCCATCCTACTCTTGCTTTTAAACTTCAAATGACCTTAGTGTTTGGGAAACACATTTATAGCAGCATCAGCTTCAGCAATCTACTGATTTCTCTGTTGCAACATTAAACAAATAAGCTCAGGATGATAGGTAGCCAATCATAAGAAACATTATTTTCAGTCTAAATATGCAAGAGCAATAATAATAAAGAAAGCAGAAACTTCATTCAAATCCTCATAACCAAAGATCTAAATAACAATGCTTTTTGAAGCCACTTGATCTTTAACATGGTTCATCTTACTTTGGTGATGGCTCCATTTGGAGAGCTAAAGGGGGCTGGCTAGAGAGATGGCTCAGCAGTAAGAGGGCTTACTGTTCTTGCAGAGGGCATGAGTTCAGTTCCAAGCACCCACATGGCAGCTCACAACCATCTGTAATTTCAGTTCCAGGGGATCCGACAACCACTTATTGAACTCCATGGGCACTGTACACACATAAGGTACAGGCACAGGCACGCGCACACACGCACGCACGCACGCACACACACACACACACACACACACACACACACACACACACACACACCACCTCCTCTTAAATAAATAAATAAATAAATAAATAAATAAATAAATAAATAAATAAAATATGTTCGGAAACCCAGGCCCAGACATTCTCTATGGTTTCCCAGTCACATTTCTACTTCTCCCAGAAATGGACCAGCACAACTTCTACTTTTCTTCTGCTTGGAATCTACTCCATGTTTAACAAGTAGCTTCTTGGTAGGGAAGAGGTATAAAGATATTTAAGATTAACACTTTGGTAATGGAAAATACCAACTGTGGGCTTCAGGTTAATTCACCTTATGAGCTCCTTACTTTACAAAGAAAGCATAGGAGTTTATCTGAATCACTGAAATTCTAAGGTGTCCTAATTTTATACTTCTAAATTCAAACTGAGTGAAATCTAAAGTCAGCCTTTTCTGAAGAGAGGGAAATGGTGGAACATCTAAGGCTTCTTGTAACAAAATACAAGCCAAGGTTCTAGAGAAACGAACAGACACACTATCACAGACATAATAATCTTCAAGTTACCAAACAGCTGAGGTTTTTTAATTTAGAAATGATTAGACAGCGAATACATTAAAATGGTTTTCTCCTACCTGTATCCTCAGCCACGTCCTTTGGTAAGGGTTCATTAACAGTACTTTTCAAAGCTAGTAGTATTTTGTTTCATGTTTAAGGAAGAAGAAAGAGAAAGGAGAAGAAAAAGAAAACAAAGGCCTTTTAAATTTTTATTTCTGGGATAAAAGATATTAAAACAAATAATCCCTATCCATCAGTTATAAAAGTGTTACAACCCTCTAGAAGTTGCTATAGAATTTCTAGAATAAACCTCATAGAGCATGGAAACAGGGTCTCCACCTACAGAAGGAAAAACTATTTTCAACTTTCTAAAGAGACAGCCACTAGTGGTTAGGAGGAGTATTACCAAAAAGCATCCCAAATTTCTCCCACTTTCCTTCCTAACAGCCAAATCAATGATGAGAGAATGCTTGGAATTTAAACCCAAGCTTCAATATTCTTAGAGCTTTGCAGCCAACACAAAATTCACAAGTTAGTAAAGTGATCAACAGCAGATAATGTCTAGCTCCACTTGAATTTCCTAAACAAACATTTAAATAGAAAGCAAGACACCATCAGTGCTTAATGGAAACCTTTTTCATGTTTAATGTCTCTGTGAGGCTGAATTAATGGCAGGGCTCAACAATAAAACCTGAAATGGCTTCCCTTCAGACAGGCTTCTCCCACTTGTGAGTGGTGAATTGATATAACAGATGGAATACTGGCTTAAGACAGAAAATCTTGGTTCCTGTCCCAGTTCTTTTTCTTCTTGTACAAGTAGATGATTCATGCTGCCTGTCTGAGCTCAGTTGCTTATTTCTAAATGTTAAGTGATTTCAAAAACATTAGTTTTGTGAGGTCTGTAAAAAGACAGTATGTGAGGAAGGACTTGGTAAATTACAAAAGGATCACACAAAGTACAGGGTTCAGAGGATAGGGTCCTGCCTGCACTTCTGGATACTGCAGGCAAATTAATCCCCATGCCTGAGGGTATCTCTAGCACTGAACACTATGCTGCATGCCTTCTCAGCTACCCAGTAAAACAAGGATATTGAAACCAGGCTCCATATCACACCTCCATAACCACTGGAACAATGAGAAATACATAAAGCTTTAGGATTGACACACTGTATGAAAGAACGAACTTCTTCATGGATTAGACCTGTATGCAAATGTACATTTATGGTAGTTTATTTTTTCAAATCATTTATACCAACACTAGATATTAATCGTCCAATTCTTCTTATTTCCTAACTATGGGACCAGAATCCAATGTAAGGTGTCAAAGTACCCTAAGATTAACAATGACCAATGAATTAAGGGGACTCAGAAACTGAAGCTCATACTACAACTTGTGAATTACAGGCTTCTGACAACAGTTTAAACTACACAATCTATCCAAATGAGTGTACATTCTGAGCACTGCCTCATATGATTTGGAAGCTGTTCCAGGAGAAATAGATGAGGAAATATAGGAAGGTATGCCTATAAGAATAAAACTAATTCTTTTCATACCTTGTTTGTCATCACCAGTAGTCACATCTTGGGTAGGAACAGGAAAGTCAGCCATGTCTTTAGCAGATGTCTTCTTGGAAAAGAAAATTAATTATATGGTTTGAAATAAAAATCAAGTGATAAGCACACATGAATATATGTCTTAAAGGTTATAGTTCATGTCAAAATTTATGTCTTCAGTAAGTCCTAACATTTAATACTATTTTATTAATTTGGTTTCCTGATGAAGTAAACGTGCACTAAAATGTTTATATACATAGAGGAAAGAAATAGGTTTGAGAAACATGGAGATTCATATTAAGGCATATTATTGAATCTTCCATTAAATTTGAATCTTGAGTAGGATTCAACCAGAGTTTTTGTTTGTTTGTTTGTTTTGTAAAATTTGTCTAGTCAACCATCACTAACCTGCCCTTTATAAACTTTTTCATGCAAAGAGGGTATGATAATGAACCCATAGTGGGAATATCTGCCAGGATCTGTAGTGATATTCAGCCTCCTTGTGAAAGAATTAAAAAACTTACTGATGGGCAAATAAAAAATGCCCCTAAAGCTGAGCACAGTTGCACACACCTTTAATCCCAGTACTCGGGAGGCAGAGGCAAGCAGATCTCCGTGAGTTTGAAGCCAGTCTGGTCTACAACTCAAGTTTCAGGACAGTCAGGGCTGGATAGAGAGACCCTGTCTCAAAAAATACTCCTGACTCATAGATGAGTAAAGTTCTAATAAGTTGAATACACAAACTGGTCACATATGAATTGTTTTAAAATAGTGTAAAGTTTACTAACTATAAATTTCCAATAAGCTCCACAAATATGTACTCTAACTATAGCAATATATAGTATGCTTAAAATTTTCACAAAGAGAAGATCTTAAATATCTACTGAAACCAAGCCACAGTGTGAGGTGATGGGGGAACTATGTGGCTTTGACTGTGGTTAACTGCTTCACAATCTGTGTGTGTAAACCTCTATACGTGTATCAAAACATCATAAACATGTGAAATTATATTGGTCTACCCCAAAACTGGAAAATATGTACTCTAAGGCCTCTACTGTGATTAGAGGACAATATCTACTCATATTTGTGTTATGTTTGTATGCAAACTCTGGAAGAATGGCTAGGTAGGTGGAGAAATAAGTGACAGGATGACTTGTCACCAAATGCACTTTGTTATTACATACATTTTAAACATATTTGAAACTTAAGAGATAAATTTTAAAATGCAAAGGAAGGTGATTAAATTCATAGAGGTATTTGGTATCCAATGGTGAACTTTAGTCTGCATCTCAGAACTCAAACAACCACAGAGATAACCCATGCTTCTGGTTTTCAATTGTACTTGGCGGGAACCTGATCAAAAGTCTAACAATCCACATCTAGGTGACTCTTTAAGTGTTAATATTGCTTTTATGGACGGGTGGTGGCACACACCTTTAATCCCAGCACTCAGGAGGCAGAGGCAGATGGATCTCTGTGGAGTTTGATGCCAGTCTGGTCTACACAGTGAGTTCCAGGACAACCAAGGTTAAACAGAGAAACCTCGTCTTGAAAAACAAAAAGCAAATCGTTTTTACAAGATAATGTAATATATATATATATATTAACTCATTTTAAAGTAAAAAGATTTTGTTTATAACTGCAGAGAAATGACTACACAGACAGCTCCTATATCCACTGAGTTATGTGATGAACTAGAAAAAATTTTCTGTGTAGAAAATGGCAAAAATTATAACATTTCCCAGGCTATCCCAATAAATCCATTTAAACCAATAGTAGCCAAATTATACATTCATGGATATTGTTTACATTCTAGGATCCAGAAGAAACTTAGGCCACATTTCTTGAAATAGCCATGTTTTACTTTGTGTACATGATGTTCCAAGTAATCTTTCCCTTCATTTTATTTCTTGAGAAGTTCATATACAAGTGCTGTGTTTATATCATTTCTACCACATACTCTCTTCCTCCAACTCCTCCTATGTCCTCCACTCCTTTCAAACTCATGACCTCTTCTTCTTTCACAATTATTTTATGAACATATGGATATATGATGCAGCCTGCTAAGTCCATCTAGAATTGCTTGTATGTACATGTATTTAGAGCTGAGTACTTACTTGGTACTGGATAACCTATCAGGAATCTTGTCCCTAGAGAAGACTGATTGTCCCTCTCTTAGCAATCATTCATTTCCTATAGCTTTTCATCTAGAAATAATCCAATGATAACACTAGTTGACATTCCAATGTGGAAGAAGGAAATCTCACAAGGCCCTCTCACTTCTTGATTTATACAGTATCATTTTTCTGTAGGCTAATCCATAGTCCACATCTACATTTTAGCCGTTCCTTCTGAAAGGCAGCTAACATGTCCTTAAATCCACTTGGCATTGCATGCTTTCCTATCCTAATAGGTGATTCTCCACACTACAATGAAACCCCCAAAAGTCATTTCCTATTCACCACCTATTACTTATAGTAAGCTATAGAAGAAGTCTTTTTTTTTTTACAGTGCTGGGGATTGACCCTAGAGTCTCATAGCATTCTAGGCAAGTGTTTATGCCACCAAACTATATCCCCAACCTGTTTTTCTGTTTTTCTTTTGAGGCAAGTCTCATTAAGTTTCCCAGGTCAGCCTTAAAATCATTCCATAGCCAAGAATAGTCTTGAGCTTATAATCCTCCAGTCTTAACATAGGAAACAGCTAGCAATACAAATGTGGCCAGGCAATAGTGCATTGCTTTTATTGTCTTCTCCTACCCAGATCGCATTAGAGAAGAAAGTAGTCTAGGGATAAAAAAAATGCAGATAAAAATAAATCCAAATAAATCACCGAAAAATCTTGCTCAAAACACCAAAACAAACAAAAAACAATGGACACAAGATTTTAATAGCTATTAAATACACAAATGGCTAACCAGCACATGAAGAAATGTTCAATATCACTGGTCATTTTCAATGTGAAACTATAATAAGATATACTTGCATCCCACTAGGATGGTTAAAATGAAAGTGGCACAAACAAGGGTTAGCAGGGCTATGAAGAAACTGGAGGCCTCAGACATTTCTGGATGGAGAACTGAAATAAGCAGTTGCTTTGGAAAGTAGTTTTGTAGTTCCTCAGAAGTTTAGCACAGCTATGGTACCATCCAACAATTCCACTAGTAAATGTATTGAAAAGAGAACCAATCATATTTGTCCACACAAAAATTTACCCATGTAGGTTCATAATTGCCAAAATATTCAACAAGAACTAAACAAAATGTGGTATATCCATACAATCAATACTATTCAGCACAAAAATTAATGAAGTACCCTCAAAACACCATACTAAGTGAAAAATACACTCACAAACCATATATACACTATTATCCTATTTATATGAAATGCTCAGAATAGACTAATCCAGTAAGAGAAAGATTAGTGGGAGCCAGGGAGATGGATCAGTGGGCAAAATCACTTGTTGCCAAGTCTGAAGACCTGAGTTCAATCCTCAGGCCCCACATTGTGAAAAGAAACAACCAACTGCAAGCTATCCTCTGACCTCCATGATGAGGTCATGGTATGTGCACCCACCCCAAATAAATGAATAAATACAATAAGAAATTTGACTAGTGATCATCAGAAAATGGTGGCAGGAAGTGTAGCAAATGGGTGCTAATGAAAACAGAGTTTTAATTAAGAGTGATAAAAATGTCTTGTGCCTACACTTCAGGGATGAGGTAGGCTTTTTAATGATACAGCTGCCTTTGAACAACATCCATACTCCTCACCTGTATTCCTATAAGGAACCCCAACAAACTCACTACTTCACTAAAAAAGTTCTATGATGGACTATGTTGATGGTTGAACTGTGTGCTTTAAATTGGCATGGTATGGTATTTCTTAATAAAGGTATTTTTAAAAAAGAAAAAATCCAGTAATCTAACATACTAACATGGAATATACCTGAAACTATAATCCATATTTTTTTTTAATTTTTATTTAATTTTTGTGCATTGGTGCTTTGCTTGTATGTATGTCTGTGTGAGGGTGCTAAATCCTAGAGTTACGGGACTGGAGAGATGGCTAAGAGGTTAAAAGCAATGACTGCTCTTCCAGAGGACCTGGGTTCAATTCCTAGCGCCCATATGGCAGCTCACAATGGCTATAACTCCAGAGGTTAAGAGCACTGGCTGCTCTTCCAGAGGTCCTGAATTTAATTCCCAGCAATCACATGGTGGCTCACAACCATCTATAAGGAAGTCTGGTGCCCTCCCTCTTCTGGCCTGCAGGCAGAACACTATATACATAACAAATCTTTAAAAAATAAAAATATTAAAGTAAAAAATTGCCATCATAGTAATCATAATAGTGATAATGATGATTGTGGGAATAACAGTAACAATAACCATACCAATTCATATTTATTAAACCATAGCTAAAGATCACTGAGCACAGGGATAATCCATTAATGGTTCAATATCATGGGAACTTGCCAAATTTCTTTGGGAGAATCATCTTCATTTAGTTTAAAGTTTCAAAACCCTGAGGTATCTTTAAATGTGATTTAGGGCCCCTTACACACCTCTCAAACCTCTTTTCAAATTTTTTCAGGTTCATTATACCTTGCTAATGCCCAGCAACTAAATTAAGAGCATTGTCTGTTCTTCCCGAGGACCTGGGTTCAATTCCCAGCACCCACATGGCAGCTTGAAGCTGTCTGTATCTCCAGTCTAAGAGAGTTACAGACCCTCTTCTGGCCTTTGTAGCCACCAGACACACACATGGTACACAGCCATGCATACAGGTAAAACACCTATACACACAAAAATAAACAAATTTTTAAAAAATTATTTACTAAGGACTTAATGCCTAGTTAAAGTAAACAATTTGTCTAGCATTATCTGCCTTTGTTTGGCTATACATAATTTCACATCCAGAAGGTCGCACACACACTCTACTTTTATGAAGAAAAAGAATTATACACATTATTTGGTGTGTATATTTGAAAAGCCAATCCTCAAATGAAGCATGAAAAGAAAATGCTATAAAAGTTTATTTTCCAGTATTTGTGAAGACATAAACTATGAGTTACTTCTACATACATCCTGATAAACATAGGAAGAATTTTTTGTTTTGTTTTGTTTCTGTTTTTTACCTCCATCCGATTCAAGTCACAAGGCTGTTGGTTTGCTGGCATTGACTCAGAATAAGAATCAAATATTGCACACTCCCACTTGGATTTCGGGAAAGCTAGTAGGGAAGAAAAAGAATATGTAAGAATACTTACTACATGGCTGGGTGTTGGTGGCACACACCTTTAATCCCAGCACTCCAGAGGCAGAGGCAGGAGGATCTCTGTGAGTTTGAGGCCAGCCTGGTCTACAGAGTGAGTGCCAGGATAGGCTCCAAAGCTACACAGAGAAACCCTGTCTCGAAAAACCAAAAAAGAAAGAATATTTACTATAGTCATAATGAAATGTCTTATCTGCTAAATATAACACCAAAGTCAGTTCACTCATATGCACTACCTACATTACTATTTGTAGTGAAACAGCATTTGAATGTCCTTTTACAAGCACAATCTAGTATTGCCATTCCCATTCCATACATGCTGAAACTGAGGAGCCGGGAAGGTAAACAACTTACTAAAGTGCATACAGCCAGTTAGTAACTGGCATAGACCAGAACACCTGACAGTCCAGCAGAGGAGTTATTGCTCTTGGAAATGTATGTTACAATATGGTAGCACTTTGACATGTTGGCTATCATATCTTAAGTTTTAATCATACTAAATACAATTTTAATGCAATATTCATAAAGATGGCTTGAATACAAGGAACATTAACTAAAAAAAGTACTTCCTTTCAAATATTGCTAGAAATAAGCAAGACACTAAAATAATATATACCAAACACAACTTTATGAAATATTTATCATTTGTTAGTAGGAATAACAAAAATGAAAGCATACATTCTTACTGACTGAATAATAAAGTAAACTTACAGGTCTCTTCTACCATACAACAGCAAAAGTTACTGTTAGGAAGCTAAGTAACTTGGCATGAGGAAGAAAGCATGTTATATGATAAGCTAACAGCCAGGTTACTTCTTAGGAGCAGATTCTGCCTTACTACTCTATCATGAAGTAATCAACAATGAAATATCACAAGGACTTTCAAAAGTTGCTAATATTACAAAGAGGAAAAGCAGACTAGGGCAGATGATAAATAGAAGTTATAAATCAAATCTGTCGAGACACACTGTTAGGATCAATTTTTAATGAAATGCTTTTTTTAAACTGAACTGAATGTAAAAAACTTGGTTAGTGTCTTTTGTGGGGGTAGTTCAAGACAGGGTTGCTCTGTGTAGCCTTAACTATCCTGGAACTTGATCTGTAGACCAGGCTGGCCTCAAATCA
This sequence comes from Cricetulus griseus, assembly GCF_003668045.3. NCBI lineage: Eukaryota > Metazoa > Chordata > Mammalia > Rodentia > Cricetidae > Cricetulus > Cricetulus griseus. The sequence goes on from NC_048604.1 coordinate 97,404,964, forward strand.
CACAGATCTGCCTGCCTCTCACTTCGAGTGCTGGGATTAAAGGCATGCACCATCACTGTCTGGCTGAATTTTATACTTTTAATTTGAGTTTAATTTTGTAGCTCTAGCTAGCCTTGAGTGCACTATTTAGGACAGGCTGGCCTTGAACTCAAAGAGATCCGCCTGCTTCTGCCTTCAGAGTGCTGGGATTAAAGGCATGCACCACCACCTGGTAATTGGTGTCATTTTTTAGCCCTTACTTATCTTCCCACCACTGCTGTTCACTCAAGTGCTAGCTCAGGTACCATTACCATGTGGAAGCAAAGAGAAGGCAGTCCTACATAGGAAGCTAACATTTTTCAAATGCTACAAATGACAATAATTAACAGGTAACTCTCTCCATCCTATCTTCTATCTCTCCAGGTCCACTGTCACATCCCCAGTTTGAGTCCTCCTCTGCTCTTGACTACTCTTGGTCTGTGGTAGGCAATACATAGAATCATTGCAGACAAGAAATCCAATTTTGTTACTTCCCTGCCTAACACAGACCAATGCCATTACTCATGATATGGTTCCTGCTCTTCTATTCTGCCTCATCCTGGCCTCTTCTTTGTTCTATACACCCCAACCACTGTGGCTTGAAAATTCTATCCCTTGTGTGTTCCAAACCCCTTCTCAGTACTTTTCAGCATACCGCTGTTCCCCTCTTCCCAGACCACAGAGAAAATACAGTTCCTCTCAGATAGTAAAGACTCAAAATATTTTAACAAAAATTTTCTCCAGGAATCCACCAAGTCGCTCAGACATAGAAGTATCAAAAAGGGCTCATGGATAGTACACCAAACAATGCAATGTAACCTTACAAGTCTATCCTCTAATTTGGGAAAAGGGATTAGTTCTGTGATTATAAGTAAAATGGTATCTAATATAATTCCTATTACCTTATTTAAAAAAAACAACCTTATAGTTTTGAATTACCTTACCCAAGACCACTAGATACTAGCATGTCTCAAGATGCCAAGCTTGTAGTTAATGCTATAAGATTTATTTTCTATTGACAGTGGGATTCAGCATTTGCTGTCCATAACTGTCCTGAAAAGAGAAGTGACCTTGATTCTAAACTATCCAGAGGTACCAGAAACAGAAGAACAGATGGGTCATACTTCCCTAGACCATCCCTATAACTTGTATTCTAACATATGAAAGTCTGATACAAGTTAAGAAAGCTTCTTCAAATGGCAAGGACTCCCTTATGTCCAGATATCATTTTAAGAAATAAAAGAGTTTGAGGGAGCCATTATAGGTTTAAAGAGAAATCAAGCACTAGGGAGATGTCTGGAGATATACAAAGATGACACCAACTAACAATCTAAGCAACAGAGGAGAGGCTACCTTAAATGTCCTCCACTTATAATGAAATTGAGGACCAACTTATATGCCATAATATAGCCTTCATCCAGCAGCTGGTGGAAACAGAAGCAGAAGCAGACACCCACAGCTAATCACTAAACTGAACTGGAATCCAGTTGCAGAGGAGGAGGAGTGATGAGCAAAGGGGTCAAGACCAGGCTGGTGAAACCCACAGAAACAGCTGACTTGAAGAAGGGGGAGCTCTTGATTCCCAGACTGATAGCTGGGAAACCAGCAGGGGACTACTGTTCCAGACCCCATGAATGTGGGTGTCAGTGAGGAGACCTTAGAAATCTATGGGGCCTCTTGTAGTAGATCAGTACTTATCCATAGCATAGGAATGGACTTTGGGAGCCCATTCCACATAAAGGGATAGTCCCTGAGCCTAGACACACAGGGGTGGGCCCAGGCCCTGTCCCAAAGGATATGGCAGACTCTGAAGACTCCCTATGGAAGGTCTTACCCTCCCTGGGGAGCAGAAAGGGTATGGGATAGGTAGGGTATTAGTTGCCGGGGACAGGGGAGGAGGGAAGGGAACTGGGATTGACATGTAAAACAATCTTGTTTCTGATTCAAATGAAAAATGGAGAAAAAAAAAAGAAATAAGAGTTTGTTATTAGGCCTCCACGAAAAATAAATAGCTAAGGGTTATAGTGTATGATGAGGCCTTACCTGCTTGCAAGTACTCTGGCTGCAGAGTAGGAGGCAGGCCCTCTGGCAGTGGGTAGCCGTTCTTCCTTGCTACAATGAGATGAAATGCAGCACAAAACTCAGGCAAGGTCAGGGCTCCATCACAGTCAGCATCACTGAGTTCCCTAAAGATAAGAGTTGTCATGAGTACCTGTCATGCAGCGTCAGCCTCAAGCACGCACACACAGTTCCCAGATTCCTGCCCATGGCCTCTGGTATCCTCAAAGTTTCCTAAGCAAACCAATGTGAAATCCCAAGGGCCACCCAGAGGAAGAAAACAAGCTGATCTTTAGCAGTATCATCAGTGACACTTTGTAAATGAAAATGGATATTCTTCAGGCTCTCTAATAAGGTCTGTTTTTCAACAATGAGACAAGGCATAGGAAACTCTAGGGAAAAAAGAAAAGTGATGTCTGGGGTTCTGAAGTTATCTGACAGTTGCTCAATAAGTGCAGGCTGCACAGAGTGAAGAGTGCTGGAATTAATGCTGGAAAAGGCCCAAGGAAGTAGAGACTCAGCCACTAAGGAATTCATTCAGAGCATGAACATAGGCACTTCATTGCTGCTTTTTTTCAATTTTAAGGGAAAACCTGAATGTTTTCAAACAGTGTACATTTTGGTAGCAAATCAGTCTGCATGAAAATTTCATCTTAGAGAGCTGGGCATGATGGTACATACCTGTAAGCCCAGAACTTGGGAAGCAAAGGCAGGAGGATCAGAAATTCAAGACTAGCCTACGGCACATAGTAATTTCAAAGCCAGCCTGAAGTACATGGGACTGTTTGAGGACATAGAGACAAGAGATAGGATGGATAAAGGGAAGAAGGAAGAGGGAGGAGATGGAAGGTGGAAAAGGGACAAAGAAAGTGAAAGAGCAAGAGAGAATGAGAGCAGGAGGGAACAGAGAAAGCAAGAGAGCAAGAGACAGAGTGTATATATATAGAAATACAAATAGGGGTTGTGGCCTGTAAAAAAGGGGGAAAGACAACACCTCCTAGTAAATTTGGAGCATTGGGGGCAGGGGAAGAGTAGAAGGGGAGAGGGGAAGGGGAGTGGGAAAAATGTATAGCTCAATAAAAAAGAAAAAATAGAAAAATAAATACAAATAAGTTCAAGAAATACTGGTTGTATCATATTTTAATGTAAAAGCAGCAAGTAGAAAAGGCTGGAACTGGAAAGGACAAACATGAAGAAAGGGAGTCTTGAAAAGGCTTGTCTTCACTTCAGTCACTGTCTCACACTAAAAGGCACAGACTTACTCACTGAGCACAAAAGAAATCCATTTGCCTGGAGAGTGCTGGATGTCTCTACAATTTTGTTCAAATGACTGCAGAACCTAGAAAAGTTGTTGCTGCTATTGATGCATAACATACTGCCATTATTGGTGGGTGGGTGGGTGTGTGTGTGTGTGTGTGTGTGTGTGTGTGTGTGTGTGTGTATATATATATATATATATATATATATATATATATATATTTGAATTTTTGGAAACTTTAGCTGTGCTGTCAACTTTGGAAAAAAGTATCCCAGTTTACCGTTGAGTTGGCATTGTACAAAAATTAACAGCCATATTGGTCTAGAAATGTTGAACTTAATTTTTTTCCATTTATACAGGGGTAACGCACTGTATTAAATATGTAAGGTCTTAAAAAAAAAAGAAGGGATTTTGAGAGCCCATCCCTTGTAAAGGGATGCTCTCTTGACCTGGACACATGGGGAAGGGCCTAGACCTAGCCCAGGATGATGTGGTAGACTTTGGGGAGCACCTTTTGAGGGCCTTATCCTGCCTGGGGATTGAAGGGGGGATAGCTAGGGGCAGGTGGGATGTTGGGGGGAAGGGGAGGGAGAAGGGATTGACATCTGAAGCAAGCTTGTTCCTAATTTGAACTAATAAAATAAAATTTTAAAAAATGCAGAAAAATTGAAAAAAAAAGAAATCCATTTTCCAAAGAACTAAGACCCCTTAAACACCAAATCCGACTGTGTATAGACACAAACATACTTGTATTAGGATAAGTACAGAGATAAGACTTATGTAAAACTGTACTAAAAAGATGCTGCTATTGGAAAAAATATAAAACATCTCTAAGGGAAGTCTGTAACTTTGCTTTGGACCATTTGCATCCTCCTATTCCCCACAAGACTCTTGTTCTAATCCAGAATGCACCAGCCCTGAAACAGCTGCTCCCAGGAGGGAGGTGTCTGGGAACTGCTTCAGATGCTGGATGGAGAGTATGCCATTTAGCCTTCATGCATTTGTCTCAACAAAAAGACAGGAAGCCTCACAGGGTAATGTTAAGCCTGGGAGTTCTGCCAAAACAGACTATATTCTTTTTAAAATGGTCACATTTTTCCTACCCTTGAAATCTAACATAAGGCTTGTTGCAAAAAAAAAAGCCAGACTATATGTATATCACTGTAGAACCTAAATCCAGCTCAAAATTCCAGCTACACTGGTATGTATGGTATGACTGGAATAGTTTTTCAATAAGACTGCACAGTATATGCTATGCAATTCTAAATTCCATCACAATTTTGTAATGTCTCATGAAAAAGCTTTACATAAATATTCCAATGTTTTAATATATATTTATAACAGCATGATCCACAAAGGCAGGAGTTTATGGTACTGAGCATTTTCATAGATGCAAAGAGAACCATCTGGACCATTGCAGCACAGCCCTCCTGGAGCTACAACTATGGCAGGCCTCAGTAGCAAGGCAGAGCTGACACTGCAGCTGCACAGGCTGAATTAGGGCCCAGCTGTGAAACACCTGCCAGATTTACAAAGTTCACAGGCATCTAGAATAGATGAGTTTAACTTTGTTCCAAAATGTTCTTGGATCTTCTGTTCACCCTACCATATAAAATATTATAAAGAATGGCTTTTCAAGGTCCTCTGGCTCCTTGCCTCACACTTGGATTATATATATATATATATTATATATATATATATAATATATATATATAATATAATATATATAGTGTCTCACATGTGCACAACTGCCTAGACTGAGTAATAAGCAGGAAATTACTTTTACTTATATGTTTCTGTCTCTGTGTGTGCATGTCATATGAATACAGTGCCCTAGGAGGCCTGAAGAGAGTGTTGAATCCCTGGAGCTGGAATTACAGGCAGTCAGGAGTTCCATGTGATGCTGGAAACCAAAATCTGCTCTTCTAGAAGAGCAGCCATGTCTCCAGCCTGAGGAATTACTTTGAAACTAGTAGCTAACACTTAGATTTCACAGTGTATACCTGATACTGTTCATTGTGTTTTTCATATAATTTATTTAATCTTCATACCAACAAAACCCCAAGTTCTATTCACTCTCAATCTGTTTTTTAAAAAGTCATTCAAAGAATAAACCTCAGGGCCGGGAGTGTGGCTCAGCAATGGAGTACTTACCTGATATGTGTGATGCCCTGGATTCAAATCTTAACACCACCAGAAAAAGCTAAAAAAACAAAACTTACTTGAGAGGGTAAGGCATGGCACTTACTGCAAGACTGAGGCCAGCCTGGGCTACACAGTAAGTTACAGGTCAGCCTGGGCTACAGAATGAAACTCTGTCTCAAAGCAAACAAAAATCATGTCTTAAAAAATTAAGACTTTGAAAAGTGCTAAAAGATGAGCATATGATACCACTTGGCAATAATCATACTCACCAGATATAAGAGAGCTCCGGGATGGAGAGCTTTGATTTGGTGAAGAAGTTCTTGGCCACAGACCCTGTCAAAAGCCATTGTTTAAATAAGCCATCAGTTCCTTGTCTGGAGCACCTTTTATGTGCAAGCCTATCACCACTTTTTCATTCAGCAATCTCTACCAAATAACCACAAATGCATTTAGTCTACAAGAAACAACAAATCACAGGACTTTCCTAAGAGTAGCATGTGACTTGCCTAGCACCTCTGAGGGCCAAAGACTTATCTGCGTTGTTGCAAAAATGAGAAAAATACAATTAAAAGGAATATCAAACATGTAGAAAGAAGCAATGGCAAAATGCTCATGACAAATACAAGCCATATAAATTCCTGCTTGGCTTCTACCAAAACTGCACACTTATACTAAAATTTCCTAAGAAAACCTTCAAAATTGCTTAAGTAAAAATTATGTTGAGTTTTATACTTAAAGAATGGAAAAGCAATGCAGAGTGTGGAAAAATGATGAACACAAAAAAAATGGTATCAATAATCCCATCAGAAACAAGAGAGACATCTTGAGAAATATTTTTATGAGATTTAAGATCTCTTGATGGCACTTTGAAGAATCCATCCAGGACTCTTTTCATTGTAAATTTACCTATGTCAGTTAAAGTTGAGCTGCCATCCCACTGTCCCAGCTGTACTTGAAATGTTAGCCTTCACTGGGCTCTTTCAGGCTTCCAGCTCTCGGTAGCTTCACAATTCAAAAGCCTCATTTCTAATACAAGAGAGCATTAAAGCACCAAGTTGTTCTAAGCTAAGTCAAAAGCCTCCCAGAGCAATTACAAATTTTCTAATTGGCCTTAAAGCAATAGGAATAGGTGGGAATCTAGCTGGTAGCTGAGTACTTGACTGCCATATGCAAAGCCCTGGATTACAAGCCCCAGCACTATAAAAACAAACAAAAAGCAGGCCAACCATGGCTTGCACACCTTTAATCCCAGCACTCAACAGATAAGCAGGCAGGTCTCTGTGAGTTCAAGGCTAGTCTGGCCTACATAGCAAGTTCCAGAACAGCAAGGGTTACACAGCAAGACACTGTCTCAAAAATAAAACAAATAAACTAAATAAACTAAAATAAAATAAAATAAATTTTCAAAGGGGTTATAATGGATCTTAAAGAAATACTTTTTTTCTGATAAATTATTAAGGATCAAAAGCAAAGTATCAATAAGCCAACAAGCCTTCTCCCCAAAGGCATCCTGTCAATAATGCTAACACGTGACTCTTTGCTACCAAGGCAACCAACCACCTTGTGCCACCTGACAGACAAAACTTGTCAGCCAATTTATCAAATATACTATAGCAACCAAGATACAGAGACATTCCCTTCTCCTACCAGTCTGTTTTCTGCTGGATCCTCTCTCTTCAAAGCACAGTAGACCCCACCCACTAGCTAGTGCTGGCTTTCACATAGGAGACTATTGTACCATAGAGTCTCTGAAAAGTTAGGTGGAAGGCACTGGGAAGCTGATAGCTATCAAGTTCAGCTGCATCCCAGGTGCCAGCAGCTAAAAAAGGGAGCTAAGGAAAAAGCCCAGTGTTCTCTCCTTTGAATGCAACAAGTGAGACATGTTCAGGTACTTTCACTCCAGCTCCACCATCAAGCCACCAGAAAAGAGACTCCATGTATATAAAAAGCCCAGAATATATAAGTATGGAGAAGAAAAGTGCATTAATAGTGTCCTAGAACCATGAAGTGGAGAAGACAGGAGTAAGCAGCAACTGTTACTAAGTGGGAAGATAATAGAGGGGTGATGAAAAGGTTCTAAATTTAGGTTATGAATCTAGTCTGTGAACGAACTAAAATCACTGAACTATATGGTTTAAATGTTGTTTATGATATATGAATTGTATCTCAACTAACATGTTTATTTTAAAAGACATCAACTAAATGTCATTTATGAATCTTCATTGTGGTCAAACTAAACATTAAAAAGAAACTTAGAAGACAATCAGACAAATTTGAACAATGAAGACCTGATTGTATTAAAGAATCTGTGACTTTTTTCTCACATGTACCAGTGAGTTCTGCTTATGTTTTTTTAAGAGAACAAAAGATATATCCTGGAATATTTTTCAAATCAAATGGCTTCAAAATCATCAAGGCTGAGAGGGAATAAAAACAAAATTGCTGGCACTTGTCCATGGGGATTTGCTATAGTGGCAAATCAAGTTAATCTACACTTGAAATTTCGCAAAAATAAAAAGGTTGAAAGAAAATGTAAAAAAACACTTCTAACAACTACTTATTCACAGTTGGCTAAATGTCTGCATATGTTTAAGAAGTAGTTGATCAAGAGGTAAGGTTACCCTGCTGTCAATATACATAATCTGGATTTCTGCTTGTCTTTTCTAAATCATAATGGTAAAATTCATTTGTGATTTCTATACTACTCTACCTTACATAATGCCATTACTACCAATCACCAAAATAATGTTTGCCTTTACATATATAAGAATATATCAATTATATATGTTATTTCATAGAAATTACTCTTAATCCATGCTTCACTGTTAGTTAGAATGATCAAAAACATACTGTTATTTCTCTAAAATTGAAGTATAAGACGAAAGTTTTATAAATTTTTCTTCTGGACTCTACTATTTCACTGTTTAGTCTTTTGCCTGGTAAAATGTAGGCACATGGGAATTAAATCAATTCTTCTCAGCTTGAATTTTACATAAGGGCACAACAGGAATGCAGATATCCGATGATAACCCAGAAGAACTGACTAAGAAAATGCTGACCAGTTTTCTTCTCATATCCTAATTTCAAAAACCAGGGAAGAAAGCCTGGAGCCAAATAAATGAGCATGTACCTAAACTTCTAGGGAACATAAAACATGAGGAGACCTGTGCTGGAAGACTATACTTTGTCTTTGCTCTGACTCTGATACAATAAATAAGCAATTTAAGGTGTCCCTTGGCACTGTCATCTGCTATTCAAGTGCTTTGGCTGAGAAGGTGCAGGGTCTGGACCAAGTTCCCCCAAATTCCCATTTAACCCTTCTGCAATGGCAGTATAATTTTCCCAGGTCATTACCATTCTTTTCTGCATACATATATTTGGTAAGAAGTTCCACCTTAGAGGAATACAAATTGAAATCAGAGGTTGTAATCTTCATTTTTCATCAACTGCTTCTCAAGATGTTCTCCATTATTCACACGGGAACCCTGTTCCAGGACACCATGTTCTCTCACCTGAAATGAAGGAACTTGGGTCTGGCTGGAGGGAGCGAAACTGATTGACATAGTACTCCCGCTGTTCTTCTGTTATCCTCCAGGGCTCATCTGGGTAATTACTGTTGTTGTCCTGCAGTTCTCTCTCCACTGAAAAGGACTTTAAAAACAGTGCTCACAGAACCTTCCTTTCATGAGATGAGGTGTGAGACTTAAACACCAATGGGAGTTACTTTATATTTCTCTTTATTTTTCCTCAGGGAATAAACATAACTGCCTCATAATAAGAATTTAACCAAAATCTAAACTATGATATAAAGTATATATCAAGCTTGTTTTACATGTCAATCCCAGTTCCCTCTCCCTCCCCTCCTTCCCTGCATCCCACCAACTAACACCCTACCTATCCCATCCCCTTTCTGCTCCCCAGGCAAGGTGAGGCTTTCCATGGGGGATCTTCAAAGTCTGAAAAACAATTCTTATCTTCAGCTATTCACCATATTTTGATACTTTCAGATTAGATAAGTGGATAGGAAAATTGTATGTTTTTTCACAAGTATGTGTGGTGGCACATGTATGTGGAGGCCCAAAGCTGATATGAGGAGTCCTCAATATGTTACCACCTCATGCATTGACACAGGGTCTCTCAACTGAACCTTGAGCTCTCTATTAAGGCTAGCCTAGCCAGCCAGCTTATTCCCAGTCTCCACCTTCCAAGCACTAGAATTGCAGGCAGGCTACCATGTCCAGCTGAGCATCTCCCTAGCCTGATTTTCTTCTGCTCTGCACAGAACGTAAGGCAACAGCTATAACCACACAGTGGTTTTTCTTGTCTTTTTCTTTTTTTGAGACTGGGTCTCACACTGTAATCCATGATTGCCTAGAACTTAATATGTAGCCAAAGATGGCACTAGATTTTCTGCAATCCTGACTCATGCTCCTGGGTGCTGAGGTTATGGGGTGAGTTATAATAAGTGGGTTAATATTTTCTTTATTCCTGCCGTACTTGCATTACATAAATCCAGGAGTCAAAATTCCCAGTCAAACTCATGCCTTCTGGTTCCCACTTGAGCAGCAAGTCAGTCTCACTGAATTTGTCCTTCACATGTGTGAGTTGGGAATATTTACTAAATACAAAGCTGATGATAAGATCTATTGTGGTATTGCCATCAGCAGGGTAACAAGGGGGTGCAGCAAATCTGCCACTAGAGGGCAGGCACACCAAATTTGAAGATTTGAGAGTTCAGAAGTCCAGAGACCCAATACAGGAGAAAACAAAAGCTAGACTAGGCTTTGAGGACAGAAGCAAAATGGAAATGCAGAGAGAAACATCTGGGGCTTTGCTCCATCCCTCCCATCTACACCAAGAACATATATTTTTACCAAAGGCCATGTACATGGAATCAAGAGGTGGCCACAAGGAAGACAAAAGGAAACAGGTGGGAGGAGGTTACCACTGCAGAGATATCTCCTTGCTAACTGCTGAACTGCTGCATTCCCTGCTACTAAATGGAAGCTCCTGCTCCCCTGGAGTGCATTCCTTCTCTGGTGAGAATGAAGCCACCCTAGCCAGTAACTGTTCACTTTAGCCACAGCTGTTCTTTCTCCAATCTCATAAGCAACTACTTTCTTCCCTATCTGTATGATTTCATGCCTGGGTAGTGTTAGTAGCTTTTTAATAGTCCTCAGTCTATTCTCCAGGACCAAAAACCAAGCCTACGAGCTTATTGGTTGCTTATCAAAATAGTCCACCTCCTCTACTTGACCCTCAAGACTCTCATACTCCAAGCTACTCTTTGCTCACTTGGTAGGTTTCCAACTACCCATGTGCTCACGTGTCTGATGGACCAAACTTAGCTCTTTCTTCCCAAGAAACTCTTCCCCTAGTGCCAACCTAATCAAATCCTCCCCTTCCCCATATCCTTCTGCTCCAAAAGGTCATCTCCATCTCTCTACCATGCCCACACCCATGCTCACACTGGCAACACAGTCTATTACAAAAGAAAGATCAGCAGCCATGTGTGGATGAATGACCTGAATCATACCTGGTATCATCTGGCCAGGTTGGAATAATAGTGGGTGGGCACACAATACACTGGCCTCTGAGATGCTTTGGCATAGAAAGTTCTTTTACTGAAAGAACAACTTTTGTGATATGTTCATTCTTAAAGATATAAATAATAAATATGTAGACCATCAAGCAGAGAAAGCAAAACCTGAACATATATACACAACCAAGCCAGGATTCAGAGCAAGGGCTAGGCATAATTTAAAACTATGAAAAGCCAGAAGAATCTGTGAAATTGGGATGGAAGTGATATTGAGAAAGGAGTGTGGTGCATGCCTATAATCACTGCAAACAGGAGGCTGAGAAAGGGGATCATGAGTTCAAGGCCAAGCTTGGCTGTATATAGAATTCAAGTTCTACATAGTAATACTGTATCTCAAAAAAAATAAGAGTAAGCAATAAAAGAGTAGTAAGGTTGAGTGGAGCAGGGGAGAAACAGGGATCTAAAAGACCCATAATGGAAGAAGTAGTACAAAGAGCAAGAAGAGAAGCTGTGTCTGCAAATGCTAACTGATTAGAACTGCAGGACTGTGGAGACCGGAATGTTGCAGGTCCAAAGGCTAGTTATCTTATCTTGGGCTAAATTCTAACCCTCCAGAACAGCTATCCCTTGCTCACCACCTTTGTGTCAGAACTGACATCTTAGGACTAATAGTTAAAACCCTTTTGAAATCTATTTAATTATCAGACCACAGTTTTTACCAATCCAAAAGCTAGGAGTGTCAACAGATAACATCTTAGTCCTATAGAAATACTTCCCCCATCTTGCTGTATCTGCTTCTAGGATGTACCCACTAATGTATTTGAAACTTGCCTTTATTTATGGCTTTCTTTGTTCTGTAAAACTATGAAAACATCACAAAACTGTTCCAATGTAAGAACACGGAATTTGAGGTAACATAAATCTGTGTTCCATGTTCTCAGGCCATGGCTACTCAAAATGGCTACAGAATAAACTACCTTCTTATTCTCTTAAAAAAAAACAACAACACAGATCTCCATTCCTACAAGATGCTCATCAAGTAAGAGATGACAGTTTGATCCCCAGAGGCCACATGGTGGAAGGACAGAACTGATGCCAGAGTTGTCCTCTGACCTCCACACACATGCTCTCACACATACACACATAGTTAAATAAATGTTTAAAAAGAAAAAAAAAAACTTCTAAAGGGAACTCCAGGGCTGTCAAGATGGCTTGGTGTGGTAAAGGTGCACGCTGACATGCCTGACAACCAGAGTTAGATCCTCAGGACCAAGCTAGTAAAAGAAAGGAACCAAACTAGCTTTTTCTAGTTACCCTCTGACATCTACATCTGCACTATGATGACATGAAGACACACACACACACACACACACACACACACACACACACACACACACACACCAATTTTTAAAGGAAATAAAAACCACTGAGTTACTCTACTCCTGGTATCTTTTTTTTTTTACTCCCATGAGAACCCAAATGCCTCATTTCTAAGACAGCATAAGGTGGCAAGGAACATTCTTAGTTCCTAGGATCAACACAAAAGGCCTAACAACAAAGGGAGGGCATCTGAACACTATGATCCTTCAGTAACCTGCATTAAACCTGCTAGCCTGTGCCCATCATTTCCACCTTGTTTACCAATGTATATTTCAATTGATTTTACAAACTAAATGATTTCAAGATCTCTTTAAGAAATACTATTTGATGATAACCATGGTGAATACTACATAGTTTGGGCATTTCAAATAATTTTAAGTATCATTGCAAGATTTCAAGAGCTAGAACTCTGCCAAATCACGCTTATCCTATGTACAGTGCTAGCAAATATATGAGATATACAAGAGTACGCCAAGTCTACTTTTAGTAATGAACTTAAATTAACCCCTGAGCTTGTCTTATACTGCAACAGATATGGAAACACTCACAGCTCTATATTATTCTCCTTTTTTCATATTTCCAAATTCATGTGTATGGGTGCTTTTCCTGCATGTACATCTATGCACGTTTTTCCTCAGAGGCCAAAAGAAGGTTTTGGATACCCTGAGACTGGAATTACAGACGTTGTGTACCACCATACTGGGAATAAAACTTGGGTCCTCTGGAAGAACAGCCAGTACTCTTAACTCCTAAGCCATCTCTCTAACCCCTCTATACAATTTTAAACGAAAAAAAAACCCTTTTCCTACTACTGGGTTGCCTCTCCCAACCTAGTCTTATTGTATCTTGTTATGTCATATTTGGTTGATATCCCTGGGAGACCTGTTCTTTTATTAAGGGAAATAGAGAAGGAATGGATCTGAGGGAGGGGGGACTGAGAGGAGTAGAGGGAGAGGAAACTGGGATCGGGATGTATTTATGAGAGAAGAAGAAACCTGTACAAAGTATGTATGTATATATATTTTTAATGAAGTTACACCACTTGGGGTGATAATGTTCCTCCCAAAAGCCATGCAAGGTATGTAAATTGTTTGTCAGGGGAGTTGAGGAACACTTCCAAAACAAAATAGGCTTTTGCCATTGCCCTTAGTTATCTCCCCGAATTTGAAGGTAAGACCCTATTGCTGAAGACACCACACATTTGTGACATTGGAGAAATGAAGCTGTAAGGGACCTACAAGCCTCCTCCCTGAGGACTATCTCTCTTGGGACCAGAAGATGATATGCAAACTGCCAAAGGAGAAAAGCAATCTAACCAGTTGTGATGTCTATGAACCATGACAATGACCAGAATGGCAAAATATCCTGAACGATATAATAGTGGTGCTCATATCCTGAGGATACCAACAGCTTTGTAATTAAACCTAAGTCCCACTCAATAGGAGGGAATTAATGTCTGGTACTACAAACCTAGCCAATTACCCATGGCTGGTGAGGCAATGGAACCTGGAGGAAAACCTACTACTGCCTCTTTCCTAAACAAGTATAATTCCTAACTGTATTGTAAATATTTATCCTTATGCCCACAGATAAGTGTAGTTCTCACCCTTTATCAAAGAAGCTTCTTTTTGCAGCACATAGAGACCATCACAGAAAGCCACAACTACTCAAATGCAGAGAACAACTGAATATGAGGTGTCCAGACCTGCTGATAAATCTACAACACACTCCTCTACTGAAGGCTCAGGAAACATCAAGGATGAGGGACCAGAAAGATTTTAAAAGCCAGAGGACTAGGACATCTGCTGACAGATTGTCTCTTCCAAAAATGAGAGGGAATCTGCAACCATGAAATCCCAACAATATGGGTGTACAAACAAGACCTGACAATGACAACACCATCTGACATGCCAGTGTGAACTAGGGAGATCTCATAAGCCCTCACCCCTAGATAGAGTTACAAATAATTGATGACTGCTGAGAGAGGCAGAATTGGTGTTCCCCAGGGAAAAACTCCCTAACTGGCTATCTAACCCCAATTGGTCATCCACAAAAACATACATATTAGAGCAACACTAAATGAATTAAACATGCTATATTTACATATTGGAATGATTGAAATAGTCACTGAAGAAGAAGAGACAGAATTTGAGAGAGTGGGTGACATGAGTCGAGTTGGAGGGTGGTAAATACAGTACTCATATGAAATTCTCAAAACTAAATAAAATTCTAGTAAACATTAACTGGGCTTTAGGGAGTGTGAGGGAACTGCAGGAGGAAACAGGAGGTAGTTGTGATCATTTTGTTGTATACAATCCTCAAAAATAAAGAAAAGTTTAAAATGAAAAAGAAAGAAAAGTCTGAGTGTTCTATTTTAGTTTGAGCTCTATCAAGTATGAGCTGTCTGTCTTTCTGTACTTCACTTATTGTCTAATCCCTGTGGGAATTTATGTGTTCCATATCTACTGAGTTATTTCAAGAACAGATAGATAATGGCACCCAGAGGAAGAAATGACTTCCCACACTTCATGAAGGTAAAATAGTCCCCCAAACTGACCCATTAGAAGCAAAATAAAGCCAGGCGTTGGTGGCGTACACCTTTAATCCCAGCACTCGGGAGGCAGAGGCAGGCGGATCTCTGTGAGTTCGAGGCCAGCCTGGTCTCCAGAGCGAGTGCCAGGATAGGCTCCAAAGCTACACAGAGAAACCCTGTCTCAAAAAACCAAAAAAAGAAAAGAAAAAAGAAGTAAAATAAGTTAAACTTTATTGCATTAACAGTAACATGTTCATTTGCCCATTCAACAGACACTTATTGAATATCCACAAACCCAAACCCTAATTGCAGGAAACATACTGACAGACAAACATTATTTTGCTGAGAAAGTTTAGTGCCCAGTAAGAAGAAAGGCACACAAGCAATCTCAAAACAGTAAGGGAAGTGTTTTGATAACAAGAGGTGGGTACCCTGGTCTTTCCTACTCAAACTCTGGTCCCCACACATATCAGCATGAGTAGGGGACTTGTTAGAAATGCAAGTTCTAAGGTCTACTCCCAATCTCCTAATGAACCAGACTGTCTGTGAGTAGGACTCAGGACTAGATTTAACCCTCTAGGTGATTCAAAGCAACCTAAGTTGTATAAGAAGCAAAGCCACAATATGCAGGGCAAGGCAAGCAAAGAGATTGGCATTCACAAAGACATCAAAACATAGAATATGGCCATATCCTAGAAGCAGCTCCATTTTGAGTCACATAAATACTGCCAGTGCATCAGGGACATGGGTGGAGTTGCCTCAATATGGTCCAGGTGGAAAGCAGAGCACACAGATAAAAGACTCAGGGTGTATCTAGAAGACAGTGGGGAGCCACAGATAACATTCAACAGGACAATCAGATAATCAGATTCAAGCACAAAGGGATGCTTTCATTGAAAATGACACAGGGAAGACTTTAAAGACAGGAAGAACATTTACAACCATTTGATTTCAGAACAACTGAAGCTAGAGACAAATGTGGTTTACAGAGAAGGAGGGCTAGGAGAGAAATGGAAGAGAACAAAACCCACAGGTAGCCCTCAGCACAGAAGGCCCACTCCAAAACTGTGTTTCTTTATCAGTGGCAAAGGGCCATCTTACTGCAGGACCCAGACACACAGAATCACTACCTCTGAGGTAAACCCCAATCAGCCACAGCAATCAGCTTAGTGCTATGAATAAAGACCCGAAAAGTCCATCACTTAAAAGAAAACAGCAAAGGCTGAGGGCACTGAGAAGTGGGAGTGAACATTCTGTGGCAACTCAGCCACCCAAGCAGAAGCCACAACCAGGAAAGGCTCTACCTTCAAACACATCCTAACAAGCCTGCCTAGTTCAACCCTAGCTCTACTGGTTTTGTTGGCTGGGCAGAGATATTTGCTACTTGAGCCAATTTTGAGTTCTGCCAGCATCTTTAAGAAAAAAATCTGAGTAGCCAGGTGTGGTGGTACACATCTATAATCCCAGCATTCTGGGGGTAGATGCAAGAAGACCAGGAGTTTAAAACAAGCCTTGACCACATAGTGAGTTTGAGGTCAGACTAGGCTACATGAGACCCTGTCTCCAAAAAGAAAAAAAAAAGAACATGAGGAGAAAGAGAATTCTTTCACATCTGTCTACATAAACTACAAACATATGGCTCATTATCCAGTTTCTCTAGACACAGGAGATTTAGATTTGCTTGTATTTAAAACATTCAACTCCTTGATTTTGATTCAAATGAAATGCAAATATTTGGTGCTGCAAGTTATTATTTCTAGGGAAAATGTGCTGCTTGTAATGAAAGAGACATCAAAAGACCCATTTAAAAGTAATAGTATTAATAAAATCTCCAAAGGTGAAATTCACCCTCAAAGTACCTTAAAAATCACACAAAGGTGAATAATATGAACAATTACAAGGAAGTATTGTCCACTAGAATGTTTAAAGGGTGTGTATACTCTTTCAACCATAGAACAGTTTGCTCAGACAACAAGACTACCCTGAAGGACTCCTGTAAATGCTGCTGCTTTAAGAGTTCAGCCATTTCACCCATGAAGGTAGATTAATTTTAGACTAAAGTCCCTTTGAAGTTTTAGCAAAAACAATACAAAAAATATTTTTAGCCATAGTTTGCCAAAGTAATTTAGGGCTCTAATTTCACCATCTTAGGTCACTGTTAAAATGCCAAAATCTCTCTGAACCTAATGTGCAGCACAAAGTAGCTAGCTCTAAAGATAATCTAAATTTTCAGTCATGACTAGTCTGGCAAGATATGCAACTGGTGTATTAGAAGCAAGAATGTTATAGAAGTAGTCAACCACTTTATGGTTGGATTTTAAGGTCACTCCATAAAACAGAACTCATGCATGGTACAGTTAACTGAGCCCAAAATTCATTGCTAGCTAAGTCATATGCCTAGGAGCGAACCTAAAACTATTATTATTCTGCTAAATAAATACAGTAATACACCATCCCCTAGATTAGTCTATTTCTCAACTTTCATCCGAGAAGCTTCATGCTGCAGTAGACGGTGATTAATACAGGGACTCACAACTGGATAATGTAGAAAGAATATAAGACTATGGAGTGCCTAGCTCTAAATGGATAACTACAGCACACCCCCTGCTCTCAAGGCTCAAAGATCATCATGGAAGAGAGTGTCAGAAAGAATGTAAGAACCAGAAGTAGTGGACATCTGAAGTAAAATCATGCTTGACATGGCAACTTCGACTGCATAAAGACCTACACAAGATCAAGCCAGCTAAAATCCCCAGCATATGTCGGGGAGGAGCTATTGGTAAATGATGGCTGCTGTGGGAGGGAGAGTCAGTTTTCTTGGATACTCATTCTTCAGGAAACTGTCCTTTACTCATGCACATATAGGGGATTCAATGGAATTTTTAAAAGTGTTTATGTAGCTGGTAATTAATAGTGGTAGGGACATAGGGAGAAACTGGAGGGGAAGGAAAGGGGGTGGTTTTATCAAAATATATTATATGCATATATGAAATTCTCAAACAAAAGAAAGGTATCACCATGAACATAAATGAATGTTCAGTAACATGTATTCACCACTCTACTAAATGGCAGGTACTGTTAAAGTATCTAATATGCCTATTTTTATCCTTATAATAATTCTACAAAGTAGGTCCCATTATTTCCAATTGGCAGAACAGGAAACTGAGGATTTAATAAATTCAATAAGACCATATGCCTAGAGAATAAAAAGGACAGAACATAAACTTGTTGCCTTCAAGCTCCATGTTTATTTCTTTCTACCTATCCATTCATCCTGTAATAAAGAATTGTTTCCTTTTCAGAAGAACCTAATGGCAATACTTAATTCAGTTTTGTGGGTCAGGGATCTTCTCTTGAGATGTGAATGACTATGTTAGATTTATATCCTCTCCCATCATCTGATGCAGTTTCAGACTACAACTGGCAAACTTTTTGATTACCCAGAAAACCTTTTTAAACACATAATTTTTGTATGTGAACAGCATTTGGCATGTTTTCACTGTTTCACGAATCTGGAAGTTAGGCTACAATGCATATAGGCAATTAGTCATTTGTTTACTGTTATTTTCATATGTAACACTAACCACTATCTCCAATTCTTCCACAAGAAGCCAAGGTCTTCTCCTCCAGAAGGAGAGATGTCCTTTGCAATTGCCAGGGGTTTTTTGTTGTTGTTGTTGCTTAGAAAAGAAGCAGGAAAAATTAGGCATCAGCAGTAAGGTGAGACTGTAAAGGCTATGGACTTTCAGAAATACTGTAACAATGTTCCACCCCCATCCTTGTAGATCAGGTCAAGGCTGCCTGTCTTTGCCAGGATATTCTCCCTTTCACACTCAAATAGCCTAAGGCCAGATGGGAAACAGATGCTCCAAGAATCCAGGCTGAAAATAAATACTTCTGAGATTTAGGGTACAGACTGAAGGTACAAGTGAAGGTTCCAGAAGTACTCAGATTGGTATTCAAATTTGGGGTGACCCCTTATTAATAAGTTAACTTCTAAGACACCCTGCCTCCCATACCTAAAAAGAAATCCCAAACCTCATAGGATCCTCTCTTGATCTCCAGCCTCATCTCCCTCCTACTCCAGGCTCTAGTCACATCAGCCTTCCAAAGAGTCCTGTCTAAGATCTGGCATTCAGTTGGGCATTTTCAACTACATCTAAAACACTAAATCAGAGATTTTATCTAGCAAATCAATGTGCACCCTAAATATAGCTCAGAAAGATCTGGCTACAATAAGCCTTCAGTGTAATGCCTCACACCTCACATTAAATCTATGGCTATTGTTTTATTACCATTCTCTCAATACTCACTACCTCTAAATATGAATGCATCCAGGCCTTAAGGCAACACTCTGATCAGTTCTAATAATTGCTGAATTAATATCTTATTCCTACAAATATCCTTCACCTTCTCTCCCAGATATGTACTTCCCTGGAGTTTTCATTCAGTTGGTATTAGCATCTTATA
Source organism: Cricetulus griseus (assembly GCF_003668045.3). Classification (NCBI taxonomy): domain Eukaryota; kingdom Metazoa; phylum Chordata; class Mammalia; order Rodentia; family Cricetidae; genus Cricetulus; species Cricetulus griseus. The sequence goes on from NC_048604.1 coordinate 97,424,368, forward strand.
ATAAAAAACCATTTTGCCTTTTATTTTAGAGGTAACTACCAGCAAAGAAACAAAGCAAATAGCCTTTCTAATTTTCAAGAAGTATGGCCACACTGTGAGCACTTAGATTTTTTTTTAAATCTTTCACCTGAAAAAAAATTAACTTCAGTATCACTTGAAGTAAAATATTTCTTTCCCCAAGAATAATGGCTACAAAAATAGAAAAAGAACTACAAACAAGCAAAGGCAACAAGTAGACAGAAGGCTTGATACTACAAAAAACAGAAACAAAAAAACAGGTCCTACTTGTGGTCATAGTGCCATTCAAGTATCTGTGGGTTTTACAGTAGACACAGTGGGGTAAAATACACATTAGACCCACAAACCTCTTTATTCCTTAGGAAATGGTATAGAAGATCAACCAAGGCTTCAAGTAAAATGGAAAATGGATCTATTTAATGGATCTATTCTATCTCAAGAATGGACACATATATAAAACTATATAAAAAGAATCAAAACAGTTCTACCTCTTTACTCAAACACACGTATTCTCTTTCTTCCCCTCTTTTACTTGAGGGAGGGAGGGAGGAGGGAGGGAGGGAGGGAGGGAGGAAGGGAGGGGAGGGAGGAGAGGGAGAGGGAGAGAGAGAGAGAGAGAGAGAGAGAGAGAGAGAGAGAACAAATAAACAAGATAGACTATTGTCTCTAAGAACTAACTCTAAGAACAAATGACCTTTTAACCCTAATCTATACCCATAAACTAAGTGTGGTGGTTTCAATTAAAGGTTCGCAGACATAAATACTTAAGTCACCAGAGAGTGACACTATTTTAAAGGATTAGGAAGTCTGGTCTTGTTGAAGGAAATCTGTCACCAGGGGTTGGCTCCGAGGTTTCAAAAAGTTCATTTCAAGTCCAGAGTCTGGCTTTCCTACTGCCTGCGGATCCTAATATAGAACTCTCTGCTACTTCTCCAGCACCATGTCTGCCTGTGTGCCAACATGCTTCCCATGAACTAAAGCTCTGAAAATATGCCAACATCCTTCCCTGTTAAATGTTTTCCTTTATAAGAGTTACCATAGACATGGTGTCTCTTCACATCAACAGAGCACTGACTAAGACACTAAGTAACTCAATTTCGTTGTCATAATCACAAGAGATCCCCATTGCCCACAGACCTGATGTTCTATGGAGCAGTAAAGAAACTTGGGTCCCTAACCTCCCTCAAATGCCCACAACCTATATTTGAACACATAATGAGCAGTTTTCCACACACCTTGTAGAATCTCCTGGGTCTAAAATGTCAGCTTATGGTTTCAGGCTTAAGAATGTCAAATCAGAACAAAACCATAAACAGCCCAGACAAAATTTTCAAAAAGGCCTATGATACGAAGAAGCAATCCACAATAAAGGGCACTTGGAGAAGAACTCCATAACATTAAGATACTCCAGTTCACTAATAGATATGCTAATTTATATAGAAAAGTTAGCAATTTTTACATAGGAGGATGACAAATCTAAGTTTGTTAACATATTATATTTACAAAAATACCAGAAAAGATACACTTTCTACATTATGTCAAATGTGTAAACTGAAAATTTCTATAAAAATTACCAAAGTGTAGACATTATCACTAAAGAGATCTATGCCTAGGAACTGAACCCATACAACTGCAAACAATGCTTTCAAGAGCTAGAAGTCAGCAAGAAGAGGCTGCTTAAATGGCTTATAGAAAATACATACAACAAAACACTAAGAACTTGTGTAAGAAAAACACAAAAAGAATCTTTGTGTACTGCCTCAGACTGTCAGTAAGGCTACTATAAAAGAAAAATGCAAGCCAGGCAGTGGTAGTGCATGACTTTATCCCAGCACTTAGGAGGCAGAGGCAGGTAGATCTCTGTGAGTTCGAAGCCAGCCTGGTCTACAGAGCAAGTTCCAGGACAGCCAGAGCTGTTACACAGAGAAACCCTGTCTCAAAAAACCAAAACAATAAAAAAAGAAAAATGCTGAGTATATAGCAGATGTATACTGGGTTACTTACAACATGAGTAAAAGGCTGAACCATATACTTTGATTATACTATATATAGTTATGTATTTGAATAAGAATCATATACAATATTAAATAAAACAGGATATTTGTATACAGCTATACAAAAGACATCCATCACAGTTGTTTCTGTGATGGGTGCTTAGAAGGTAGGAATGAGAGGGCCATTTTTTTTACTCTGCACCCTTTTTAATATTTGACTTTGTAAAAATCTTCAGGGTTCAAGGAAAAAGCATCTTAAGAGCTCACAACACACAGCCACAAAATAACACCTGCAGTATAGTACTCACTGTATAACATGAAACAGTTTAGACTGCAGACTTCCCTCCCTATGGCCCTGTTAGTGGAAAACTGACCATGAAGTGGCTCATCTGTCCCAGCATAAGTTTGTTTAACTTAAGTCATTCATGAGCAAGCACATCATCCTGAGTTCCATGTAAAGAACAAGAAAACACAAGAACTAAGTGTAGAAATAACACCATGGTGAAGTAGCCACTGGGGATCTTCAATAGTCAGGATGACAATTCTCAGACAAGGGGAAAGGGGAAAGATTCAAAAGAAAAGAATAAATGGCCTGAGGTCTAACTCAACATGTGTGTGGGACACACACACACACACACACACACACACACACACACACACCACACACACACACACGGAGGGGGAGAGAGGGAGAGGGAGAAAGAGAGAGAGAGGGAGGGAGGGAGGAGGAGGGAGAGAGGAGGGAGGGAGGGAGGGAGAGAGAGAGAGAGAGAGAGAGAGAGAGAGAGAGAGAGAGAGAGAGAGAGGCCTAATGATGCCGAAAATGAATTCCTGAAACCCCTGGTGAGCTCTGATGGCCCTAAGCTGCCTGGTAGGCCACTTCCAAAGCTAAGCAGTGGTTGAGACAGTGCTCAGTATGTCTTTATTTGGTGACTTGCTTTGCTCTTTTTCCCAACTCAAAACACAAACTCTCTCATGAGACCACCTCGATCACTCAAGCTGGGCCCCTCCTAATCTTTCAGCCATTCTCTGTTCTGCTCTAGCCAGAATCCCAACCCAATTCACCCACAAATAACTTTCATGTCACACAAGAAAAAAAAAACAATTATCTCAGTGCCATGTTGCCCCCCACAAAAGATTATTTCTTTTTGTTCCCATCAAAAGTACTACAGAAACAATGTACCTGTGGCACAAGCAATTCTTTCTGACCTATGCCAACAACATTCTAACAGAGACTTATAAGTGTTTCTTTCTTCTATTATCCTTACACACTTGCTTTTTCCCTTGAGAACTATTCCAAAAGGACTCAAGGAGTAGGGAGAATTTGTTTCTGGCCCTGAGTATCTAAAGTGAAGAAATTTCATTTGCCAAACCAGCATCCCTATAGTCAGGGTTAAAAAAATAAAATGAGTCGGGTGGTGGTGGCGCATTCCTTTAATCCCAGCACTCAAGAGGCAGAGGCAGGTGGATCTCTGTGAGTTTGAGACCAGCCTAGTCTACAAAAGCTAGTTCCAGGACAGCCTCCAAAGCCATAGAGAAAACCTGTCTCAAAAAAACAAAAAAAAATGAGAGGTATTATGAATGAACGAATTCAAGTGTGCATGGACATACAAACACATGAATGTGCACATATACACACACATTCTATTTGCTTGGGTCTGTGCAAAATGTTCTGGGAACAATATAAAAAATCTCTAGTTGCCTTTAAGATGGAAATAAATAATGATCAGATCCCCATTCGTCTGATTAAGTTTCACTGATAAATATACAATGAGCAATAAACTGTTTTGCAAGTATGAAAACTGTAAGCATCACATATATGTGAGCATAGTAGGAAACTCTACTTCATACTGTCCATGGAAGAACAAAACAGAGATGAATTCAGGCAAAGGTAGGACAAAGGAGGCAAAAGTATAGATAAAGAATAAAGCCCCCACTAGAGAATGCTGACCACCTGAGAAATAACAAGGAGTAGCTGCTGACCAGTGTGGTGCGAGTGAAGCAGTGAGCTATTATTAGCTGAAGAGGAAAGCAGAAACCAAACAACAGAAGAGCCATGTTCAAGAATGTGAATTAGATATGCTAAGAACCATGAGCAGAGTGACAAATTCAAAGTCAGTATAGGATGAGCAGCTACAGGAGAAAAAAAAACTAAATTTATTTTTAACTGAACTTAAAAACATAAAATTTATACATAATGATGAGTACTATGTGGTATTTCAACACAAGTACACACTGCATAATATTTAAATCTCTTGCCTGTTTGTGTTTTTTTTTTATCTTTTTTGTTGCCAAGCATGGCATGAGTGCCTTTAATCTCAATACTCGGTAGGCAGGGGCAGGCAGATCAGTGAGTCCTAGGCCAACCTGGCCCATATAGCCAAGGCCACATGGTGATTTCCTCTCTGCAAGACGATGATGACTTGATAACAAGTAAAAGAGAAAACAAGACTTCCAATTTCTTTGAAAACTCCTATCATCCATTTATGAGAATTTTAATGAGGAAAAAATTTATCATTTGAAAAAAAAGTGATTAAAATATTAAGGAAAAAATACTGACCAGTCCAAAGGTTGGATCCTTAATTTGATGTAAACGCGTCCAAAATGCCAAGCGCATAGGCTAAAATAGCACTGGTCATGGGTCCCTAAAGGCCTCCCCTAGGACTCAGAATTCATGCCCCCTTCTAACTTTTCATGGTAGAAAAAGCGATTTGGAGTCAGGGTCTGGAGACTTAGTTCAGGTGTGCTGGCTAAGGCTGGGATAGCCCTAAACTCCTGATCTTCCTGCTGTGTGCTACTGTTCTTGAAAACAGGGTGTAATGATTTAACTAGACCCAAGATAAATGATAAATGGGTGTTTATTGGGGAAGACTTACACAAAAATACAAAGAACCGCAGTAGTGCTTCTTTGCCCTTCCTACCTGATCCGATGACCCAAGAGAAAGACCCATGCAAGCGAGACCACGCCTTAGGCTTCTCTTTTCCGCTTCCGCTTCCTTCTGCCTGAAGCCATGCCCAAAGGGGTGTGGCCACCGTTACAGGCAAGACTGCAACAGGTTGTTACTATGCTAGTCTGGCACTTTAACCACTGAGCTACGGCTCCAATACCCCACTGTAATTAAGCAGGAAAGGTCTGAACAGAAGGCCACAAACGAAGCTAGAACAAAGAGAATAGATTGCCATCAGCACAGAAACATGGCACCACAAGGGGAATTACTCAAATGAGCTTAGCACTGTACCAAATAAATATTAATCTCCCACCACAAAGAACCTTCACTTCCATTCCCCTAATCTCCATGACTAATTCAAATTGGCATTTTGCTTTCTGTAACATGGAGTCCAGCCAAAGCAATCTGACAAGCATAAGAAGGAAACCTAGGAGTTAAAGAAAGGAAAATACACCAGCCACAAAAAACACAGACTGACATCCTGGGCAAGAAAGGCCCCTTGCTGTCATCCTGAACAGAAGGCCATGTTTCAAACAGGTGGTAGGAGAACAAACAAACATTAAGAGAATCAGACTGGCACACTGCTGAGATATATTGCTAAATCCACACAAAGATGTTAGTACAACAAAAGAGAGGAGGGAGGGAGGGAGGGAGGAGGGAGGGAGGGGAGGGGGGCAGGGAGGGAGGCAGGGAGGGAGGCAGGGAGGGAGGCAGGGAGGGAGGCAGGGAGGGAGGGAGGACAAACTTGCTTCAGGCCATGTGAAGTCAGGCTGGACATGAGCAGAACCTGCTTTTCTTCCTGTGCTACCAATAGTCAATTGTTGCCAAACACCTGTATCCAGCCTCAGCTCTGCCCCAAACTCCAGATCCATAGAAACAGAACTCTAATTCACCTACTCTGGCTATCACAAAAGCTCCATTCCTGGTATCCAACACTGAATTTACAGCACCAGGGTTTTTCTTCAGCACTACTTTTTGTCCAGTGCTTCCTTGCTTAAGGTGATATCACCATCTTCCATCCACTTCCCAAGCCAGTAGCTAGAGGAATGGTGTCCAGTGCTTGAATTCGTCCATTCCATTTCCAGCTGTGATCTTGGGAAAACCCAATAAAGTATATACACCTCAAGCTTTGTCATCTAAAATGGAGGTTATAGTGTTACCCCCTTACCACCCCCCACCAAACAGTTGTGAGCACTGAGTTAATACACACAAAATGGTAAGGACACAGAAAATGTCTTTGTACAAGTAGCTCGGTCTGCTTTCTTACCTGCTCCCCATTCTTACCCCTTTACCTCTATTCCTTCCCACTTCAACTGTTATGTTACTCCCCAAAGAAGCCCTCCTTGACTAACTCTAAAGTGCAGCATAATTTTCATTCACAACTATACTCATATATGGATTTGGTGACGGCTTGGTTAATAGGCATCTCCTAAAATAGCCTGAAAATTCCATGAGGATGGGACCTATTCATAGCATACCTCATTTAACACAGTATCTGGTACATTGCAGGTATTCATTCACTAAATATTTGTCAAGGGAAGGGTTCAAGAAGCATGCTACTCAGCAGAAAGGGGCCTAAACGGTTGGAAGAAAATCACAGCACTACAAGCAAAGGTTCCAGGCCTTGCTTCCAAGGGGCTTGGTAGAAAGGGTCCCATGAGCTCCATCCCACCCCTGAGAAATCAACATTCACTGCTAATTTGTCCAGTGTTTCTAACCATTCAATATTTCATCTCTACAGAAACAAAGCATACTCTGCAGGAACCTTCAGTCCACACCTTAGAGAGCTTTGAGAGGAATCCCTTCAATCCCTTCCCTAATGCAAACACACCTCCCCAATTTGTGTGATTCTAGTGTTTAAAGGCACATATTTTTATACCATGAGAGCTCTAAAACACAGCCAAGTACTACATCTGGGGCTCAGCTGAAAAAACAACCTTCCATTTCAACTTGAGGGTAAAACTGATCTGTACTGGCCTTAAAAGAGAATGCCTTTGTTTTCCTTCTTTAGAGTCAGGGTCTTGAGTTTTAGAAGTTAACCTTGAACTCACTCTATACACAGAGATGACCATGAACTCCTGACACTCCTGCCAGGTATACTCTGCAAATAACAGGCTTTCAAGAATACTTTCGTGATGAGGATGTAGTGGAGTAGTAGAATCCTTACCTGGCATAGGCAAGGCCATGGGGGCTATCCCCAAATACACACACACACACACACACACACACACACACACACACACACTAAGAGAGGGGGGATCATAACATCTAATTAATGTTCATGATGTGATCTAGCCTTCTTGTGATATGGGACTCTAATGTCAAGCCAAGTGTTTAATATGCAGACTGTGACACTGAATTGTTCTAAACTCAAGTTCAGGTTCTGACACATACTAGGTATGAATGTAATCTTAGATTTGCTGCTTGGCCTCTGTTTGCCATCTATCTATACTAATAGAGACAGCAGTTCCTAGAGCTTATAGTTATAGGGAACATTACATATATCACATATGGTTTAATGATTATCTTTTAGAGAGTTCTTAGCAAACAGAGCAGTGCTTTAAGATCAAGTTCTGTGTCATGTCTAACAGTGTCCTATGCCCAAAAGGCATTCACTGAGTGAACTCCAGAATCTTCTTCAGACTGTTTATTCTCTTCTAAGCTAGCAGCCCACTTCTTTGTGGGAGTTTCTGACTGTACTCATCTATTTTGAGTAGAGCTGCCTGTACAGAAATGGTCTATCTTCCTGAGTTCCACAATTGAAATGTTATAAAAACCACCACCCACTTCCTTTTGTCTTTCATGTTAAATAATAAACCTAACTTTTTGATAGTTTCTCTCTTGTGCATGTACACACACTCTTACGTGCATGTGCATACACGCATGCATAAACACACACACACACACACACACACACACACACACACACACACACACACACACACAACTTTCTTAATATACTTTCCCTAAAAAGGAACTTAGAGATACTACACAAGACAACACCTATGGACATAGGAAAAAATCAGAGATTTTTACCCAAAGGAAAACATGGAAGAATTAGAAACTGAAACTATCTAAGCTATGGTGTGACCAGAAGAAACTGAATATCATTATACCTGTGCCATAATATTTTGTATCTATTCCACGCAAAAAGTAGTAGTTGCTTATACTTACAGACCAATTGCTATCTAAATGGCATTGTCTGAGGCACTGTGAGAATACAGAACAACTGCAGCCTTCCAGAAGCTTACTACATAACTGGACACACAGCAAATGGAAAACAGTTAATTAGGCATTAAATGAGTAATAATAAAGAGTAAGGCAAGCAGGAGTCAAGCTGCTTTAGGAAATGTGGAGCTCTCCTGAAGAAAGTGCTCCATGGTTAAGCAGTTGGAAGGGTAGGGATGCTTTAGACACACTGAAGATCATAAACCTCTGGTTTATGGAGACTAAAAGGAGACAGAAACAGAAAAGATTTAAGAAAAATATACAACCAAAAGAACAGAAAGTGTAAAGCCTGAGTGATGAGGTAGTTTTATATCTTTCTTGCAAGAAAACAGAAAGCAAACAAAAATCCATGCTCCTCATTAGAAGACAATGAAATATATCTGACAAGAATGGATGATTTAGGAAGAGGAAGAAATCACTAAGTATGCGGGGAACAGTAAAGGGTCATGGGGGGGATACAAACACAGTATAATATATATGTATGAAATGTTACAGTGACCCTTGCCTGCAATTTCAACACTTGGAAGTGAAAACAAAAGGATCAGCCTCAGATACACAGGGAGTTTGACATCATTTTGGTGAGATCTTTTCTCACCTTACCCCAAAGAAGAAAAACATGTTAAAATTAAGCCTATTACTTTGTATGCTAGCTTTAAAATATTTAATAATTTTAAATGCTATATTTCTTTCAGGATTTTCTTTCTAAGAGTTGTTTTTATTTTTAAGTATGTGTATGCATATCTATCTGTGTGTGGGTTTATGAACATGCATGCAAGTACCCATGGAAGCCAGAAGAGGATGTTGGACTCCCTGGAGCTGGAGTTACAGCTGGTTGTGTGCTGCCTAATGTGGGTGCTAGGATCTGAACACTGGTCCTCTGCAAGAGCAGCAAATGCTCTTAACTGCTGAGCCATGTCTCTATCCCTAAATGCCATATTTCCACAGTATAATTTTCTTCCAATTCTGTCCCTGACTTAAGCCCACATCATTACTTACCCGAATAAGAGATGCCTGACGACGAAGGGGTTTGGCTCCTGGACCCTCTGATGAGGATCCTTCAGGCTGGCCAATGGGCTGCCTAGTTTCATAAGGAGCTGAAAAGCAAGGCAGAATGTTAGCAGGGTATACAAAGATTCTACTCCAAAATTATTATTTCACACTCAAAGTGATGCAGCATGTGCTTTTCAAGGAAAAGGTATGAAGGAATTGAAGTTTATAACCAGAGAGCTACCCAAGACTCATAAATCCTGATCTTCTTGCCTTCATAATTTCACTAAAGATATCTAACCAATATCACTCACATCAGGTTAAGATTAGGAATAAAATGAGAGAGCCTCAATGACCTTTAGAAAGAGTGAATCAATAGCTAGAAATGTGCCACATTGCAAGTATTCATTTTTTTACTCCTGCCTTTTTGTGGTCTATTGGGCCATGTTCTGAAGTGGTGGGGTTCACTTTGTGTTCATTCATGGTTTCAAAGGATGTGACTTTCGCCTAGAATGAACACTGGCAGTAGGTCACAATTAATCAAAGGACTGATTTGAACGATCAGCAGCCCCAGCCTTAAAAATTGTATCTAGGAAATGATGGTGCTTTGCCTGGATGGCTGGCAGGTTCTTTTGACTTCCTTCATCTTTTCTCCTAGTGGGATCAAAATTGAAGTGTGCTATGCATTATTCCCATTGAAACTTCTGTCACTTAAAAAAACAATGAATTCAGATAGCAGTTTCTCCTTACCAATTTCATGTCATATTCAAATCAAGTTTACATTTATTTGGGGAGAGAAAAGTAAAAGGGAACAAGCCTTGGATTTAAAAAAATGAATTAGGAAAAGAAAAACTCAATTGTGCATCAAGTAGAAAACTCAGGAATCCAGAATAGTTTTTCCCCTGGTTGGATGTGTACATTTTATCCCTCCCAATTAAATAAAGGAATTATACTATATATTTTAAATGGACTGGAAAGAGTACTGCCTATTTGAAGGTGGCCTATATTATGTGCATTATAATAGATCCAATGCCCTATTCTGGCCTCCACTGGCACTACATATCTTCCATGTATAGACATACATGCAGGCAAAACACTCACACATAAAATAAAAATAAAGGTTAAATTTTTTTAATAAAAACAAATCTATCTTTTAAAAATTATAGATGCCAAATCTAGCTATAATTTATATTTTGAAATGTATTCAATTCATCATATAACCCCCAAAGAAAATTAATATGAACTTTGAACACTAAAACTCAATATTATTATTTATTATACAAATAGTTATCTTCTTTATTGTACAGAATGCAAAAACAAGTATATGAAAAATGAGTAAATGTACTACATGTTTATTATTCTATAAATCAATAACCAAAATATTTTAAGTGATGACTACCTTTAAAGTAAGTTTCTAAACCACAAAAAATAAATGCTATTCTTTATTTCTTTTATTTCCAGAGCACACAATAATGACCTTGCCAATATGGTAACAAGACAGTTAAATATAACCAGCTCCAACAGAAAGGAGAAATTATCACCCAACATGAAACCATTTCTCATTTCTGTGGGCTAACACTTTGAGGATTTAAAATTTATAAACTGCTTCTTTCTGTAGCTTACTTATAAATAAAATTGGGTGGAAAGCAGAGTTGGATGTTATGGTACCATATTCAGCATAGTTTGATCTCTTTAAAATAAGAAGGCACAACAATAGCACATCAAGAACACCAAACTGGCTGGACATTGTGGCACACACCTGTATGCTTAGTAGGCAGGAGACCAGACTGGTGCTCATGAGACCCTGTGAAAGACAGAAAGGAAATAAAGAAATAAAGGAGGGAAGGAGGGAGGGAAGAAAAAGAAAGAAAGAAAGAAAGAAAGAAAGAAAGAAAGAAAGAAAGAAAGAAAGAAAGGAAGGAAGGAAGGAAGGAAGGAAGGAAGGAAAGAAGGAAGGAAGATGAAAGGAAGGAAGCATTCAGGCTCACAGCTATTTTGTATTTCTTCCTAGCAACTAGAATACAAAATTATAACACATTAAAATATCCAAATGATTGCCTAGCAACGTATTTAGTGCATTTTAGAACCTACTAGGAATAGATACAAATGTAAATACTACAAAATAAAAATTCATAGAGTACACATGATCTGTGTCTTCGAAAGTAATTTTTCAACTTGTAGGCAGGCATTGTCCTCTGACATGTTTTTTTGCAAAATCACTCCATGTTGATAGAACCACATTAAACTCTTCATGCCAACTGAACATTGCCAAAAGGTTTTAGCACAGTAAGATGAAGTATGGCTAGGATCCTAGTGCTCATGAGCTCAAATGAAACCCATGGGCCTGTGCTTCCCATTAAAGAGAGGGTGTGTCTACTACCCAGAGGAGACCCACTGGAGAGGAGGGTACCATGTGGCCCTTGGCTCAAATCCCTCACCTACAGGGGCCTTACCATGGAGAGGCAGATTATTTCACCAACCAGGTTTTGATGGAAACTCAGCTTCACAGGAACTTACTTTGGAGAAGTGGATTTTCTTCTCTTACTATAGGGAAACACTGGGCTGGTCAAGGCTGCCTGTGACTGAAAAAATCAGCCATATATCTAAAGGGTGTGCTCCATTTAGCTACATGAGCAACAAAGCTGATAATTAGGCCACCAGCAATCTGATTTCTAGCTTGCCTCTCAACTGAATCTCAGCTCAGGAAAGGGGTACATATTACTTATTACTTCAACTCTTTTCCTTCCCAAATAAAACCCAAAACACACAACTCAAAGGCAAACCAAATAACCTTTGAATTCCTTTACAAGAGGTTTCATATGGAAATAGACCCATCATCTTTCTCCAAGGAGAAGACTATTTTTTAAAACCATAAAGCTTTCATCACTCTGAAGTTCAGTATCAAAGTGGAACTGTGACTATTTTTACATGCCAATGCAAAAGATTCTACACCTAAGTGTCAGAGACATGGCAACCTAAGTCACAAAAGTATTCATGAACAAATATTTTCAGTATTCTTATTCATAATAGCCAAACACTACAAACTACCTAAATGTTCATCAACAGGAGTTGATGGGGGATGTCCTTCTATATGCTGTGAATATATGTTTCTCTTATTGGTTGATGAACAAAGCTGTCTTGGCTGATGGACAGGCAGAATTTAGCCAGGTGGGAAATCAAAACAGGGATAGAGAAAGGTAGTAGTAGAGTCAAGGAGATGCCATGTAGCTGTCGAGGAAGCAAGAGACCTGGGCATCACCGGTAAGCCAAGACCATGTGGAGATACACAGATTAATAGAAATGGGTTAATAATTAACAGAGAGCTAGCCAATAAGAAGCTTGAGCCATCAGCCAAACAGTTTATAATTAATATAAGCCTCTCTGTGTTTATTTGGAACTGAATGGCTGCCGGACTGGGCCAGACAAAAAAAATTCCAAGAAGGACCATTAATCCATGATTATCTGTGCAATGAAACCTACTGAATAATAAAGTGAAAGGAACTACCAATACAATTATATGAATTTTGACTGTTATGTTGAGGGAAAGATAGCAGACAGAAGTAGAATCATTCCGCATGTTTCCTTTGGCATGAATGAAGTTCCAGAAGAAATAAAAGTAATCGACAATGATAAAAATCATTACAATGCTGCATTTCAGGATAGGAAGCAGCTGGGAAGGGTCATCTGCAGTGCAATGGGAACACTTTTTAACTTGATGATAGCTAAATGAGTATACCCATTTGTTAAAATCCAAACTAATTTCTTAAAAATATGTAATATTATCATACATAGATTTTGCCACTTTAAAACAAGGATAAAATGGAATGAGGACATACAGAGCCTAGGCATCAAATCCTCAGTGTCCAGAAAGAGGGAAGTGGGTGGTCTCTTCAGTGCTACAAGAATAGGAGCCCACTTAGAATAGGATGAGAGGATGGGACAAGAAACAAAGGACACAAACAAGGATGATCAAAGGTAGAATTTAATGATAGACTGACTTAATAGACCACAAATAGATTTACCTATGAAGTAAACATTAATATCAAAGCCCAAATTAGATTTGAAATGGAAGAAACAATTCCCCTTCTTTTAAAAAGGCAAACCATACAATGGAAACTGGAAGTGGAGAATGAAAATTTCTCAACCCTGTGTAGTTTCAGACACCCATGAGAAAACCAACTTTCAGGAGATTTTTTTTTTTACTGTCCATTAGGAACACTATCTTGCATTGCACAGAATATAATTTCCAAATGAGTTTACACTGATATTCCCAATGAATCTTTCTAACATCCTCATTATTCTTCTAAAAGAAAAAATATGGTTCAGAGACACACAATAACTTGTGTAAAGTCATGCAAGGTCCTCCCAAACCCAATCTGATTCTAACCCAAAGTACTTTCCATCATGTCCTACCTGCTTCTCTGGGCAAAAGGACAGACAGCCTTCTTTAATTCAGCCTAGCATAGCTTTGCATTTCTGTGACCCTCTAGAAGTCACCATCTTTTTTCAATGCAGCAAAATCCTGCAGAAACTGGATCATTTCCATTTCTACCACATCCCACAAAATGGGCAGGGGCTATAGTACATTCTACTCTAGAATGCATTCAATTGGTCATATCGGAAACTACAAGTGTGGAGCACAGGAGGACAAGGTGCTGCAGTGAATTTATGGAGCTTCACACATTGCAGTCTGGGCAGCCAACTCTGCAAGTCATCCTGAGAACCAACTAACATATTTTACCCCTGAAATGACCAGAAGAACATAAATCTGAGCAAGCAGACAGCCCCCATAACTGTGCATGCTGCATGATTCTCAGCAAAACGCTACCCCTAACATTTCCCTTATCCTTATCCTAAAACATAAAAACTCAATATTTTCATTTATGTCCCAGAATTTAAAGATTGGATCAACTCACTTGCCTTTGCATAGTTATATTTTTAAAGAATTTTCATAAAAGCAATTATTGAGTAAATATGTTTAATGTTCCTACAGAAGGGAATAACAATTCTCAAAAATGCAAACCCCTAGCATGCTACGTTCCTTTAATGAAATTTGTATATGAAATATTAAATCATCTAGATAGTTGTTTACAAATCTAAAGACGAACCAGTTTCTAGGCTAAGAAACAAAGCATTGCTGAGATATGCTTAATTTCATTTAAAAAACTTTGCTTGAGAATATAAAATGAAATTGAGTCATGTTTCCAAAGACAAGAGTAATTAAATCAGGAAATTAAGCAGCTGGTGGCATTGCTGCCTGGTAGATTAAGGAGACTCTAAGACATTGCTGTGACAGCTGGCCCCCTGGTCGCCTCTTACCTGGATGCATCTGTTCTGTGCTGCTCCGCAGTTTGCTGTAGCCATGGCTCAAGGACACCCTCTGGTAATGAGGCGGGGAAGAAGGAGGGGAAGCGAGGGGTGACATCGTGGGAGACTGTGATTCCTGCTTCAAAGAACCAGAGCAGAGTTCAGAGGCAACCACTGGAGAAGCCTGGCATTCTGAACTGCAGTTTAAGAAGCAAAATGTGACTCTGCAGCTGGTAACCTGGCTGCTTTAACAAATGGGGAGAAATGGTTCCTCAAAAAGGCAGGATAGCAAAAGGGTAATATTGAGGATTCAAAGTCACTAGGGCTGTGCCACCTAAATTACTAATACCAGCCAGAGACAGTTAGTTCAATAATATTTTCCTTTGGAAAATAAAAGACACTGATCAAATAAGAGAACACTTACAACCCTCAATTGTGGACAGATTCCATTTTCAGTCAATTAATAAATTAATGAGTCTTCCTTCTTAAGACTCCTATTTATTGAATTTATATTCAAGTATAAATCCAGGATATAGAATAAAATTGCTATTTTCAATGTTTAATAGTAGGTATCCTTGGAGCTTACTATACAAAATTAAATGTTAGAGGAGTGGTTTGTTTCATATGGAGAGACTCCAAAACATGGCCACCCCATCTAGAATACTCCAAAATACTAAGAAGAAGCCTTCAGAAGTACAATCACAATCTCAGCTCAATGACAAACCTGATACAGGACACTAGACTAAGGAACAGTCTGAGCCTGGCTTTCCTTCTTTTTTCCACAACCAATAGACTGTAATCATGGGGTACCCAAGGAACAAGGGAATGGTGCTTTTTATAACACAGAGACTGTATTGGCTTCTTTAATTTAAAAACAAATATGCAATCTAAGAAAGAGACTAGACCTGAAAACTCCTGAGGAAATCTGCCACTGTGGGACAGTGAGTCATCAGTGCTGTAGACACATACCAAAGTATACTTATACAAATTACTGTGACTCTCTAGCATACTACCTAAATAATTCAAGCAATGTTACATAGAGTTGTTTAACAAAATGAGCTATGCCTCTTTTAACTACAAACATAAAACTCAGGCCAGGCATAATGAAGCATGCCTATATTCCCAGCATTCAGAAGGCAGGAAGATCATGTAAGCCTGATACCAGCCTGAGCTATACAGAGAAATCCTGTGTCAAAATAAAATAAAATAAAAAATAAACCTGCAACCTTGAATATCCAAGACCATCAAAGTAAACCATGTAAGTTATTTTCTAGTATAACCTTTCTATACTTATTGCATTTTAAAAAGCATCTTGATTCATAGCCAGGCAGCAGTGGTGTACACCTTTAATCCCAGCACTTGGGAGGCAGAAGCAGACAGATTTCTGTGAGTTCAAGGCCAACTTGGTCTACAAAGTGAGTTCCAGGACAGCCAAGACTGTTGCACAGAAAAACCCTGTCTCAACAAAAACAAACAAAAAAATCTTGATTCAGTTCCTCCTAAAATGTAGCATGTTTCTTTACCTTACAGAAGACAGTACTGAATATAATCTGACTTTTCTGCATGACTCTTATCAGAAGTAAGAGTTATATCATGATGTCCTTGGGGTTTACAAATATGAAAACTGTCTCTTCTAAACAGGCCCACTAAATGGCATCCTTTTGTCTTTATTAATCACCACCTGATGACTACAATCAGTGGCCTGATTTTAAAAGCCCATCCTCCAAATTCTGGTTCCAAGCCCACTAAATGGGTAATGGCATTTATTTCAATGTTGTTACACATATGTTTCCCAAGAAAGGGTTCCCTGGTAAGAAGAGTTTAGTAAACACAGATCTCCGGGTCTCTTAATAATAGAACCCGCCTGTTAGTGTGCACTCTTAATTCACAAGGCTGATGACTTAGTCTTTCTCCTATGAACGGGACATGCTGACATACATTCCAAACATGCTTAATCAGAGACTCCTTTGGGGCTTCTTTTTGGAGGGGAGTACTTGCTAACTCCTAGAAGTTATATCTCTTCTCTTTGGTTTTAGCTTTGTTGTTTGTTTCCATGTTGTTTTAGGAGTTACATATCAATGAATCTATTTAGAAAACCACTGACCTAGAGAAATGAAATAAGTGTATTAAATCAACAGCATTGTTAGAGGCACAATTCTATATGAAGGCAGATTCTAAAGGGCCAGTGGGTGGCTAGCAGTAATTCCTATGTGTCAGCTTCTTGTTACAAGAAAACTTTCCTGGCTCACTTCCAAAGCTGTAATTGTGTTCCAGATGGCAAGATTTGCTGGGAGTTTGGCAACAGACCAGACTGTGCTCCATGAGCCTTCATGGTCAGAATCAAATGAACGGCTGAATCACACTCTCACCTGTTTATCCTCATCATCCATTCTTTTGTGGGAATTTTTTTCGGTGGGTAAGTATGGGATCTGAACCTTCTTTCCGTGCAGCTCAGCTGGGTTCCCAAAGCGTATCTCACCATCACTCTTTGACATCCCAAAGCGAGGCAGAGGCAGTTCTTTAGAAGCAGAAGCAGAAAGGCTTAAGTGAGGCCTTATCTTAAAACTGCAAAAGGGGGATCCATTTTTAAGGGAAAATTTCAGAGCACTAAATATAGTTTAAATTTTAGTTCAGGCACAATGGAGACTCCCATAATAATGTCATGAGGAAAAAATGCAATACTTAACCAAGGTATTCCAGCTTAACATTTCCATGCTGCTAAAACATCACAGAGCAAATTCAGGTTTGGGACTGGGTCCCACTTGATACTGCAGAAAAAAAGGATGTGAATTTTATCTAAACAAGAGGCAACAATATCCAGCAAAGCTTATAACCACTTAAATACACCAGATGCAGTGTTCAGGGCCTGTAAATACCAACCCATATATCTTCACAGCAATTCTGTAAGATAAACTAGCATTAGCAACTCACTTTACTGCTGTGGAAACTGGTGTGAAGAAGCTACAGAATGTCCCCCAGGACCACACAACTAATCTCTGGGCAAGACATAGTTTGAACCCAAGTGAGCTGGTTCTTATGAGGGCCCCACATTAATGTCCACCTCCTTCCTGGGGCAAACTTAATGGGTTGAATAGTTTCCCACTTG